>NC_136141.1:2802500-3019402 GCF_965212315.1 Lampetra planeri
TAGTGTTGGCCGTGAACGTGAATCGAATACGGTGTCGTCAGGTTCATAGCGCAGCGCGCTAATGACTACGCTACTGCTCCCCACAAAGATAAAGACAAAGATCCCCCGCATAGCCTCAGACTGTAGGGGCAAGTGCTGTTAGCGAGCACCTATGAAGGCCAGAACGGTACACGAGAGGGTGGGTGGCCAGCACCACGCCCGACCGCCTTTGTCTCCCCAGTGGCGATGTTTACACACCGCACCAGGTACTCATTTCAGGCTGAGTCGAGCTAGGGGAGGCCCAGGACCGGTTCAGATAATCGTCACTGGTGTTGGCTGTGAGCGGGAATCGAACCCGGGTCAGCAGGTTCATAGCGCAGCACGCAAAACCACTACACGACCACTCCCCCCAGCTCCCCACAAGCACGCACGCACGCACACACCATCATCATCTTCATACCTACAGGTGCAGCCAACGCCACTGATTTCTGAGCCACACGGCCACCTAGAATGGCCACACATCCCCTAGCAAAAGCCACTACCAAATGTAGCTGCTGCCCCAAAATTTTGGAACCACCTGATTTCATCTCCTTGGCATCTCCATTTAGCGATCTCTGTCCTGACTTCAACCGACTCTATTATAATACCTAAAGTTTAAGTGTCAATGTAATTTTAACAACATAATTGCTCTCATTAAGTTGGTTTCATCTTCTTGGTTCTTTCGGTAAAGTCACGTAGAATGGGAATAATAAAATAATAAAAATAAAACATAATTGAATAATTCTCACAACGTTTCGGCCACAACGCAAGCAGCCGTCCTCAGGTGGAGAACAGGTCTGTCGAGAAGACAGAGTTCAGAAGACAGAGTTCAGACTGTCTTCTCGACAGACCTATTCTCCACCTGAGGACGGCTGCTTGCGTTGTGGCCAAAACGTCGTGAGAATTATTTTATTATGTTTTTTATTATTATTTTATTATTTCCCTTCTACGTGACTTTACCGAAAGAACCAAGAAGATGAATCCCTGCAGTCACGAAAGCTTTAAATCGACATTTAAGTTGGTTTCTTTAGAATCCGTAATTTTGGAATGCTTTGCTGTTGTCCTGAAAGAGAGCTTCTCAACTCAGCTCAGAGGCCTTTCCTCGGAGGGGAGGGGGGGGAAATAAACTCCTGATTTCTGAATCACTCATTCATTGCATTACTGCCCCACCCCGCTCCCTCTCGCGTCGTCAAGTTTCACGTGGTGGGCATCGCGGATGGACAGGCACATCGTCACGGCGCTGTCGGGCCAGGTGGTGGAGACGTTCGACATGGAGTTCAGATTCCTCTACGCGCAGTCCAAACCCCTGCAGGAGAAGCAGCAGCAGCAGCCAGGGGCGCCGGCGGTCGCTCGCCCACCTCTCCAGCTGCCGATATTCAGCTTCTCCCCTTCGCCGGCCGCGAGGGCACAGGCCGCCACCGCACAGCCGCAGGAACCGCCGCTGCAGGCCACCTCGAAGGCCGGCCTGCAGGTGACGCATCGGAGTTGTCGACGAGTTACCCATGTTCTTGGTTCTTTCGGTAAAGTCACGTGGAATGGAATAATAAACTAATAAAAATAAAACATGATAAAATCATTCTCACGACGTTTCGGCCACAACGCAAGCAGCCGTCCTCAGGTGAAGAGCAGGTCTGTCGAGAAGACAGAGTCATTCAGACTCTGTCTTCTCAACAGACCTGTTCTTCATTCAGACTCTGTCTACTCGACAGACCTGCTCTCCACCTGAGGACGGCTGCTTGCCTTGTTGTGGCCGAAACGCCGTGAGAATTATTTTATCATGTTTTATTTTTATTATTTTATTATGTTTTATTTTTATTATTTTATTATTCCATTCTACGTGACTTTACCGAAAGAACCAAGAAGATGAATCCCTGCAGTCACGAAAGCTTTAAATCGAGAGTTACCCATGGTTATCGACGGTGACATTTGAATGTGCGGTGTAATCGAGGGACTGTAGCGTGGTGGTGGTGGTCTCGGTGTGGCCTGGGACTTGTTGTTGTTTTGCTGCCTCGACCCCCAAGATTGCATTTGGTGTTGATAAATCGTCAGGAATTCATGTACTTGTGCAATTTGTACGTGTAGGCTTTATATATTTATTTATTATATAGAGGGCTTGCTTACCTCTTCCCTATCTTGCTCTTATTATCGTGCCTTTGTCATTGTTTGTTGATGTCACTCGCCGACCCCGTGCCCCTACTGGACATCTGTGGAAAAGAACTTCACGGCTCATCGGATTCCTCCACCAGTCTAAATAAAGATTCTGACTCTGTCATGAAAATATCACTGCAAGACACTCCCCTGTGGCGGGGAAACCCCGGCCAGGGGTGAGAAACGATGGTAAAAGTTGCTCTGTACACGTTTTGGACCAGGCCCAAATACGGGCTCAAATCTGTCCTTTTGTGAGCTCCTGGAAAGCGATACAGGCATCTTGCAGTGCTGTTTTCATCACATTTTCTCCACCACATCTTCAAGTGTTCTCTCAAATTTAAATGCTTTTTTTTAAAGAGCTATGCATGTGGAATGAGCTTTACTGTAAGACAATGTCACTTAGTCTAGCACACACGATCATACTAAGACCCATCGGTATAGCCTCGTTCGTTGAGGACTGTGCTGTTGGCAAGCACCTATTAAGGTCCACACACTCAAAGTCAGGGTGATTTCCTGCTCAGTTGAGTTACTCTGGCAGTGCTTCTCTCCTGTTTACAACCTTGAGGGGTTTCGATTTAAAGCTTTCGTGACTGCAGGGATTCATCTTCTTGGTTCTTTCGGTAAAGTCACCTAGAAGGGAAATAATAAAATAATAAGCGTCTGAATGACGTCTGAATGACGCTGTCTTCCCGACAGACCTGTTCTTCACCTGAGGACGGCTGCTTGCGTTGTGGCCGAAACGTCGTGAGAATTATTTTATTATGTTTTATTTGTATTATTTTATTATTTCCCTTCTACGTGACTTTACCGAAAGAACCAAGAAGATGAAACCTTGAGGGGTGTTGACAATTCCACGTTCCTATGGTGGGTGGGGGGGGGCGAGTATATCCATAGAGCAGCCACTGTCTACTTCCCCACGAAGTGGTACAACCTCCTCGTATGGAGCAGGACGTGGGTTCAATCCCGACCCTGACGTCTGCTGTATATTTGGAGTTTGCATGTCTCTCTCACTCTCTGTGGTTGGGTGGATTTTTCTCTGGGTCCTCCAGTTTTTACCTCCACATTTAGAATCAACGTGTGCTCAGAGTATTTGTCCGCTATAAATGTCCATGTGACAATAAGCCGCTTCGTTGAGCTTTCATTTGCGGCCAAGTCGCTTCTAAAAAAAGCTATATATCTTATTAGACTTTACTTGGTAAATAAAGTATTTAAATTTTTTTTTTAATTTCTCAAAAATGTCGAAAAAACTTTTCACAACAGACACATTTTTCCCCCCGCCCAAAAACCCCACGCAGGCATTGCCGAAGCTCTTCACGCCGCCCGTGAACCCGCTGTACGCGCTCGTGAAGCAAGGCCACCGCTCTCCGGCCACCCCCCTCGAACCGCCACCGCCGACGTCGCCCGTGGCCCGCAGCGAGGGCGGCGGGGGCCCCGGCGGCGGGGGGGGCGGCAGCCCGGACTCCCGGCCGCTTCGCAACTCCCAGCTTCTGGCCCAGCAGCCGAGCCGCAGCGTGCAGGCCACCGACGCGGCCAAATCCCGCGAGCAGGACGTCCAGCCTCCGCTGTCGCCGGCCAACGCGGTCGCCCCGGAGGGTGCCGACCGCGAGATCTGCAAAGCGGCGCTGCGCAAGGTGAACCTCCCCGACCACGTCGCTCGCCACAAGGTGGACTCGTGCCTGCTGTTCGAGGGGGACAAGGAGAGGGGCGAGGCGGCGCCTGCACGCAGCGCCATCGAGGAGAGCGCCTTCGCGCTCAAGCGACGGGCGACGCTCTCGTACGGCCCGCTCGCCGCCCCGGAGGACGGCCTCTTCAAGTCGCGCTCCACGTACGACCTCAGTACCGTCGCCGGCGAGCATTTTGACGACGAGGAGGAGGATGATGATGATGATGAGGAGCCTCCCCACGCCGAGCAGGAAGAAGGTGGCGGCAAGGCGAAGAAGGATGAGGTGGAGGTGGAGGTAGAGAAGGAGGGGACGGCGCCTCCGTCATCGGCGGCGGGGGATGACGACGAGCAACGGCAGACAGAAGAGCAGCCGGGCTCCAAGCGGCGCCTGTCCATCCTCAAGATGATGAAGAGCATCTTCAGGAGGAGCGTCAGCAAGGACGTGCCGCAGCGACGCACCTCCACGTTCTACCTGCAGCCGATGACGGCTCCAGAAAACGCTTCGTGAGGCGGACGGAGGAGTCGCAGCCCTTCTCACGTCAAAGAATGAAAGCGGTCTCCGTATATGTTAGTAGTTTAGTACAATTGAAAGCTTTCGTGACTGCAGGGATTCATCTTCTTGGTTCTTTCGGTAAAGTCACGTAGAAGGGAAATAATAAAATAATAATAATGAAACATAATAAAATACAAACGTCGTGAGAATTGGATTTTATAATGTTTTATTTTTATTATTTTATTATTTACCTTCTACGTGACTTTACCGAAAGAACCAAGAAGATATTTTAGTACACTCGGCATTTGCACCATTCCCATAGCACAAGGCTACCACAAAGGTGCTATGTTTCACAGATGGATATGGTTAAACCGGTAGGGGACAATCTTGCTGTATGGTTTAACCCAATTATGTAATTTTCAGGTTATTCCTCTAATTTAGACCGTGACGTCGGCACACGTGGCCTCATTCTTTTTAAAATGTTGAAATAACGTCACCACATGGTCTTGTAACGTCCATTGTGAAGTATTTTATGGTTGATACCTGCAGTATTAACTAGGGCGGCCACTGGGTTCGAACCACGCACCTCAGCAATGGCTCGGCCACGTCACGGCCCTTGTGAGGCTGTTTGACCTGAAACGTCTCAGAAAAATAAGCTACGTCCTTCGGGTGGATCTGTTTTTTCTTTTTAGTTTGCAACCTCTTGAGAGCAGAATAGGGTAATTTTGTTGGTCGCGTTGTGGTTTAATTTCCATTAGCCTCCCCCCCCTCCCTCAATTCTAATGAAATAATTCTGCGAACTGTTTGACTGCTCGCACCTCTCGCTTTTTGCATTCGTTTTAAATGTTAGGGTGCTGCCGTGGTGAAATGGTTCGTAGCACAATGCTGGACTTAAAATCCAGAGGTCGACGGGTTCAATCTCCACCGGCAGTTGAAACAACGGGGCAAGTTGTTGAAATCGCTCCCCTGGCCTCTATCCACCGAGCAATGTAAAAAAGTGTGCGTGCTCCCACCTCTTCCAAGACGGCTGGCCAGCGTGGAAGAGTAGGCCAAACAGTGCCCGACTAAGCTAGTGCGGGGCCTGTAGCATATGTTATAAAGGGGCCCTAAATAAAAAAAACACGTAAATATTAAAACACAGATTTTTTTAACTTGCATAGTAAAGTAATTGTATTTTTTTCATTTGCTATACAGCTAGATAATACGACAAATCGCTAACCTTAAACACCCGGTCGTTCATAAAAGTTGAAGGCGGTATAGTACTATAGTAATAGAGCAAGTGCAGAATCACTGAACCGGAATTGATAGTTTGAAAGCATTTCGTGCAGGGCCTTTGAAAGTGCGGGGCCCGTAGCATCTGTAGCTACTTTTGCGACGAGGATAATCCGGCACTTAGGCCAAATACTCACTGGAGGGGCTCTCTAGAGCCCCTAATCGCGAAGACCCTTCCACTAACAGTGGCATGAGCAAGAAATTGCAGGGCACCACCTTTGCCGTTTAAACTTTAGCTCTTTCTTAATTGGAAAAAGAATTCGTGTATTAACATGTTGGGATAATGACGCGATGTAACACTAAGGGTAGATAGACATTTAACAGAGCGGATTTAGAAATTTAGGAATTATATTATTTGCTGGAGAAATGTTGCATGTTTTACATTTTTAATATTCTGGATGGATAGAAAGACTTGAAAAAAAGTAAGCTTTAATAAAAGGTTTCTCGTGCTAATTGTTGGATTCTTAAAAATATGTTTCAGCCAGGGACTCGTAAAACCGTGCCCACAGGCACGAGAATACTTCGGTTCACAAAATCCCCAGCGTGCTTTTCCATTTCCCCTTATTGTATATCGGTGGTGTTTAACACACGAAAACCTTACACACACACAGATTGTACAGTAGTGTTCAACACTTAATCACTTTATTTTATTTGACACTTCTCACTGTGGCTGGGGGGGTGGATTTAATTTTATTTCGACGTCTGTGTGAGGCTGTGGTTTCAAGCTATGCTGGCACTTGCGTCTCCTTGTAAATCTGATTATGAACTTAAAATCGGTTTTACCAAATACCATCGCTCGCTCTTAATAAAGGAAAATTGTTTTGGCACACAACTGCACAAGTGAAACGAGTCGTGATTTGTTAAATTGGGTCTTTGTTTCATACCAAAGTGACAGCTTCTGGAAACAAAACAATCATTATAGATTTTAAGCTATCTTTTGTTTTTCAAGAGAAAACTGGAAATTTAATTTGCTCTTGAATAGTGCTAATGTCAATCTGTTTGCTGGCTGAGGATCTCCTCATGCTCCGGGTTGGCCATGTTGGCTGTTTGACCATACTTCACCGCGCTGGTCAGTATGAGTAGGTGAAGCGGGAGGGGGGCGAGGGGACGGCTCTGTATGTTGAACTTCTTCCGCACCGTACGTAGCCAACCGTGCGAATCGGAGCAGCAGATGAAGGACAACAGACGAAACACAAAAACTGTTGATAATTGTTTTTTTACCCTTTTATCTGGCAACAAAACGGACACCTTTTTTTTACAAGGAGTCATGTTTGCATTGACCACAATACCTGCAGTCGGAATGCAAACAAAAAACATAACTCTGATAATGTGTGCACTGTCCTTGAAGTTGATTGGTCCACATCCGAGACAGCTTTCTTTAGAGCCTAGTCTCACATGGTGTTGGACCAGATGACGCCAAAATGCGCACAAATGTGCATACATTATCAGGTATGTTTTTTGTTTGAATTCCGACTGCAGGTATTGTGGTCAATGCAAACATGACTCCTTGTAAAAAAAGGGTGTTAGTTTTGTTTCCAGATAAAAGGGTAAAAACCCAATTATCATATTTTGTTACTGGCAAATGAGGTTCCAATGGTACAAAACTGTTTAAAAAAAAAACGAGTTTTCAATCTAGATTTAACATTGTATAGCTCCAGTGGCTTCCTAATATCGGAATGGAAAGCGTTCTAAACGGGCGAAGAAGCGCATCCGAAAGCTGAGCAATGCAGTGAACCGTCTTTGTTCGACGGCTCGCCAAAAAATGCTGCGATGATGGCCGGAGTTGGCGTGGTGGTTTATGTTCGCGGCCGGTTCGGACATCACTCTCCAATGACGAGTTATCCGTGGGCAGGAATCGAACTCATGTCACGGAGTGCTCCGCACCAAACCGCTCCACCCTCCTGCAGTGCCTGCAGTGGTCGCCAAACACTCGTCACGTGCTATGTGTGGAAATGGGCAGGATCATGAAAGCATTGTTCTATTTTGATTTGAAGCTTTCGTGACTGCAGGACTCCAGACTCTTTGGTTCTCTCGGTAAAGTCACGTAGGTATAAAATAAATGACGACGTTTCGGGCGCAACACAAGCGTCCGTTATCAGGTGGGTAAAGTCACTCTATCGAAAGAACCAAAGAGCATTGTTATATTTGTAAACTTACTCAGCCCACAAACGACTGCACAAAAAAACAATAATTACATTCGTTTAGTCTTAGTTTGGCTTAAGTTTAGTGTGGGAAATTGCGCCCCCTGCTGTGTTAAATTATAACCAATATCTTCAACATCGGTTAATAACACTGCCGCCTTATAAGGAAACCTGTATTATAGGCGACGTTTCGGGCAATGTCCCTTCTTCAGAGCACATGAGGCCACTTCAAGTATTTTTTTTCTGAAGAATATACCAAAATATTACCTTTTAGAGAATGAAATGGGGGTCACATGACAACTGGACCACCCTGTACATTCAAGACAAGCCCACAAATCTGGCTGCCGCCTGATGAAGCTGGTTGTAATTACTGGCGAAACGTCCTTACTCAGATTGTAAATGTTGTGGCTTGGCTCTCCAACACACCGGTGGTGCTGTACTAGTATACTACACTATACACTATTATACACTACACTATACACTATTATACACTACACTATACACGACACTACTATACACTACAATACACTCCACTATACACTATACTACTATACACTCCACTACTATACACTCCACTATACACAGATTCCAAGAACACAGGATGAGATGTTAATATCCTTTGTGCAAGCACTTCCAAGAGTTCATGAACAGTGAGCCTGGTGAAATTTGGGGAGCGCATCGTGTTTCGGCCTTTCACACTATACACCCTCCCCAAAGGCGGCCAGCGACAGGGTGATCAATCCTACGCTTGCGTCCCATTCCCAATTAGTCATAGGAGTTGCCTTGTTGTTGATAGCCAACATCCCATGGGACTATGCATGGCAGGGGCGTCCTCCTCCCTGAGTCAAGCATTGTTGACTGCATACCTATACACTACACTATACACTACAATACACTCCACTATAACGACACTACGATACACTATACTACTATACACTACACTATACACTACACTACTATACACTACACTATACACTACTATACACCAGAGGTGGGACAAAGTCATTGTTATGCAAGTCCAAGTCGAGTCGCAAGTCATCAAATTCATGACTCGAGTCTGACTCGAGTCCAAGTCACATGACTCGAGTCCACACCACTGCTATACACTATACTACTATACACTACACTACACACTACACTACTATACACTACACAATACACTACACACTACACTATACACTACATTATACACTATACACTACACTACACACGAGTGCTGTACTAGTAACGAATTGGCCACGTTCTGTTTACGTGACAACCCTCACTAGTTGGCTGTGTCGGGTGGTGGCGGGTTTTAACGACACATTTATCTATTTACGCGATCGAACCCCCTCCCAAAAAACAACCTCTCTTATGGACGATATTGGTCACTAAAGCCTGCCCACGTGTTAAACTGTGAATATCGAACTCAGCTCGTGGAGTTCGTAGCGCGCTAACCGCTGCGCCACCGCTCCCCCCACTGACAACTGAAGCACGGCACCTTTCAACTCGCCACTCGCCCTGGAGGCAGAAACACCCACGCGAGCGGCTTACCACACGCGCGTTCAGCAGCCCTCGGGGCGTCTGTCGCTCTCACAGCTTCACCCCAAGATCCGCGCGTCCGCAATCGTTCTCATTCCTCTGCAGCGCTTGTGTCTCTCCGTCTCTCATCGCCGTCGTCTCCTTGAGCCTCGCCATGCCTGAAGGGGTGGACAAGGACGTCTACCCGGAGGCCCCGAGCCGCACTCCTGCGGCAGAGAGGAGCACCACGCTGCCCGACCCGGGACTAATCGTGGCCCAGCTCTACCACCTCGCCATCGACCTCCCCGTCACGACCTTGCGGGGTAGCGACATTCGCAGTCACCTTGATGGTGGCACACACACCACACACACGCCACACACACACCACACACACGCCGCACACACACCACACACACACGCCACACACACACGCCACACACGCACATCCACACACACCACACCACACACACCACACCACACACGCCACAAGCTGTCTGGCCAAGGAGGACGAGCTGAAGTGACGCGGGGATTGGTGGTGCACGCCTCTGTGTAGACTTGAGGGCGATGTGCTGCTGTGTGTGTGTGATGGGTGCGGGGTAGCGCCATTCACAGTCGCACGCGAGAGCTCGAGCCGAGTAGGATGAGCAGAAGTCACGCGGCGATGGGTGGTGCATGTGTGTCTATTGTACAGGGTGTGTCTACTGTACAGTGTGTGTACTGTACAGTGTGTGCTATACAGTGTGTCTACTGTACAGTGCGTGTACTGTACAGTGTGTGCTGTACAGTGCACGTGTGTGTACTAAACAGTATGTGTGCTGTACAGTGTGCGCGCTGTGCAGTGTGCGCGCTGCGCAGTGTGTGTGCTGTGTGTGTGTTTTGTAAGCTGTAAGTTCGGTATGCATCTCTCGATTGAAGGTTCAGAATCAAAATATTTGATTTATCCGGGGTTAATGTCCATTAGTAACCTTTATACGTAAATATATATGTATCAGTGTCCCAAATGTGTGTAGACTACAGAGTGGATCTTTGTGTGAGTGCAAGATCGTGCCACCCGGGAACCCGAGTTCGATTCCCGCACACGGCCAACACCGGTGGCGAATATCTGAACCTGTCCTGACCCTCCCCTAGGTTGACTCGGCCTCGAATGAGCACCTAGGTGCGGTGCTTAGTAAACATCGCCACCGGGGAGACAAAGGCGGCCGGCCGTGGTGCTGGCCACCCGCCCCCTCGTGTGCCGTGCCGGCCTTCATAGCAGCACTTGGCCCAACAGTCGGTGAAGGCTATACGGGGGTTCTTTATCTTTGTAAGATCATGTCTACTGGACGAGTGACCACAGTAGCTTGTATTGTGCGGTGTTTAGCCTTCGCGCGTGAGTTTTAGTCAACCCATTGGTGGATGAAGGCCTTCCCACGCTGAGCGAATAATTTGACCCCAAATCGCCACGTTGGTCAGTCAATGATTTGGCACAAACCGCGCCGTGTGTAGCGCCGTTCTGTCTCGTTCCAATTCCATTGATCAATTATCTTCTATTCTTGCGTTCGGCTATAGGTCCGAGAGCTAAAATGCCAACGTTGAGGTCTTGTCAGCAACGGGGGGAGGACTTCAGGACACAGAGAGAGAGAGAGAGTTCGTGTCGTTTTGCTGTTCGTCCTTCGTTGAAGAAGCGCGGCCACAGTCGCCCTTCTCTGGCTCGTCCTTGTGTATTCCCATTCACGAAGATGTGTGCACGGGCGTGTTGTTCTGATGCGATTGATTGCCCTTTGAGGAATGTCAAAAGCCAAGCAGGTGCGATATTTGGGTCTCGAATGAAGCGTTTATTTAGGACGTCCGCATTGTTCCATTTGTACTAATTGCAAAACAAATCTTAATTCTAGATTTGAAGCTTTCGTGACTGCAAGGATTCATATTCTTAGGTTTTTTCGGTAAAGTCACGTAGGAAAAAAATTGAAATTCATAAAAGGAAAATAAAAATAAAATAAATAATAAAACAAATCTTGATGCGCGCAATGCGACGAATCCATCATGACCGTAAGTATTCGTTACGGTTGACCTGATCTTGTTTTGGGTGATTTGTTGACCTTTCTTATACTCTGCACTACCATGTTTCTGTACTGATTGTTGTTGTAACGTTTTTACCCCGTGCCCATACTGGGCATCTGTGAAAATAACTTTATAGCTCATCGGATTCCACCAGTATATTTAGATTTAATTCAGCCACATCGTGGCTGTATGTGTGTGTGCCCGTGCGTGGCTGTGTGTGTGCCCGCGGCTGGCTATGTGTGTGGCTGTGTGTGTGTGTGTCCGTGCCTGGCTGTGTGTGTGTGTCCGTGCCTGGCTGTGTGTGTGTGTGTCCGTGCATGGCTGTGTGTGCACCCGTGCCTGGCTGTGTGTGTGGCTGTGTGTGTGTGTGTCCGTGCCTGGCTGTGTGTGTGTGTCCGTGCCTGGCTGTGTGTGTGTCCGTGCCTGGCTGTGTGTGTGTGTGTCCATGCCTGTCTGTGTGTCCGTGCATGGCTGTGTGTGTGCGACTGCCCGTCTCTCTCGCTCTCTCGCCAACGCAGAGTGGGTGGAGCGCCAGCAGCAGAAGAACAACCACGTCTACTACCACCGCCAGTACCGCCGCGTGCCCATGCTCACCGAGTGCACTGTCGGGGACCTGCTGTGCAACTACGAGGCTGACCGCCAGTGGAAGCGTGACCTGTGCGTAACGTTTTCACCTTGGAGTTGCACCCCCCCCCCCACCACTATCCAGGGCCGGATTAAGGTTCTTGTAGGCCAGATGAACACGCTTGGCTCGAAAGTGACGACATCACAATGTATCCCTCTACTCAAGACCGAAACAGGAGGATTTCCCCACAAATCTGGCTGTCCGCCTGATGCTCGTTGTAATTATTGTCGAAACGTCGTAATGGAATGAATGTTGTGGGTTTACTCTCCAACACACCAGTGTGCTGTACGTGACAAACCTTACTAATTGGCTGTGTCGGGTGGTGACGGGTTTAACGACACGTTTATATTTACGCGATCTCGTCCAAAAACCTATGGATTCTTGTAGGCCTTTCAGTGATAACTTTCCAAAAGTTACTACGGCCACTGTCACTCCGCTTGTTTCACGTGTACTTCGTCCAGCCACTGGACAGATGTCGTTATCGACACGCTCATTATTTAGTCTGTGCCCTAATTCGATTGAAGCGTGCTGTGCGCCGCAGATAAACACATGATAATTTGACACAATGTGCCTATCCTTTCTATATAAATACATGTATTCAATAAGATATCTTAGTTACATTTGTTATCATACAGTCACACTTTTTTTGTAGGCCCTAGGCAGTGCCGAGGCGGTGGGCACGGATGTAGAGCGGTATCCGTGCGGATAAATGAAGAAGCCATTCCGTTCTGTTGAATATTTACAGGGCTCGGTATAGGCCAGCACACAAGTACTGCTTTTCCGTCACCAATAAACCTTCACCTGGTCCTCTTTGCTACCGCCCTCGCAGGAAAGTGGACCGAGAGGTTGTGAAAATCATGCAGGAGCGCATGCAGGCGTGCGTCACTCGCGAGGGAGAGAACCACCAGCAGAACTGCTTGGAGGAAATGCGGAAGTACAAAGAAGTGAACATCGCCTTCGAATCGCGTTGTGAGTGCTGTACCAGTTCTTTGCACCTGGCAGAGTGGGGGGGAATCGACCGGATGACCCCTTTGCCAGCTCGGCATATTGGGAGGTGGCAGGCAGAGGTCGCAACCAGGTACCCGAAACCCGTACCCTACCCGATACCCGTACCCGGTTGGGTACGGGTACCCGTTTGCGACCCTGGTGCGGCCGGGTACGGGTAGGCCGTGAGTCACTGGTGAGTAACCGTTTGTCACTCATTTCCCAACATCTTGTCTCTTCTCACAATTCAAGTTCCTATAATCAACTCAACCACGCCTGCAACATGGCTTCATCCCAGAGGTCGCAATCAGGTACCCATTTGCGACCCTGGTGCGGCCGGGTAAGGAATCAAAACCCGTTTGCGACCTCTGGTGGCAGGACAGCTCGGCAGTTGACTTGATCCACGGCTAAGTTTCCATGCATAACGAACCATGCAAACGTTATGCTGTAAAAATACACTAATTTAATCCAGCACTTCTCTTCTATAGTTATTGATGAGCGAGCTTATTATAATTTACACCAGTGTAAATGGCAACATAACATAGATTGTGCGATTTACCCCAGAAATATTCATTTGGATCTCTGGCATGGATGGCAATGTGAAACCACATCTGGTCCACAGCAGTGGTCAGCACCCACTCTGCCGAGAGTACATATTCAACGTCAATATTTTACTGGTAGGAACCGCCAGGTTATACCAGCCCACAGGGGATTATTGTGTCTGTCGTGCAGGGAGGGGCTGTGTGGGGAGGGGCTGGTCACCGTGGTGCCCTTAAAAAACTCAACGTTTAACCTACTCACGCCGGCTTGTGCCCGCCCTCAGTCGGGAATATTTGCAGAATACACCACGCCGCCGTTGACCCTGGCCATTGACCGAGCAAGCCAACGTTCCTACCAGCTCCCTCCGCAGGAATGTGTTAATTGCCAGAGCTGAACTTTGGCAAATTTGATAACAGAATAAAAAAATGTGCAGTTCAATAACTGGATGCAACAACGGTATCTCAGCAGCTGTAAACCAAGGCATATGGCCATTAGATATATATTTAAGCGGTATACAAAATTAGGCTGAAATCACTCGTCTAACAGACTTGATCATACCAAGACCTGTCTGTACAGCCTAGCCTGTGAAGGACAGTTCTGCGAGCACCTGGTAAGGTTCACAAAGTTAGTGATTTCCGGCTCAAATGAGAATTCTGGCAGAGGTCATCTTTTTAAACAGGTAGGAACAACAGGTTCCACACTGCCCACCAGGGATTATTTCTGTCGTGCATATCCGGAATTCCGCCCACCCATGCACCTCTCCACCGAACACCGCCGTGATTGGTTGACGATGTCGGGGTGGGGGAAGGGTAAACATGCCCACTCATCCAACTGCCCCCCCCCCTGAACGCCACGCTGTCCAACCAAGTTCCTACCTGCCCACTCGGAAGGAACGTGTTTACCCTGGGCCCAGTGGTGGGATAACTTTCCTCAGGGGCAAGTTTCAACCACCACAGTTCCCAAGTGTTCCTCGTTTTATCAACCTCTCACCAGGATTTCAACTTGTACCCTTCTGATTGGGAGTATCTGATGGCTCTTTTGCTGGGCCACCAGACCAGACATCTTCAAATACAACACTGTTTAATTGCAGGTGGCTGGGTAGCTAATTTTTGTTTGTTGCACAGATGGCGACCTGGGCGTTCTGGGGAATTCACGGCGATGCCTGATGAAGCAGAAGCATCGCATGATCAAGGAGAGGCGGCAGGCAGCTGAAAATGAGTAGTGGAGTGGCAGCAATAAGAGCTGTTTCAGATCCTTTAAGCTTCTTTATCGCTGGCGCAGATGGCACTGGCCAAAGCAAGCCAAGCCCGCCACCTCTGTACATTCTAATAAAGATGTTAAAATATGCCTCTGCGAGACTGTCTGAATATATACACACCACCCATCACATACGCACACACGACGGAATTAAGTGCACGAAGATTCAAAATCTTTTTTCCTTGGGTGGTTTTATTGACTGTGACCACAACAATGCAGAGCAATCCGTGCAGCTTCCCTGAGAAGCAGCGTTTTACGCTGTGGGCTTGGCCACGGCCACCCTCGTGTGGTTCTTGGCCAAGTGGTCGCTGTACTCCTGCAGAGGGAATAGTCACAAGGAGAGGGGGGAGAGATGGATTACATCACACTCTTCACAGCAGGTATATAACTCAAATGAAGTGGGTAAAAAAATCGCACAATAGCTTGTTTTATTCTCATCTGTCGTGTATATTATTACTCTTTGTATGGATGTTGTATTTGCTCCAGGATATGGAGATGTATTTCATGGAAAGCGCGGTATAAATAATATGCGTGCTCGCTGAAGAGGAAAGCATTTATATGGCGTGATTCCAGAACAATTCTCGTCCACTTCCCCACCAGGTACCTGGTAAGGAGACTTGATGAACACCGTCTCCTTCCAGAGGTCCGGAGTCAGGTAGCTGTACGTCTTTGAGATGGCGTCAAACGTAGCCTTGGCTGTGGATGCAAGCAGTACGGTGGGTTAGACAAAACGACACAGGATGTGAGAGCAAATGCTGTTATATTGAGCATAGCTTGCTATTAAGCTTTCCAACCTCAATGCAGGGCACAAACTACTGCACCACCGCTGTGCCCCTTTAAACAAATAATTATCAAAAATAACCAGACCAATACCCAACGGCACAATCAGCAAGACGAACGATAGTGCAACAGCGGGCTTAAGTCTCTTCGTCGGCAAGTGCGTTTACCAAAGTTTCCCAGCGTGGCGGTGCATCCGCGTGCCGACGTATAGCAGTCGTCAATGCCGGCCATGGTCAGCAGCTTCTTGGGCACAGGGGCGGACACGATGCCAGTACCGCGAGGCGCCGGGATGAGGCGCACCAGCACGGAGCCGCAGCGGCCCGTGACCTGTCGAGAAGAGTCACAACAGCGGCTTATCACTCTGCGCGCAAGGGCGTCTCTCTGGTCGAGCGGCGTGGGGATAGGTGCGACACTGGGTGTGGGATAACGTGTGTATTGTGTTGAAATTCTTTCGCACTCTACGTAGCCAACCGTGCTAATCGGAGGTGCAGGGTAAGGGCAACAAACGAAAGAAAAAACAGTTCTAAGGAAATGAGTTTTAAATCTAGATTTAAAAGTGCACAGCTCCAGTGGCTTCCAAATATGGGAAGAGCCTTACGTGTGTACGGGAGTAGCCACTGAATCCAAGGCTTCCCATTAAATAGTATAATCTGGTGGCTGGAAGGGGTCCCGTGAGAGTTGCAGAGCACGGGGAATGACTGAAGGTCAGGTGTCGTGCAAATGCGTAGTCACCCATGCCTCGAGGGCAATTGGACGACCCACTCGTGTTATAGGAGTCTTTAAACAATGCTAACAGCGTGCTACATTGAACAGTGACAATGTGGCAGTAGTGGTGACTTCATGAGGTATTATAGAATGCTAAAAGGTGTGCTGCATAAGGCACTATGCAATAATAACGGTAAACTACGTAACATAGTACAATGCAAACAGTTTGCTATGTTTTAGTGTCATCTATTGTTAGGCGATGAGAGTGGTGATGGCGTTCGGGCATTGCAAGAAAACTAACAGCGTGCTACACACAACTGTACAATGCATAGGATTGAGCTACGGTTCAGAATATTACAATAACAAAACAAAAACACGATAGGAGTGCAAAGTATAGGGAAGGTAAACAAATCACTTACAATTAGACAAATAAAACATTACTTGTTTTTAATCTCATCAGGTAAAACTCACGGAGGTATTAGCTTTTTTTTCAGAAGCTACCTGGCCATAAATGATAGCTGAAACAAGTATAACCTGTAAAATCAAAGTTTTTCACTATAGAGTCCCTCTCGTCCTCTGGCTTGAGATGGCTGCCACCTATGGGTCAGATGATTGCATTGCACAATTAAGCAATTGGTAATTAAATATAATATTTTTGTCCTAAAAAGTGTAAAATGTTGGAAAAAAATTTTCACGAACATTAATTGTCACGCACAACGAGTCTGTGGAAAATTTTAGCTCGATTGGCTCACGGGAAGTGGGTTAAAACAACGACCGAAAGATTTGCACGGTCGTAAGCGCGCAAGCAAGCGAACCTAATATAAAGGATTTAAAAAGTGTCTCATGTGGAAACGGGGGTGTGCAGGGCACGACGGCGGAGTGCTGCGGTGGGGGACTTACCTTGCAGGGCACGGTGTGCGGCTTGCTGATCTTGTTGCCCCAGTAGCCACGGCGCACCGGCACGATGGAGAGTTTGGCGAGGATGATGGCGCCGCGGATAGCGGTCGCCACCTCCTTGGAGCACTTCACGCCGAGACCGATGTGTCCGTTGTAGTCACCGATCGCAACAAACGCCTGGCAGGAGGAATCGTGACAACGCACGCTTACATTGCCATGACATTCACGAGCAGTGTCGCTGCAACACACCCGCGTAACTTGATGTTCAGGTGAAGAAATCCACAATCACTGGCATTGTAGAAGTCACAAGGTGAATGTGTAACTTATAAATGTATTGCAAAAAGTCTTCCACAATTCAACTACTCGAGCTTGCGAGTCAATGTCGATGAATCAATGCACCATTGCACCACTACTAAAATGTATTTTACAACCATCTTATGTTCCGATTATTTCCATATCGTTGGGAATTGACATCCCACTTATGCTGGTAATACTGTATTCCACTCCCTGTGCTCCTGTGCAATAAAATGGTTCGATCACAAACGTCCCGCCTGTAAATCTGAGTTTGCATTTTATCCCCGTGATCGTGTGGTTTTTTTCTCCGGATCCTCAGATTTTTTCCCTCCACATTTAGAAAAATGCGTTTAAGAGTATTTAGCTGCTATAAATGTCCATGTGATAATCCACTTCATTGGGCTATCATTTGTGGCCAGGGCACTTTTGAAAAAGAGCCATATAGCTCAATGGGCCTAACCAGGTAAAATAATAGTTTTAATAGTGAACCTCTTACTCCCCCAGCAAACAAGCGCTACAACCACTCACCTTGAACCTGGTGCGCTGCCCGGCACGTGTCTGCTTCTGCACGGGCATGATCTTGAGCACCTCGTCCTTCAGAGCCGGGCCCAAGAACAGGTCGATGATCTCAAACTCCTGCAAGGGGGGCAGCCAAAACATGTCGCGTTAATAAAGGGCACAGTCGCCGCACGACAATGCACCAACGAGCTGGCGAGAGGAAAATGTTCTGGGGGTTACCCCCCTCCATTTTTGCAATTCAATACCTTGATGGGCAGAGAGAAGAGGTAGATCTCCTCCAGGGACTTGATCTTCATGTCCTTCACCAAACGACCCAGCTTGGTAACAGGATTCCACTGCAGCCAAGGAGACGTTGGGCGTTACCATCCGGTGCTCATTTTGCGTGACATCAATTGCCCGTAACGGTGGGTGCCACGTGGGCGCGTGTCTGCTTGTGTGTGCTTGGATGTGTAGGTGAATGTGCGCGCTCTAGAACAGCAGTCGTGCAAGGCACCGCACTACACAAGTGTGGCGACTCAAGTTTGACTTTTGGTAGAACCGAGTGAGACAGTTTGGGGTGAGGCCTCATCCATCAGTGAACTGATCACGGACTAATGATTATTAAATTCACACTGTTTGTCAATGTAGGCGATGTTTGCAGAGGTCAGTGCAGTTATTTTAACTACTTCACCACTGTTCCAGCCTGTTGCAATTACATGAACCGGCTATGTATCTCCCCGAGGTTGAGCCAGTCTTAAAAATTAGTACCTGGTGCTGTGTGCAAATATCAGCACTGGGAAGACAGAAAGTCAGCCAGCCGGGTATTGTTCTGGCCACACCATAACAAAGGCTAAATGTGGGATCTTTGTCATGTACGCAGGTAGAGTCTGTGTGCAGGTGTCGCTCCCACCTCCTTGTCCTCGCTCTTCCCTCCACGTCCACGACCCCGGCCACGACCCCGACCCCGGCCGCGACCTCGACCCCGGGCCCCAGAGCCGAACCCCCCGCGGAAGCCGCCCCGATTACCACCGGCGTCGTCCGCCATTTGCTGCACGCGCACACACACATGGCATTGATACTTAGATTTGGGATTTACATAGCACGCGAGGGTAAACCCGGAAGATACGTTTGCATGCGGCTCTCCTCCCAGTGCTCTTTTAAGCATGATGGCCCCAATGAGCTGCAATGGACAAGCATACAAGCTCTCAGGAGTGCTGCGTTAGACCTCGTTAATGTCATTTGGGTGGCCCACACACACCTTGGCGTTATCCAATATTAAAGCAAAACAAAAGTATCTCAATCTTTATTTCTTAATCAGAATCCGTAATTTAGACCGGAGGAATCCGATGATTTTTGAAGCCCTTTTTCACAGATGTCCAAAAACTATTGTTACCAGGTTGAAAATGTCCCCTCTTGTATCCAACTAGTGGTGTTAAAAAGCTTGCAGTGAAAGGCGTCTGCAGGCCGGTTTGAAGTGATAGGCCCTCGTGTCGAATGATGCTTCATCGGGGGTACCATGCGAACCAGGGGACGTAGGTTTTCTACTCGTGCCATCAAGTGGAAAACCGGCGTACCCGGAGAAAGTTTAACACGAAGTCTTTCGCGACCATTATCATCCGTCATATAACACCCGGAGAAACCTCACAAAAAGGAGATGACACTAAACGCTCCGCACGATGTCTCGTGGATGTACTTTCCGTCTCTAGGCCACGCCTGGTATTCCTCATCAACCTCCAACCCTGTTACAATACTAACCAGGAGCAAACCCGCTTAAGCTTTCGAAATAAAATGTATTCCTGGTGATTTGGTCGTAGATTAGCCCCAACAAAAGGTTAATGGTAAATAATAACGCTACAATGGGATAGATTTCAACCACGGCGAACATCAGTGGCGAGTTACATCTGAACCGATCCTAAAGGTCTCCCCCTCTTCACATTTCCGCACTAACCAGCGTGGCGAAGTATGGTCAAACGACCCACGTGGACCAACACTTTCTGAGCGGGTGGAGGGCTTCATCCAGCAGTAGAATGACGAAAATAATCAATCACTATCACACAATTGTTAATGAAAATAAGTAACATGCCTCGCATATCGCGGCCTTAATAATAAAACAGGCGACGTTTCGGGCAACGGCCCTTAATCAGAGTACAAAAGCCATCCGTTTTGTGTGCATTTATAAACGCTGACAAGTTTCTCATCAGCCATCATCAATCCACTGCTAGATGAAGGCAAGTTGTTGCCATTCCCCACAGCCCTGCACAAGGGCTCATTCAATCACTTCCATCTCCGCGATTGACGTCCAAACTACCTTTTGTCTAAGTGTATAGTTTTACGAAACTTGTAATTTCTATATAAATGGTTTCCCAATCATGAATCAAAATCCCTTCCTATGCTGCGGCCTAGGCCAGGCTTTACTCAAAACACAAGTTACACGTTGGTTTATAAATTAAATTTACAATTACAAACCTTCAAGTTATCATCGCGTATCTATACCAGCCAACAGATAACTTTACATCGGGTTCGACCCTTTGAAACTCACAGCGATCGCGACAAAGTGAACGCGCACAATCCACGCCGCACTGAACACGCCATTACCACCAGCGGCAAACCTTATCGGCGCGGCCACCCGGCACACTAAACCTAATTAACGAGAGAACTTCACAAACGAAAGTCGCAAATAGTGCAATGGTAGCCTCCAGCAACGTTCGAGGAATCGTAATCTACTCGATGAGAGATCGCGCGGGGTCGGATGGCCGCGATGTGAGGCAGATTGCGACGAGGAATCAACGGGAGCGAAAGCGAGGCGCCATGACTTACGTGATGTCTCTGGGAGAAGAGGGGGCGCCAGTGCGCATGCGCGGCTATCAACGGCCTCTTCGACGTCAAGGCGTTGCCAGGTAAGGGAGGATTTACCTCTAGATTCGGAGGATTTGTCTTTAGATTAAGAGGATTTGCCTCCAGATTCGGAGGATTTGCCTCTAGATTCGGAGGATTTGCCTCCAGATTCGGAGGATTTCCCTCTCGATTCGGAGGATTTACCTCTAGATTCGGAGGATTTGCCTCCAGATTCAGAGGATTTACCTCTAGATTCCAAGGATTTGTCTTCAGATTCAGAGGATTTAACTCTAGATTCAGAGGATTTAATTCTAGATTCGGAAGATTTGTCTCCAGATTCAGATGATTTAACTCTAGATTCAGAGGATTTAATTCTAGATTCAGAGGATTTGTCTTGAGATTCAGAGGATTTCCCTCTACATTTTTTTTTTATAAACTTCCAGATCCAGATTTTTAGAACGCTTTGGAAAATAATGGGGCTATTGCCCGAAACGTCGCGCGATTATATATATGTGTTAAAAAAAATCAAATTAGTGTATTGAGTTTTTGTTGGTCGTTGGTGCTTAAGCTCAACTGCCAATCGCATTTTATCTGAACGATACGTCGAGGTTTTAAACGTGTTTATTTCCAGGTATAAATTAACTTTATTTGTCACATTTATCCTGAGCCCAACACTTGCAGGCCTTCTTTCTTACGTTCATACATTACCCGTGTAATAATTAGCATAGTTCATGCCCATTGGAGCTTACAATCCCTGTAAAGCCCCGTACAATAAGTTCGTGAAACAGCTGGAGATGCACACAAGTGGAAAACAGCAATGTTCCGGTAAACATTGAACGTAGACCCAACGTTGCAACGTCATTATTTATTTATTTTATTTTTTCTCCCTACGTGACTTTACCGAAAAAAACCTAAGAGAATGATGTCAAAAGCCTGAAGGGGGCAATGCCTATGAGGGTGTAGGGTAGGGGGGGTAGGGCGAGAGAGAGGGGGGGGGGGGCGAGAGGGGGGGGGCGAGAGGGGGGGCGAGAGGGGGGGGGTAGGGCGAGAGGGGGGGTAGGGCGAGAGGGGGGGGAGAGCGAGAGGGGGGTCGAGAGAGGGGTAGGGCGAGAGAGGGGTAGGGCGAGAGAGGGGGGGCGAGAGGGGGGGGGCGAAAGGGGGGGGGGCGAGAGGGGGAGGCGAGAGGGGGGTGGGGTGAGAGGGGGGGGCGAGAGAGGGGGGGGGCGAGAGGGGGGGTAGGGCGAGAGGGGGGGGGGGCGAGAGGGGGGAGGGCGAGAGGGGGGGAGGCGAGAGGGGGGGGAGGGCGAGAGGGGGGGGCGAGAGAGGGGTAGGGCGAGAGAGGGGGGGGGGCGAGAGGGGGGGCGAAAGGGGGGGGGGCGAGAGGGGGAGGCGAGAGGGGGGTGGGGTGAGAGGGGGGGGGCGAGAGATGGGGGGGCGAGAGGGGGGGGCGAAAGGGTGTGGGAGCGAGAGGGGGGGGCGAGAGGGGGTAGGGCGAGAGAGGGGGGGGCGAGAGGGGGGGGGCGAAAGGGGGGGGGGCGAGAGGGGGGGGCGAGAGGGGGGGGCGAGAGGGGGGTGGGGTGAGAGGGGGGGGGGGCGAGAAGGGGGGGGGGACGAGAGAGGGGGGGGGGCGAGAGAGTGGGGGGGCGATCTCGTGTGTTGATTGCATACTGACGACCATTAGCCCTGCAGAGGGCGCGTCGCCCGTGGCAGGGGATGTAGCTCAGTGGTAGAGCGCACGCTTCGCATGTGTGAGGCCCCGGGTTCAATCCCCGGCATCTCCACGCTTGACCGATTTTTTTTTCATTCCAAAACTTTTTTTTTTCATCTTATTGGTTCTTTCGGTAAAGTCACGTAGAATGGAAATAATAAAATACTAAAAATAAAACATAATAAAATAATTATCACGACGTTTCGGCCACAACGCAAGCAGCCGTCCTCAGGTGAAGACCAGGTCTGTCGTGGAGACAGCGTTGTGGCCGAAACGTCGTGAGAATTATTTTATTATGTTTTATTATTATTTTATTATTTCCATTCTACGTGACTTTACCGAAAGAACTAAGAAGATGAATCCCTGCAGTCACGAAAGCTTTAAATCAAAAAAAAAATTCATTCAACATGCCTTAGTTTCAAGAAAGGTACTTAACAGTACAATGATATTATACCAGTATAATAACAGCATCATGATAATTTAGTATAATGGTAGCGTTGTTCAGGTTATAAGTGCTGGCAAGCACAACAACACACGCGTCTACATGTGCATGAACGCTTCAAACAATTAACTCAATTGGGACGAGACGCAGAAAATCATCGCCCTCACCACGCTACTGGTCAATCGAATGCGCCAGGGTGCTCTTGCAAATGAGACGCTATCCTGGACTCTAGAGTTCTCACGTGGTTACACGAAAAACACTTAATATACGCATGTGTGTTGTGCTGTGTTGAAGGAATGCTCGTGTGTGCAGCTCGGGTGGGGCTGGGGAGGGGCTAGTCACTCCGTGGTGCCCTTATAAAACTCAACGTTTAACCTACTCACGCAGGCTTGTGCCCGCCCTCACAGTCGGGCATATTTGCGGAATACACCACGCCGCCGTTGACCCTGGCCATTGACCGAGCAACCCAACGTTCCTACCAGCTCCCTCCGCAGGAATGTGTTTTTGGAATTCTACCTTTGTTGGAAAAATGAATTAAATAAAAGCTTCCAACATGGAGATGCCGGGGATTGAACCCGGGGCCTCACAAATGCAAAGTGTCCGCTACACCACTTTGCTGCGTGCGCTCTACCACTGAGCTACATCCCCACCACACTGGCTCCGTCTGAACCCAGTAACGTGACCTCGTTGTGTAAGGGGGCTATCGGGGTCATGTCCTGAGTTGATCTGTTCCTTTTCCCGGTTGTTAGATCGCGACACTTGGAAGCAAGCATTACCAGGGCTACTTGCGTGGACCATGAAAGTGACATCTCGTCCACATTATGGGTCATTACAAAGAACACACAGCTAGATGAATGTGGCCCAGTGGCCTAATGGATAAGGCTGGGGATTGTGGGTTCGAGTCCTATCTGGGTCTTTAGTGTTTTGGTAAAAATTCAACGATCATCTTTCTTCTTCAAATCGTAATTTGATTTCCCATTCAATTACCTTGGCATAACTTTCCTCTACTCTTTTCAAGAAAATTTCCCAAGTATGGTGATATTTTTCCATTCGTTCCACTCGATGAGGACTCCAGACTGATTTTCGTCTCACTCACTCCGTTCGACCACCACTCGGCAGGTCACAACACTTTTCTCTCGGCTTCTTCCACGCACTGCTCGAATTTGGAAGCCCATCGTACGGTATCAAATCTAATTATCTTGTTAATTTCCATAAATATTTAGATTTTACACCTGATGAGTGCTTGTGTCGCAGTCGAAACGTCGTTAGAATTTTATTGTTTTATATTTTTATTATTTTATTATTTGCATTCTACGTGACTTTACTGAAAGAACCAATAATATGAATTCCATAAATATGTTCCTCTTATCGACTACAACTTTGATTGTAGTGCTGTTCAATGCTGACCGTATGACATTGTTGGTCTTCTGGATCTGTGCTCAGCAACCAAAACGAATGAACACAAGCAGGCGTTTTTGTCCAGGCCACGCATATTCTTTCGAGTAAAATTGGCCACTGGCAAAATGCCACCACGTGGAGATGCCGGGGATTGAACCCGGGGCCTCACACATGCGAAGCGTGCGCTCTACCACTGAGCTACATCCCCGTTCCTGTTCTACCTGGGCGCAGTTCCACCTAGGTACGGGGTGAAACTTCGTCATCAGCTTCTTCCTCTCCCTTGTCACCCCACTCACTCTCCTCTTGGCCCTGGGCCCTGGACCCACCGAGTCTTTGAAACAAAAATAAATAACAAGAATACATGTGGATGGATCCTATAATGCTTTCCCAATTTATTTATTCTTGGAAATATTTTATTCTGAAATAAAACGTTTTTTGGATACTTTTAAGCACTTGTTTTCATCTCCAAATGTTTAAGGAAACCATTTCATCACTGTGTGCATCGCTAGTTATACATAATAGCAAGTTCCTGAAATCAACACAAATTCATCCTAAAGTATCGTTCATTTATGGTAATATTTACGAGAGTTCATGTGCACCCCGATTACAGGGACATGAACCTTTGTTGGAAACATAAATTAAATAAAAGCTTCCAACATGGTGATGCCAGGGAATGCCAGGGAATGAACCCGGGGCCTCACACATGCAAAGCGTGCGCGCTACCACTGAGCTACATCCCCACCACACTGGCTCCGTCTGAACCCAGTAACGTGACCTCGTTGTGTAAGGGGGCTATCGGGGTCAGTTGAAGAATCTACTCGGAAGTCTCGCAGATCTGTTCCTTGTCCCGGTTGTTAGATAGCGGCACTTGGAAGCAAGCATTACCTGGGTTACTTCCGAGGACCATGAAAGTGACATCTCATCCACATTACGGGTCATTACAAAGAACAAACGGGTAGATGAATGTGGCCCAGTGGCCTACTGGATAAGGTACCAGCTTATGGAGCTGTGGATTGTGGGTTCGAGTCTCATCTGGATCTTTAGTGTTTTGGTAAAAATTCAACGATCATTTTTCTCCTTCAAATCACAATTTGATTTCCTATTCAATTACCTTGGCATAATTTTCCTCTACTCTCATAAAGGAAATTTCTCAAACATTCTCATATATATTCTTGTACTTTTCCACGTGATGATAAGCCACTGTCGTTGAGCTATCACTTGTGGCCAGGTCGCTTCTATTTCAAGAGCTATTTCGCTCAGTGGCCCTGACCTGGTAAAATAAAAATTAACCCGTAAAAACAAAGTTTTTCACTATAAATCCTTTATATACGTGGCATCGGTTTGATTTTATTATTCATTTGTTTTTCTTGAGTAAGAGTTTCATTTTTATCACATTGGTATTTTAAATTAAATATGAAAAAAATAATCCTAAAAAGTGTAAAATTTTGGAAAAAAAATTTCACGAAAATAAATTGTCACGCACAACGAGTCTCTGTGCAAAATGTCAGCTCGATTGGATCACGGGAAGTGGGTTAAAAAACGACCGAAAGATTTGCACGGTCGTAAGCGCGCAAGCAAGTGACTTTACCGAAAAAACCTAAGAATATTAATATAAAGGATTTTAAAAAATGTTTTAAAGGTCAAAACGACGAGGTCACCTTACTGGGTTCAGGCTGAGTCAGCGTGGTGGGGATGTAGCTCAGTGGTAGAGCGCACGCTTCGCATGTGTGAGGCCCCGGGTTCAATCCCCGGCATCTCCACGTGGGATTATTTTTTGAATGTTTATTTGAAACTTCAAAACGAAAGTTGAATGCGGAAACTGAATGAGCTCTGACTTGATTTGAAGCTTTCGTGACTGCAGGAATTACTCTTTGGTTCTTTCGGTAAAGTCACGTAGAAATAAAGCAATTTAATATTATTTTAATTTATTATTCATTTTCTTTCTACGTCACTTTACCGAAAGGGCGAGGGAGGGGAGAGGCGGCACATTGATTCTCGTTAACGTGAGCCAATAAGAACGAAACTTTTAGGATAAATGTGTGTTTGCTCTTTCTCCAGTAACATACAATGCACTCTGTTGGGGGCCTCTCTCACCGTGGTCGAACATTGACTCGAGTCTCGTTTGTAAATTCATAATAAGAACGAAACTTTTAGGATAAATGTGTGTTTGCTCTTTCTCCAGTAACATACAATGCACTCTGTTGGGGGCCTCTCTCACCGTGGTCGAACATTGACTCGCGACTCGTTTGTAAATTCATAACACGTCGCCCTCTGCTGCTCGTGGTAGGAAACTCTGAATGAAACTCAAAACAAATCAGAGTCGGGAATCTTGATATATTTATACCGGAGGAATCCGATGAGTTATCAGTCCATTTTTCACCGATGTCCACCAGGGGTGGGCCAGAATGACTCCACTGCCCGCACCCACGGCTAGACAAAAGGACGCGAGTTTCCAGCAAGGCATCGTTCGGAGGATCCTCTCGTCCATCGCGCGCGCTTGGCAGTCTCAGACAATCGATTGCATTCGGAGTGCCCGTGCACGAACATCTCCACTTTTTTTAGATTTAAAGCTTTCGTGACTGCAGGGATTCATCTTCTTGGTTCTTTCGGTAAAGTCACGTAGAAGGGAAAAAAGAAAAGAAAAAAAAACCAATAAAATAATGATCACGACGTTTCGGCCACAACGCAAGCAGCCGTCCTCAGGTGAAAAATGAAACACCACCAAGCTTAGAGCGTGGTGTTTCATTCTTACTTTCATAAACATCTATATATTAATATGAACGTATAAAGTTGTGGTTTATATTCATCGTGGACTTATGTTTAATATGAAGATAAACTGGATACGGAATAAAAAAATAAAAAATCACGACCCAGATGGGACTCGAACCCACAATCCCCAGCTCCGGAGGCTGGTGCCTTATCCATTAGGCCACTGGGCCTGGCATTGCCAAGGTGTCTCATTTGGGTCATCATCACCACCAGCCATGGTCAATCCACTGCTGAGTGAAAATGTTCCCGTGCCATCGTCATAGCGTCCACGGTTGCGAGATGTTAACTCCCTCGCCTGGTATGCAGGAGGCCGTGGGTTCGATCCCGACCCTGACGCCTGTTTGTTTTGGAGTTTGCGTGTCTCTTTTTCCGTGTTCGCGTAGATTTTTCTCCCGGATCCTCCGGTGCTTTCCCTCCACATTTAGAATCGACGCGCGTTTAGAGTGTTTGGGTTGCTGCTTGAAATGTTCACGTGATGATAAACCACTTCCATTTGTGGCCGGGTAGCTTCCGTGAAAGAGCTTCATAGCTCAGTGAGCCTTACCTGGTAAAATAAAAAACAAATGTTTTTCGTGGTCATCTCAAAATGTCAATGCGACGTCACAATCTACGTGGCAAGTCAATGTCGTGGGTGCTCCCTCCCTTGGCTGGCACTCCGCTGTTAGTCTCGCGAGCTGCGTCTCTCATTGGCCGAACGCGTCCTGCTTGTCCACGCACCGCTTGACTTCTCTGAGCAGTCAATGTGATGATGTCTCTAAACCAGTGGTGCGTGTTCTCTCATCATCCACGTGTTCTTCTTCTTGTCTCTCTCTCTCTCTCAGTGTCATCACCACTATCCACCGCTGGATGAATATCAGCGCGACGATGATGTCTCTACCCTGCGCGTGCGTGTTCTCTCATCATCCACGTGTTCCTCCTCCACCCCCTCATGTGCCGTGCCGGCCTTCATTGATGCTGCTCGCTGCTAACAGCACATGCCCCAACAGTCTGTTAAAGGCTACACAGTGGTGGGGGGGGGGAGGTATTTCTCTTTGAGTGTGATAGACAGCGCTGATTTGAAATGATGGACGTGCTGCGTGGGTACGTGTGTGTGTGTGCACGTGCGTGTGTATGCGTGGGTGTTCGCTAACAGCGCTTGCCCCGACAGTCTATTAAGGCTATATGGGGGATCTTTGTTCCAACTTGAGCGGTTGTGCAGCTGCGCTATGAACCCGGGCGAAACGAGTTCGATTCCCGCTCACGGCTACCAACACCGGTGACGATTATCTGAACCAATCCTGGACCTCCCCTAGGTCGACTCAGCCTCAAATGAGTACCTGGTGCGATGTGTAAACATCGCCACTGGGGAGACAAAGGTGGCCGGGCGTGGTGTTGGCCACCTACCCCCTCGTGTGTCGTGCCGGCCTTTATAGGTGCTCGCTAACAGCACTTGCCCCAACAGTCTGTTAACGTCTTCTTGGTTCTTTCGGTAAAGTCACGTAGAAGGGAAATAATAAAATAATAACAATAAAACATAATAAAATAATTCTCACGACGTTTTGGCCACAACGCAAGCAGCCGTCCTCAGGTGAAGAACAGGTCTGTCGGAAAGACAGCGTCTCATTTTATTATGTTTTATTTTTATTATTTTATTATTTCCCTTCTACGTGACTTTACCGAAAGAACCAAGAAGATGAATCCCTGCAGTCACGAAAGCTTTAAATCGAAAGTCTGTTAACGCTATAGGGCGATCTTTGTCTTTGTTTCAATTAGCCTCAAAGTGCACCGAGCCTGGCACAATGGGTCTGCGGTGACGTCACCGCCAAGTAGTGGTGAGTGTCGGCTGTTGACGCGTTAATCAACGTACAGGGAGGTGGCCGATTCAAGCTCTCTCTGGCAACGTGAGACCTGATAATTGTTTTTTTACCCTTCTATCTGGCAACAAAACTGACACCACAATACCTGCAGCCGTAATGCAAACAAAAAACATAACTCTGATAATATATGCACTGTCCTTGAAGTTGATTGGTCCACACCCGAGACAGCTTTCCTTAGAGCCTAGTCTTACATGGGTTGGACCAGATGACGCCAAAAGGCGCACAACTCAAAGACAATGCACCATCAGAGTATGAGAGCTCGGGGCAAGCATCTACACTATGGGAACCTCATTTGCCAGTAAAAATATGATAATTGGTTTTTTACCCTTCTATCTGGCAACAAAACTGACACCTTTTTACAAGGAGTCATGTTTGCATAGACCGCAATACCTGCAGTCATAATACAAACAAAAGACATAACTCTGATAATGTGCACTGTCCTTGAAGTTGATTGGTCCACACCCGAGCCAGCTTTCCTTAGAGCCTAGTCTCACATGGGTTGGACCAGATGACGCCAAAATGCAAACATGACTCCTTGTAAAAAAAGGTGTCAGTTTTGTTGCCAGATAGAAGGGTAAAAAAACAATTATCATATTTTTTTTACTGGCAAATGAGGTTCCAATGGTGTAAACGCGGCACCTGTTTTGCAATCATCAGGCGCGTGCAGCGCCTCGCAACTTATTTCGCATATCAACGGTGCGCAAGACAATTGGTGATGGTGGTGCATTCCATGAGCCTGGATCAGATCAGATATTTCGGCTACCAGCTGCACGAGGCGGCAACAGCACATCCGATTAGCACGGTTGGCTATGTACGGCGCGAAAGAAGTTCTACATACATAGTTTCAGCGATTGCAATGCTTTGCCGTGGCTATTAGTAGTGAATTATGCGATTCCCGTGTGAAATTAGTGGGAGGGGGTTATCAAATACTGAACTCATATTAGCCGTGCAAATGTATTTATGTGTGTGTGTGTGTTGAACTTATTTCGCGCCGTACGTAGCCGACTAATCGGAGGTGCGGAATATCCATCGCGACCACTCACGACGCAAGATGCGGCCCGCTCATCTTTGGGATGCTCGCAATTTCTGCTCCGGTTCGTGTACTAATCAACAATAATCAAGACCGACCGCGAGACGCTGGAGTCTGATGACCCACGTGCGCTGATTAATTTTCGAACCACGTTCCCCCACCCCCACCTCGACCTCCCCCCGCCCCCACCTCCACCCCCCTCCACCCCCCTCCACCCCCACCCCCCTCCACCCCCACCCCTCTTTCCAAGTTCCATCAAAATTGCGGCCAGGTGTGAAAAACCAGAATCTCCGACTCTCCGATCGGTACACCGAGCCGAGGTGTCGGCCAATCGGGGGCGAGCAGTGGGGTATTTAAATCCCACGTGGCGGGGTGCGGGGGAGCACGTGGCATATTGCTGGTTCAACTCACGTAGGCGTAACCCCCGTGCCCGGTAAGCTAATAGCCCCTTGTCAAAGTGTACCTAGCCTGGCACAAGGAGGGGGGAGAGAGAGTGCTGTGTGTGTTGGTCGTGTGTAAGTAAGCCGTTCACGATTTTGCGAGTACTTTCCACTGAACGAGGGCATGTACAGCCCTGTTGTCAATCCACTGCTGGATGTGTGCCTCCCTCCACACCTTGCGATGCATGCTTTTGTGTGGGTCGTGTTGGTGGTGGTGGCGGCATGAGCATACGTCTCGCTGGTCTGTGCTTGGTTGAAGAAGTTTGGAAGGGAAGCCGTAGACGGTCAAGAACAGTACAGTACAACACTGGCTTTTGCAGCACAGCACCGTAGCCGCTTGTACCATGCGTGGTGCATGGCGGTCACGCGTCTGCAATGCACCGTCCATGTACAACACCTGATTTTGGCTTCTGAGGATCGAACGGTTCGGGTCCGTTCATTCCGAGCAATTCCGTTCGAGGCGAAACGCGGCCAGGGTAACTCTGGTTGTGCGTTGTTTCGCGCCAAGTAATCGTTGAGAGAATTTTCGATGTTTAAGCTCGTGTAATGTGAAGCGTTGCGTGGGGGGGGGGTTTTGTTGCAAGTTCCTAAACGTTGTGTAATGGGCGGTGGCGACTCCTCCAACCGCTAGTGGCCGCTATATTTGGAATGTTGCAAGAAAAGACGGTGCGGGTCGAATCGTAACAATTGCATCGCGTGGTGGTCGTGAAATTACTGTTACACCTGTCGAACATGAGGTTAACTTTGTGTATGTAAAAAAAAAAGTGTGAAATCCAATTTTGTATTCGTATCCCCATTGTGGGAACTTTCTTAGCGTTTGGCGAAACGGGCCGCGCGGAAGTGGGTATTGCAGAGCTACGTCTGAGACGCGCCCACCCCTCACCCCTCGCCCCTTCCCGTCCCTTGGGTGGCGCTGTTTCAATTGTTGGCGTGGTCACACTGCGGGCGGGAGGTGAGGAGTTTGCGTTTTTTGAGCTCTTTCCCCCCCCCCCCCCCCCAATTGCAGACGGACCCGACTGCTTGCTACTCTAGCAGGTTGAAGCGACTTGTGACTACTCAAAAACAAACCCAGCTCGCCACCACCACCACCATGCCCCGGGAAAAGGTCGCCGACACGCGCATCCATCGGTTCAAGTACAAGGGGAAGGACATGAACGTGAGTTTCCTGTCCTGGTCTCCGCTCGCCTTCGTGGCTCCAAAGTTAGGAGGAGGTGGTGGAAGTCTGCCTTGGTGAGGGTGGGGGGGTGTAGCTGCAGGCAGGACCTGCTCGAAGGCTTCGATTTAAAGCTTTCGTGACTGCAGGGATTCATCTTCTTGGTTCTTTCGGTAAAGTCACGTGACTTTACCGAAAGGCCCAAGCATTTCTTCTTTGTTCGGCCTTCTGTGATTCACTCTCTCGACAGCTGCTACTGCCCCATGTCACTACAGCCGCAATCGCTCGCTAAAGCTGATACCAAAAAAGAAACTCTCTCCGATCAACCGTAGGGACTGCAATAACGCCTCTTCCCCTGCAAGACTGTCCCGTTTGAGAATGCGATTTGTGCGAAAAACACCCTTTGAAGGTGTTGCTTATTTTTGCAATTAAAACATCTCGGTTTATCTCCCGGTGTTAATTTCTCGCCTTCATGGGGGGGGGGGGGGGGAAGAAAGATTGATTTGACACTGCCGCTTTTGCTTACACACTACCTATCATTGCTATACAAGTATATACATTCAAGAACATATTTTTGTCATACAAACAAAAAAACCATGGTCAAATTATTTTTTCATCGGCCGTTGGCAGTGCCCACTGTTTGGAAATCCGGCCCTGGCTGTGGATGATGGCGTTGCTAAAACTAATTTGGCGTGGTGAATTTTGCCAGGTGAAGCCCACTGAGCTGTATTTTCCTTTCCACAGGCGACCCAGCAACAACCCATGATGGCTCCATCGAAGTTGTTTTATCATCACACGTGGACATTGTATAGGCACTGCCAAATAATCTAAGCGCATGGTTTGGATTCTTGCGCTCGTTAACCCGATACGAACAAAACTCCCTCCCCCCCCACCCCCCCTCACCTTTGTCCCCGTTCGCGCACCTCAATTGTTGTTGGCGTTGCCGCTACGATAGCCGAGCGGCTGACCAAAATAATGGAAAAACAAACCCCACACGATCGGTCACGAGTAGCGCAGGTAGCTACTACACGTGTAGTAGCTACGAGCCGCGCATTTTCAAGGGCCCCGCGCTAAGTGCTTTAAAGCCATCAATTCCGATTCGGTGATTCTGCACTCGCTCTATTACTATAGTACTATACCGCCTTCAACTTTTATGAACGACTGTTTAAGGTTAGCGATTTGTCTTATCTGGCTGTGTGACAAATGAGAACATACAATTACTTTACTATGCAAGTTAAACGTGTGGTTTATATTTATTTAGTCTTATTTATTTGGGGGCCCTTTCTAACAGATGCCACAGGCCCCGCACTATCTTAATCCGTCGCTGCACACACGATGTTAACTGGTGCTGGGGAAAGTCGTCTGATGCGGTGTGCGCTGCTCTGGATGGGGAGGTGATGAGCGAGGCTTGGCCACTTGTTGTTTTTAACGCTTACCAGAGTTTTGATCCTCAACTTTTGAGAAACCGAACTCTGCATGGCGAGATACCCCCGGTACTTCCCTAGAGACGGACCCAAAAAAAAACCACGCCGTGTAAATACGGTCATCGCGTCTCGAGCCGCGCTTTCTTCTCGTGCAATGGTTTGTCTTCCTTGTCCGGGTTTTGTCTCCATGCACTTCGCCTCCCCCCGGTCAGGAGCTGAGGCGGCAGCGGATGGAGGTGACCGTGGAGCTTCGCAAGAACAAGAAGGAGGAGGGCCACATGAAGCGTCGCAACCTGGGCTCCTCGCTCACGGAGGCGCCCGGCGACCACCTGGACGACCGCGACTCGCCCGTCTTGGACACCAGATGTGTACGGGTGGCTTTGGAGTGTGTGTGTGTCCGCGCGCGTGTGAGCGCTAAGCGAGGGGGGGGGGTCTGCCTGTGATCTGGTTGGGGGTTATTGTTGGGGTTAATCATCTGGTGGGATAGGGGGGTGGAGGAGTAAAATCGCATACGTGTGCGCGTTGAACTTCTTTCGTATGGTACCTAGCCAACCCGTGCTAATTGGCGGTACGTACAGGTGCGTTTGCAAAAAAAACGAAGCCCACTTGCGGTGGTGTACCCTGGTCAACTTGCAAAAAAACACAAAGCTCTAACAAGCCTAACCGTGAATCGTCAACTTTTTTTTTAATTTGTTGCGTGGCTCGCAAGAAAAGCTCCCCAACGTCATGACCGTCACCGACATCATATGCGGAGTGAAGAGCGGCAACTCTGAGCAACTCCTGTATGCGACGCAGGCGGCGCGGTGAGGAAGGGAGCGGGGGGGGGTGGCGGTGGTGGACACGCGGGTGACGACTCTGCCAGGGGTGGTGGATGGCAGCGGTGAGGGGGGAGGTTTTCGGTCGGCGTAGCGGAGGAGCCGGGTTCGAATCTGGGTGCTGGTTCCCTGTTATTTGTGGCGCTGCTCTCCGAGTAGTGCTGTGTTTATGCTACTGTGGGTGGGTCTGCAGGTCCGCGTGTGGTGGGGCAAAGGTGCCAGTTGAGTGCCTCCCCGAGTGTTAACTCGTAGCTCGCTTGGATGCTGTCTTACCAGGACTTGTCCCAAGAATGTTTAGGCTATAATGGGGTGGCGGGGGCTTTGTAACCCCCGTTTTTGAGGTTGTCTACCCAGTGTGGAAGCATGGTCCTAGTGCAGTGTTCACGAATTTTTAGCAGCCGGGGTAGGGGGAGGGGGGCATCCTTTCGCTGATGAGACCTCGTCCGTGTGAGGTGCAGACACACATTTGAAACCATTGGGGGGAGGCGGGGGGGGGGTTTGACAGCACGATGAGGGTCTGCTTCACATTTTGTCTTGTCGGGGGGGGGGGGTGGGGCAGGGTGGGGGTGTGCACGGCGGGGGTGTGCACGGCAGCTAGCAGGCCCATCGGTTAAGAACACTTTTTTAGTTCGTGGGTCTGCAATAACAAAGGGTAATTTTTTTGTTCGAATTCGGTGACAAACTCTATTTTCAAGAGCCGCAATGCGCCATGGTGAACACGTGACGGTGGTCCTTGATAAAATACCATCACGGAGCAGTCCTTTAAAGAGCCACGCGTGGCTCCAGAACCGCAGCTTGCCGACCCCTGTCCTAGTTGGAGGCCCGGCTAAGTGCCAGCAGTCTCGTGGGCCTGCGGTCCTTTTTTTAAAGATTACAATAATATAATCCAATCTTTTATACATACCGTGCAACGTAGGCGTTCGACTCTACATCATTCGTCGGCCAGCAATTGTGTAAAATCATCCATTCGTGGCTTGTGCTCTCTCCCTGGTGAAGTCTGCAAGGATCGTGGGGTGGCACTGCTCTTGACCTCTTGACCTCGTCTCAAGTCCAGGCTCGACCTGCTGCTGTGCCCCACTGCTTTTGCACGGTCTTATGTTAGGCTTGAGATGAACAGCTATAGATGGTGTCTCATCTCGTCACTTTTTTAAATGTCCCAATGTGGTGGCGAGTTCAGTGGTAAATTTGTGCTCGAGGTCCCTCGTGTGTAAAGCTGAAAAAAAAAATTGAGGACGCTTTGACATTTCACATCACACTTAATTTAGTTTGTTTTGAGCTTGTCGTGTTGGTTAACGCGCACTCCCCCCCCCCCCCCCCCCCCCCCCCCCCCCCCCCCCCCCCCCCCCCCCCCCCCTTGCAGGAAAATGCTATCCCGTGACAAGCACCCACCCTTGAACGACATAATCGCGGCAGGGCTGGTGCCGGATTTCGTGGCGTGCCTGGACCGCGAGGACTGCCCGCCGCTGCAGTTCGAGGCGGCGTGGGCCCTCACCAACATCGCCTCTGGCACCGGCGAGCAGACGGCCATCGTGGTGGCGGCCGGGGCCGTCCCGGCGCTTGTGCGTCTCGTCACCTCGCCGCACGCGCACATCAGCGAGCAGGCCGTCTGGGCGCTGGGCAACATCGCCGGTGCGTGGTTGGTGCCGGGATGGGGTGGTGGTGCAGGTGTGGTGGCAGAGTTGTCCCCACTGCTAGGCTGAAGGAGCGTTCTCTCTCTCGCTCTGTCGCGCTCTCTCCTGGGTGCTGCTGCAGGTGATGGGGCGGAGCACCGCGACCTCGTGGTCAACAGCGGCGCCGTGGGTCCGTTGGTCGCCCTGCTCGAGAACCGCGACATCAACGAATTCCACGTGCGTGGCCCTTCCCCGCTCGGCCCTATCGTCTTCTCTCCATCGAACGAACAAAATCTGCATAATAAAACTGGGATAACGGATGTATTGTAAAAATGTTTCCAAAGCAACCCACGTCGTCTTTGAGCCATTCTATGCCTTCCCACCCCAGGTGGGCCTGCTCCGCAACCTGACGTGGACTCTGTCGAACCTGTGTCGGAACAAGAACCCGGCGCCGAGCGTAGCGACGGTGCTGATGCTGCTGCCCGCAATGGCGCGGCTGCTGCACCACGCCGACCACGAGGTCCAGGCGGACGCTGCCTGGGCCCTCTCCTACCTCACCGACGGCACCAACGAGCGCATCCACTTGGTGCAAACGCAAGGGGTCACGCCGCGCCTCGTCCAACTGCTGGGCTGCGACATGCCGACCGTCGTGGTGAGTGGTGGTGGTGGTGGTGACGCTGTTGGTCTCGGTTGGGAGGCAGTCGCCCTCGCAACGGAGGGCGGCGGAGCGACACTCGCGACGAGGCGCTGGGCGGATAAAACTCGGCGAGTTGCCACAATAGGGGAGCACGGCTGGTGCATCTGCCAGTCATCTCGGTCGGTTAACCCATGGCACTTGGGTCGGTCCCGTGACCCTCCTGTCAGTAACGAACCTTCAACACTTAACGTGGCCTCCAGTGCATCTGGCTTCATGCACAGGTGCCGTGGTGATGTCACCGCCACTTGGAGGCGAATGGCAGTTGAGCGGTGGTGGTGCAGATGGCCGGTTTGGTGGTGGGGGAACTGGCTGGTGGATGGTGTGAACGGACTGATGTCTGATGTGGTGGTGGACAGCAATTTGCTCTGGCTTTTGACCACATTTTTACAATGACATTTATCGGCGCTCCAGTGCTGCAGCGCAAATGTTTTTGTAAAGCTGCATGTGATGCCCTCCAGAATTGGAATCCGATGAGCTATAGAATGTTTTCACCTGTCCGGTAGGGGTAGCGTCGGCAAGTTGCAACGACAAACGATTCTAAAACTTGATAGGAGTGCAAAGTATAGGAAAGGTAAGCCAGTCACTAATTAAATGGAAGTAAAATCCAGTATGAAAGTACAAATTGTGTGCAAGTGTGGGTTCTCAATTCCTAGGCCCTGGACTGTGGCTCCCTAAGCTGCCCCCTGCATGAACCTGGCAAGGGGGGTGGCTGTTAAACTCCGCCGTGGTGTTTTCAGGTTTTGTTCTCTCTCGCTGTCGATTTTTTCCTGAGACGATGCAAGGTTGAGTGCCCTTCTTCCAGCAGGTGTGCAGGTAACACATCTGCAGGGGTCTCTTCCCCTTGCAACCTACAGCACCTCCGCCCTGCAGGAGTGACGCTGCATTGCGTGGCCGTGAATGACGTTAGATTATGCTCGAACGATGCAACGGTTTTTTTCTAAAAATGTGAAATCTAATTATTTGTATCCATATTGTGGGCACCCTAACGTGTTTTTTTTCGGAACAGGCCGTGCGTAAGTGGGTATTGCAGAGCTGCGTCTGAGATGCACCTCCCCCCCCCCCCAAACCCTTCCATTTGGTCGTGCTGCTTAATAATTGCCATGGTCACACTGCAGGGGGAGTTGCCTTATTGCATTTTTAAGACCCGAGCAGACGACCAGACCTGCTGCTGTTACACTCGTAGGTTTGGCGAGCCCTTCAGCTGCCCAAACGATCCAGTCCACCACCACGGGGTAAGGTCTCCAACAACACTCGCATCTATCGGTTCAAGTACAAGGGGGGGAAGGACATGACCGCGAGTTTCCTGTCTGCTGCCGCCCTCTCCCCGACCACCACTAGACCCCATGCCTGCGTGCGATCGGAAACATGGTGACGGGCACGGACGAGCAGACGCAGGTGGTGCTGAAGGCCGGCGTGCTCGACATGTTCCCCATGCTGCTGCGCCACCCCAAGAGCAACATCCAGAAGGAGGCCACGTGGGCCCTGTCCAACGTGGCGGCTGGCCCCATAGACCAGATCGAGCAGATCATCGCCGCCGGACTCGTGCCCCACCTCATTCACGTCCTGGACAAGGTGGGTGCGTGTAGGGGTTTGGGACGGTCAACTTGGTCAGTCTACCTGGGTCTGTCCCGTGACCTGTTGGCGAGCCCTTTGACCCTTCATGTGATGGCCTCGGTACACCTGGCACAGGCACCGTGGTGACGTCGCCATCGCGTAGTGGCGAATGGTGGATATCATTGGCTGTCGTGTAGTGGGGAGCCGCTGGGTATTATAGTGGTTGGCAAGCTGCACTGAACCCGGTACCCCTAGTTAAGATGACTGCTCCACGGCCAACACCAGATGACGATTATCTGAACCGGTCCTGGGCTGCCTCCCCTAAGTCGACTCGGCCTCAAATGAGTACCTGGTGCGGTATGTAAGAACAACGCCATTGGGGAAACACAGGCGGCCAGGCGTGGTGCTGCCCCCCCAATCCCCTGGTGTGCCGTGCCAGCCGTCATAGGTGCACCTATAACAGGACTTGTGGCAGGCTGTATGGGTGGAGGGGGGATCTTTGTCCATTGCCTTTGTGTGAGGGTGGGGTGGCCGTGTCCATCCATTCCCTCCACAGGGCGACTTCAAGTGTCAGCGCGAGGCCATCTGGGCCGTGACGAACTTCACGAACGGCGGCTCCGTGGAGCAGATCGTGTACCTCGTGCAGGAGGGCGTGCTCAAGCCCATCCTGAACCTCTTCTGCTCCAAGGACAGCAGGAACGTGCAGGTGGCGCTCAACGCGCTGGGAAACCTCTTCCTGGTGGGTTTTGACCGCGTGTCGTCATCGCCGCCACGGCTGCCCCCCCCCCCTCCCCACCGGGGTGGCCCCGTTTGTCGGTTCGGTCCACTCGCACGCTCCCATCGCCACGCCGTGCTCTCTCATTCTCATTAAAACCACTGTGCCAACTTTGGTCGCGGTGGATTTCGGCTCTGTCCTCTTACAGATGGGGTCAGCACATCGCCCGGTGCTTTCAGATGCGCTATCGTGGCCGTCTGGAACGCTCTTCCAATATTGAAGCGACTGGGAGCTATGTACTTTTAAATCTGGATTGAATTCCTTTCGGGACTTGTGCGGTTTGTCTTTCCCCCCACACCTCCTGATTTTTAGCACGGTTGGCTACGTACGAAGCAAGACGTTCAACATACACATTCTCCTATCCTCCATTACATCCAGCTGCACACTCCGATCTGTTATTGCGCATTTTATTTTGGCATGCCGTCTGACGTGCTGCCGAGCTTCAGGTTCGTGAAACAACAACTTGGTGTACAGACTTTAAAAACCTGCTTGCCCGCAAAGCCGTTCAACTAAACTTTCGAGTTGCGAGGTGGATGCTTCTCAATGCGACCACCCAGTGGGTACAATTTGACGACACGAGTTGACCGCAACAGAGCCGCTTTACAAACCGGGACCCTCGTTCGCTGTGGGGTGCGAAGGCCGCGGAGAAGATCGGCGAGGTGGAGAACATGACGCTCATGGTGGAGGAGGGCGAGGGGCTGGAGAACCTGGAGATGCTCCAGATGCACGAGAACGAGACCATTTACAAGACTGCGCTCGCGCTCCTTGACAAATACTTCAGCACCGTGAGTACTCCCCTGCCCTCCAGTGTCGCCCTGCTCGGCGCAATCGATAGGAGCGGTTGTGCCAAGGGGGGGGTGGGGGGCGACAGTACTTTTTGGCACTAGCAAGCTGCAAGTCGGGGTGGGCTGGAGCATAAATCATCTCAAACCTTCGGGACTCAACCGCAGTAGCACAGATTGCTTTATAAATGGCCCGCGCGAACGAATTATTAATAGTCCACTTCTAGCTATTTTACCAGGTAAAACCCTCCTGAGCTAATAGCATTTTCAGAAGCGACCTAGCCACAAATGATAGCTCGACGAAGTGGCTTCTGTGAATGTATAGCAGTAGCAAAATACTCTGTTCAAACCCAGGAGGATTCAGAAATCCACGCGACTATGGAGTGAAACTACTGGACTACAAATATACAGCAGGCATAAAGGTTGATATTGTGTCATCTACATACCAAAGGCTCGGGCCCATTCACAGCAACCGCACCTTTACATCAGCTGCACCTTAACAACTCTTGGAACCTCCCATTTCAACCAGTCTACACAACAAAGGCTCATTCCTAGCAGCGTGGTTCAGCCGCACCGAACCTCGCAATAATAATGTCCTGCCTTGGCTCCTCCCACCCTCAACCAGTATATATATGCAAGGACTGTTTTCTTGGAATTTCTCTTACTTGAAACAGCAATCGTGCTGTGACTGTTCCACCTGAAGACGGAAGCTTGTGTTGCCTCCGAAACGTCGTGATTTTTTATAAAAATTTTTATTTTACTTTTATTAATTTTAATTTTAAAAAAATTTTACCTACGTGACTTTACCGAAAAAACTCTAATAATATGAATCCTTGCAGTCACAAAAGCTTCAAATCTAGAGTTGCCATTGGAACCCATGGCCCCTCCTGTATGCCAGCAGAGGTCGTTAACATCTTGCTACCGTTGTGCTTTCTTCCCCGTACCCTGGAGGAGGAGGATGGGAAAGAGCTGGTGAGGCCCACGGTGGCTGGGAACGTGTACATGTTCACTCAGCCCAGTGACGAACACGGCCGCGGCCTCGGCTTCTGAGCTGCCAACAGGGAGGAGGGACGGCGGAGATAGCGGGAACTATGCACCTCCCGTCGCGTGACTTGGAAGTGCGAAACAGAGGTTTGAATGCTGCCGGCAAGTCATCTCTCTCTACACTTGCGTGTTCAGTGCCAAGAGGTAGTGGGAATATAGGGGTGGGGGTGTCTTTCTGTTTGTGCAACGGAGTGAGAGGTTGAACATCACCTCCGCTGGAAAATATGGCACGCTATCAAATTCCGTTCCTCCCTAGTCCATGGACCACAGCACAATTTTGGGGGCTACACGTTTCTGTTTATGGCTAATACCTGGGTTGTGATGTCTTCATAAATAAGGTCGTTTACATATTGACTTTTTTATTGGCTTTTTAAAGACGTTAGTGTAACTCCGGTCTTGCCATCTCCCTGGTGGTACCAACGGGGGGAAACTAGTTCATCTGGGTCCGTGGTGCTACTCTGCTCGCAAGAGCTCGGTGTGGGAGTCTTGGTGATCATCGCATGTCTTTAAATCGGCGTTTCAGTTGCATGTTCCATGTATTCTGGGTAATGTTTCCAGCCTGACAAGTCTCAACTCTCTAATGGTTGACGAGGTGCTTTTTCACACTGTCCTTTTCTGTGCGAGTCTCACCGCATCTAAGTGGGGTTTTTCATCGAAACTGGTACGTTTTGGAGCTTGTGGTGGTTATAATCGCTCAATGCACGTAAAACACAAAGCTGTCTGCGCTAATGCAGCGGTGTTAAACAACAGCTTTGAAATCCCGAGCACTTATTTAAGTTTAAATTATAACAAATCTTTATTGACTGTTTTATGTATCCTGAAGTTTTACTGTTAATGACAAATAAAGATTGCTACTTGAAGGTTACATTTACAATGGTTTTTATTTATGTAAGTGGTGGTCAGATTTTGACCTATAATGTGAATGTCTTTCCCCAATCAACTCTGCCTTGGTGTCCCACTCCCCAACCTGCAGTGACCAGTGTGGTGAAGTATGGTCAAAGAGCTGTGCGAGTTGGCCGTCTCGTGCGGTTTCCCCATTTGTGCCCTATTTGGAATGCATCTACTGCGCGGCAAGTGAGGGAAACCCTTTACAGGGGTCATCCATAAAGGACGTCACGCACTGGGGGGGATGAGATGTGTGACGAGGGAGGGGGGTTGAGAAATGTGACGTCACATCAAAAGGCACAACTTTAAATAAATATAGACAACACGTTCTACTTAAGATTTATTAAAAAGTCTATTTAATTTTCTCCTACAACATTAGAGTACAGCGCCACATTAAATACGCACTACAATGACAATAGTTTAAAGCGATTTGAAGCATGTTTTATTTGGGGGGTGGGGGGGTCTGACCTTTTTGTGACGAGGAGGGGTCAAATCGTCCAAAATCGCGTGACGTCATTTAGACGGCCCCACAGTACTCTGTTAATATTTGTGACCATGTTCCAACCCCCCTCCTGTTTTATTGTTCTGTGGGCAATTGCTTAAACTTGTATTATGTTTTTAATTTTATTATTTCCATTCTACGTAACTTTACCGAAAGAACCAAGAAGATTTTAAAGAGCACTTTACGTACTCTGAGATGTTAATGACTTGTAAAGAGCTGCCACTTCTGAGGTAGGAAAACAGAACGGGACTTATCGCGATCAAAGGGGGGGGGGGAGAACTTCAGGTAAACGCCGAATACCCTTGAGGAGTTATACATTAAAACACGATGGACAACCACAAACTTTAATTTTTAATGTTGTGGGAATTTCTGGTAGCGATTTCTTTTCCCAGGATGGCTCCTCCCCTCAAACGATGACTATCCTGGGAAAACGGGACACGTAGCAACCCTCGTATTCGATTTTTTTTTATATTACATTTTATGGAGGGCGTGTGCCATTTTTAGAGCATTGCTACACTGCCGTTTAGGAGAATTTGTGATGTTTTCTAAAGTGAGGCGAGTGTCAATATTCACCCAGATAACCGTGCCCCCCCCCCTCCCCTGGGTTTTCAGAATTCTTATCGGAAATAGAAACCCCGCGTTGGTCTTGGGCCAATTCCGTGACGAATGTAGGAAAGTACATTTCTAAATTCGAATGGTAACGTGGCAGCTTAATTCTTTGGTTCTTTCAGTAAAGTCGCGTAGAAAGAAACTAAATTAAATAATAGAGTACGACGTTTTTATTGCAACACAAGCAACCGTCTTTGGGTAGAACTACATTTGAGAAACAAAACGGACACAGACTTAATTTTATGGGGTTTCTAAAATCTCCAATTGACATAAACGGTACCGTAAGCGATGTATGGTATTCTTTGTTCTTTCGGTAAAGTCTCGTAGAAGGGAAGTAATAAAATAATAAAAATAAAACAATAAAATTATTCTCACGAGTGTCTACTTGACAGACCTGTTCTCCACATGACGGCTGCTTGCGTTGTGGCCGAAACGTCGTGAATTATTTTATTATGCTTTATTTTTATTATTTTATTATTTCCCTTCTACGTGACTTTACCGAAAGAACCAAGAAGATGAGTCCCTGCAGTCACGAAAGCTTTAAATCTAAATTTAGATGTATGATAATTATATGATGGCACGTGAGTCTGGAGTGACCTATTTAGAATCTAATAATCTTAAGGCAGGGTTGGAAGATTAAGGGTCACCCTTAAGATGGTCAAGAGGATACGCTTCACAGATGTATTATAATGTTGCTTGTCTGGCATGCGGGTGGTGACGCTAACGGCACTTGCCCCAAAAGTCGAACCTGGTCCACCCGAGTTCGATTCCCGCTCACGGCCAACACGACAACACGAGTGACAGATTTATTCGAACCGGTCCTGGTTTTTTGAGGGGTCGACTCTGCCTCCATGAGAACCTGGTGTGGTGTGTGAACGTCGCTGCTTGGGGAGACAAAGGCGGCCGGGCGTGGTGGTGCTGGCCACCCACCCCCCCCTTCGTGTGCCGTGTCGGCCTTCATAGGTGCTCGTCAGAGCCGGCCCTAGACCTTTGGGGGCCCTAAGCAAAATTTGGTTGGAGGCCCCTTTGATGTATGATTGTTATCACCCACTAGCTAGCAGTGACTCTATCGGGCCCTCTGCTGGCCACGGGGCCCTTTGCAATTGCAAGGGTCGCTTAGTGGCTGGGCCGGCTCTGGTGCTCGTTAATGGCACCTGCCCGGTTCGTTCTCTTTGTTTGACGCTTGAACCCTTAGTCAATGAGGTGCTGCCACTTTTGACCAACCCTGCATTGATCCGCACGGTGGCGCACAAACAAACTCGCGCGGTGGGGAAAAATAAATCCCGTGGTGTCCTTTTTATTATTTAACACGCTTTTATTTAACTCGCTCAGTCTTGTATCCTTACAAAATATTGTAACTCAATTTTTACCCGCTTCCCAATGTGCTATCGACCGCAAACTTGGTATAGGTATGTCATACTGATGACAATACTATATTCTATCATTGAAAATGAAAAAAAAATATTTTTAATCGATATTTTTTACGGGTCTAATTGTCCACGCTCAACTCACGTTGCCTGTAAATCACCACGCTCCCTTGCGTCGTGGCAAGCTTCGGGGCCACTTCCTGGAGTCGTGGAGTTCTGCCATTACGAGTACGGTACATTTCATTAAAGCGTGTTTTAAAAAAAAGAATTTCAAATATTATTTTAGTTTTCAAAGATTGAATTCAGCCGGAACCTCCATGCTCAATCTGGTGCTCGTGTTTTATCTTTTTTAAACATGCACATTTCTATCAACTTTATCAAGTAGTTATCTTCAATCGCCCATTTTATTGGGGATAATTTTCCAATTGAAACATCCTAATTTGGATTTTCGATTTTTTTTAGGAACTATTCTTATTGTTTTCGAATGTTCGGTTATTTCGCGGTGTTAGAAAATGCGTCTCGTGCTCGCAAAGATGACGTCGCCCGATACCACGTGACGCCCATATTTGGCGTGAAAAGCCCGGAAGTGTCATTCACTGACGTCACGCGTTCGTATCGATCAGTAACTAATTTCGGATTCCGAAATTTCTTATGCAGGCCCCGATTTTCTGTTTTTCAAGATTATTACAAACATTTGGAAGATCTCCCGAGTACTTAAAAAATTAACCCGTAAAAACAAAGTTTTTCACTCTAAATCCTTTATATGCGTGGCGGCTAGAGTCCTCTCGTCCTCTGGCTTGAGATGGCTGCCACCTATGGGTCAGGTGATTGCATTGCACCATTAAGCAATTGGTAATTAAATATAATATTTTTGTCCTAAAAAGTGTAACATTTTGCAAAAAAATTTTCACGAACATTAATTGTCACGCACAACGAGTCTGTGTGGAAAATGTCGGCTCGATTGGATCACGGGAAGTGGGTTAAAAAACGACCGAAAGATTTGCACGGTCGTAAGCAAGCAAACGAACTTAATATAAAGAATTTAAAAAGGCTTTGCATGCGCTAATGACCTCGTTATGCAGCATAATTACAAGGATTTGTGAGTGTCAAAGATATCGGCTTCCAAAAAACTGCCGCCGTAGCAACGATTCATGACCCATGTGCTTTGCAATTTACGCCATAACCTGTTTTACAACACATTGTTTGCATTGTTTCTGCAATGTGCCTCGATAGGTGTGGTTGATGGCACGTATGGCGATAGTCGTAATAACTCGCGTGTTTTGTAAAGTGGTCGACCCGCCAAGGGATCGTCCATAAATGACGTCACGCGATTTTGGACGATTTTTGACCCACCCCCTCTTCGTCACACGGCGTCACAAAGTCAGCCCCCCCCTCAAATGACGTCACAAGGCTCTGCCCCCCCCCAAATAAAACATGCTTGAAATCGCTTTAAACTATTGTCATTCTAGTGCGGATTTAATATGGCGCTGCACTCTGATGTGTCTATTTATTTAAAGTTGCGCATTTTGATGTGACGTCACATTTCTCAACCCGCCCCCCCCATCGTCACAAATGTCTGACCTCCCCCCACCCAGGTGCGTGACGTCATTTATGGACGGCCCCTAAGGGAGGGGGAGTACGTCACGAGTCCATTCGCCATAGCGATGGTTGCCGATCGAGAATACAAGGTCGCCCTCTACACACACACACAAAGGGCTTGCCGCAAATGAACCATTGCAAAACCTTCGCTAATCTTGTCAAGGCGCATATATCGTCCCGCGAACTCCGGTAAACATTCAAAGCGGCGAGTTTTGGCTGCCCATCGAACAAAGACGCTCACCGCATCGAGCGCTTTCAGATGCGCTTCTGCGGCCGTCTGGAACGCTCTTCCTTCCGATGTTAGTATTCCAGTTTTCTTTAAAATCTAGATTGGCAGACTCGTTTCTGTTAGAACTGCTTTTTATGTTTTGGTTCGTTCTGTATCCACTGTCTCTGCTGTGTCACAACCGCATGCAATGGGTGGCAGCTGCGCGCATGAGTCACAACCGGTAACGAACGGCAGACGTGATATTACCACCCGCATATCCGATGATCACTTTTAATGGGACCCCAGCATTTGTTAACGCGACCGGAGTGCCATTTACATTCGTGCTGAATCTGCGAAACCCCTGAGTGAGATGGGTGAAATCAGTCGGTGTTGATTGTGTCGGTCGTAGAGCGGAGACATTTCGTCAAAATGAATGATTTTTTTGTACGCAGTGCGCATTAAATGTCGTGGCAAACAACAAAGAGCTTTTAAATTTCGATTTAAAGCTTTCGTGACTGCAGGGATTCATCTTCTTGGTTCTTTCGGTAAAGTCACATAGAAGGAAACTAATAAAATAATAAAAATAAAACATTTAAATAATTCTCACGACGTTTCGGCCACAACGCAAGCAGCCGTCTTCAGGTAGAGAACAGGTCTTCATCATACTTGATCCGAGTCGGCGGTCTCGCTGACAACACAATGAAACTTGTCCGCGTTCCGACTACACAGCTCTTCAGGCTGTGGAGCCCGTGGGCCAGATCCGGCCCAAGAAGGTTCTGGAAGCGACCCACCCCAGCTCTGGCTCGCCGGGAGATGTCGATATAGATACGAATGAGATTTATAGATTAGCGAGATGGGAGAGATTAATAAGAGAAGGGCGAGAGAGCACGCGGCGTAGTTTTGGCCAAAGGCAACTTGTACAAATTTAAGGCGAACCCAACGTGATTTGCATTCGGGACCAAATGTTCTGCTACACACGGACATGCATGCCTTGGCTGAATGATTTAAACAGCGTTCCTCTTCCACCTGTGTCCTCAATAATAATTCCCCCCCCAAGCCGAATGCGATGATCACATTTTTTTCCCACCAACGTGACTGAAGAACGTTTTCAATCGGTGCGTTTTTCCCGCTCTGATATTTTTTAGCAGAGGCGCGGGGTGGAACCACAGATGAGCGGAAAGTGCAGCAACATTCATGTGGTGAGCTGGTGCCAGATTCCCCCTCTAAACTCTGCAGTCCTCTTTATTAAGGCGTTATCAGCCGATGAATAGATGCCTACATGTGGAAGGAAACCGGCACCCAAAGAATCAAATGCATGCGAGGGGGCAACACTCCATCCCGTACAGATGGAACAGATGGGAGATTATTCCACACTTGCTGTACTGACCTCCACTGATGGATTGCAGGCATATGGAAATGGAATAAGCTGAAGAGTGTGCAAAGACACGTGGAGAGATACACGCTGGGAATTACACTGAAAGACAAAGTAACACATGCATCGGGGAACACGTACAAATCAGAGACATTGATGTCGATGTAAATAAAGTGGGCTTGGGCATGGGACATCCCGATGAGGTATGATAATTATTGGTGGATGAGAGCCGGTGATGAAATGACGGCCAAATGAGGGCATCCACGTGGGATGGTGACTGCAGAGGAGAAGAAGCGGTGAGGTGATGTGCCGAAGGATCATGGATCGTGGCACCACAGCGTCACGAGCTTTGGCATTGGCGTGGGGAGGCCTGCAGCCAGCAGTGAATTGGCAAAAGGGCTGGATTTCTATTCATCTAAATTTATTAAGTCCGCCACCGTTACACGTGTAGTGACATAGTGTCGACTGCTGCCCAGCAGCGGCAAATGCGGTGGACAGTTGGCGCACACGCCGTTGAGCATATACTGGGTGTGCCGGCAGGGAGGAGGAACTGGGGCAAGGTTTACGGAAGACCTCGTCTGGAAGCCCCTGAAACTCGCTCGTGGGTTCGAGAAGGGAGGCGTGGCCAGGGTGGAGCCAATCAACAGCTCCGGGCTTGCCGGTTCTGGGAATGGACTCGTCTCGTCGTTGCTGTCGTCTTCACGAGATCATTGCGCGGCCGGATAGTTGTTGGCTGTCTCGTTCGACGTCGTCAGTGGAACACGGTTAGGTTTGCATCTAGACGAGGATATACGACATCGGAAGGAACCTATGAACCTAAGAGTCAATAAAGAAGGTGCCTCCTGCAACGACCTCGTCTCTAACTTGTGCTACACTGCACACGTATTTAGTTTTGTACATTTTTGCAAAGTGGTGCTTGCACGTAAACTGTGAAATTAGCTTATTTTTATTTGAAATCCGAGTTAATAAACAAGTCGATTCATGAAATTAGTGAATCAGCAGCTTCCCAGTAATACATCGTTTTTTGTGTGTTTAGTTTGTACCCCCCCCCCCCCACCTCAGATTAGCACGGTTGGCTACTTACGGCGCGAAAGAAGTTCAACACATAGTCAATCGGCAGGTCCCCATTAAACGTAGGACTCGTTGGGCCAACATTGGTCCAACGATTTACAATGTTATGCTGACGTTGGCCCAACGTTGCATGTTTACTGGGTTGGCCAGAATACCCCCTGCCTCGAGGGTTCTGTAGAACTCCCTCGAGGGGTGGGGAAGTATTCTCAAGGGGCTACACCTTTACATGTTGGTTTTAGTAGCTCTCCGGTACTAAACCAAACTTTTTTTTATTTTACTAGGTAAAGCCCACTGGACTACATGGTCGCAACTGATAGCTCGACGAAGTGGCTCATGTGGAAGTGTACAGCAGCCAAATACTCTAAGCGCACGATATGTGAAGGGAAAAACCGGAGGACCCGGAGTAAAATCCACGCGATAAAGAAATGCGAACTCCAAACATAGAGCACGCGTCAGCGTCGACTTCGAACTCGCGACCTCCTGTATACCAAGCGAGGTAGTTAACATCTCCCCACGGTGGTGCCCAGCTAACACAGGACTCGAATATCGAAGTACAATATGTGTATCGTGTACAGCATTGTATTATGTTTATTGCACCGCTTACAGGAATTCCCTGACATTGATCCTGGTATCTGAACAGCTTCGAAAATATATAACTCAGCCGAAAAATGTGAATGGTAATTACATTATTTTTTTACTTTTATGAAATGGCAAAAATGCAACGTTCTATTTCAAAGTCCAAGACAATCATAATATCAATAATAAAAAGTTCATAAAACGTCGCGTTGTTGTACAACCTGTGCATGGTGCTGGATTTTCCGATAACTTGGCCACAATTTCAATTCTTATTCACAACTAGTACCGAACGGGAGAGTTAACATTTTTCATTAATTTCACCCGTACCGGTATTTCCACTTTACACTACATGTGGATGTGTGTTCACTTTATTACCTGTGTCTTATTCGAAATACGTTAAGCCCTGGGTAAATAAAATACTTGATGTGGTCGTCACGGTGTGGGCTGGATGTCGTCCTATAAAAACGTGAGCATTCAGAAGCTTACAAGTACACGGGTGAATAAGCTGGGGACTTCGGTGAGTAAGCGCTGTGTGTGGTGTGTAGTTTATAAGTGGGTGTAAAGATAGCTCCAAGGTGGGACAGAGTACTATAATTACGTGTACAGCAATTGCGCGCGGTGTATGAATGGTACGTTGGGCCGGTCTCTTGTAATCGATCACGGTAACGAGATGTTTACTACCTCCCCTGGAACACAGGATGGTCGTGAGTTCGATCCCGACCCTGACGCTGGTATATTTGGAGTTTCCACGTCTCTCTCCCCTTGATCGGGTGGATTTTTCTCCGGGTCCTCCACATTTAAAAACATGCGTTTTAGAGTAGGCTTGCTTCTTTGAGCTATAATTTGTGGCCAGGTCGCTTTTGAAAAGAGCTATATAAGCTCAGTGGGCCTTACCTGGTAAAAAAGAAAAATGGTTTAGTTTTACATTTTAGTTTCATAAACACTGCTGAGCTGATCATCATCAAGCATCATCTATCCACTGCTAGATGAAGGCGTCCATTCCTTTGGGGTATCGCGATGCCACAATCAGCGTAGATCTTGCCACAGGAAGCTGATGTCATCACTCCGTCTCTGCAGCGGTCGTACTCTCGACCTTTGGGCTGCTATTCCGTCCTGAGTCTCGACCATCGGCTATTACGCCGCCTCGCCGCGGCGTTTCCAGCCCCAAACCGTCCCCTTGCTCCTCTGAAGTCAAACGCGATGCCACTAACTTGCGTAATGTGTTTCATGCGTGCCCAGCGAATCTTGAACGTTGGGCCAACGTTAGCGCGTGGTTGGAATCGTTGCGCCAAAGTTGGCATTCTTGCTGGGTTGTGTTTCTCTCCATGTCTGTCGCGCAGTGGAATTTCAAAAGCACGTGTCTGTCCACACACACACACAGTGCACTTTTTTTAGCTTTGGTTTCATAAGTCTTTGTCAATGTTTCTGATCAAAATGTCAAATCAGGTAATATACACCGACTGAAAGCTTTCGTGACTGTAGGAATTCATATTTTTGGGGGTCTTTCGGTAAAGTCACGTAGAAGGAAAATAATAAAATAATAAAAATAAAACATAATAAGATAAAAATTCTCACGACGTTTCGGCCACAACGCAAGCAGCCGTCCTCAGGTGAAGAACAGGGCTGTCGAAAAGACAGCGTCCGAATGAACACCGCCAAGCTTGGCAGCGTATTTTTAAGCTGGATCGGAGGAGGAGAGAGCCTTGACAAAGGCGTTTACATATCAATAGAGGAATTTAGCATATTTATGACAAATGCAGATATGGGATTAGGAATATGTAGGTGGTGGGGGGTCTCAAAGTCATGTTATGCTATCTACGTGACTTTAGCGAAAGACCCAAAGAATATGAAAAATAATACACACCGATTCATGCATTTTAATAGGTGCGCATCACTTTTGAAAAACAAGGCACAAAAATACGTAACAATAAATGCTTTGGGAAATAAATAAAAACGTAATATTCTCAACAATACAGTTTTTTTGGGTTAGATCGCATAAATATGTAAATGTTGTGTCGTTAAACCCGCCACCACCCGACACAGCCAACTAGTAAGGTTTGTCACGTAAACAGAACATGCCAATTCATTACAAGTACAGCCCTAACCGGTGTGTTGGAGAGCAAATCTACACAACATTTACAATCTGAGTACGACGTTTCGTCAGTAACTACAACCAGCTTAATCAGGGCGACAGCCAGATTTATGGAGAAACCCTGTTTCATCTTCTTGGTTCTTTCGGTACGCAAGCAGCCGTCCTCAGGTGTAGAACAGGTCTGTCGAGAAGACAGACCTGTTCTACACCTGAGGACGGCTGCTTGCGTTGTGGCCGAAACGTCGTGAGAATTATTTTATTATATTTTATTTTTATAATTTTATTATTTCCATTCTACGTGACTTTACCGAAAGAACCAAGAAGATGAATCCCTGCAGTCACGAAAGCTTTACATCGAAATTTAAACCCTGTTTCGTTCCTTAAGTAGAGGGTTTGATGACATCACTTGGGGGAGGGGTGGGACACAATGAATGCATATAAATGACTATGGCTATTACGGATGAAATTGATCGCGAAAAGTCCACGCGTTATAATATTCAATTCCTCGCCGAGAGCTGGAATCGAACCCGGTCACGGGAGGCGGTGCAGGCGAGCGGTGACGTCACCGCGGGACGCCCCGAACATCCGGGTCCTGCGCGAAGGAGGCGAGGTGACGGAAGCCATTACACGGGAGGCGACGGAGCTCACAGGCGAGCGAGCGAGCGGGCGGATTTGAGGCTTTTTCCCCTCACGCCACAAACATGTCCAACGCGGTCACGCGACGGAACGGTGCCACCAAGCTTCGACTGACGGGTAAGAGCTGCGTTTCTTGCGTGCTCGTTCGTGTTTCTTCTTCTTCTTCGCGTGTGTGTTCCGACGACAGGCGCCACCAACCGCCGCCTTTTGTTGACGCGGCCTTGGCCGGGCTCGGGCGCTCGCTGCCCCGCAGGGAAAACTAGGATAATCGTAAGGCTTCAGCGGGCGTGGCTAGGCCTCGGTGGAGAGGCGTGTTAGACTTAGGCGCGCTTAAAGAAGTCTCGGTTTAACCGCAAATACGACCTTTAGTTCCGACTAATTTGTATTCGGCGTCTATTGATGCGTTAGATTGTCTAGAAACAATGCACGTTGATGCTGCATGACCACTATGGCTGTATAAATAGATCGTATTGCCACAATACACAAAAGCTCCCTCTACGGTCGCCATAATACAGTATATATACACACACACGACGCTGCTTTAAAGCTAATGACTGCCTCGACATTTATAAAAACGACGAAACAAAAAGAGAATAAACAAGGACGACGACGACATGGGGGGAAGGGGATTGCACGCGCGTGAAGCCTTCGCTCAGGAGACTTAATTAAATAGCCCGTGCGCTGGGGCGAGGTGTGGGGATTTTTGTTGAACGAGGAATTTGCCGTGGGTTTTAAATTTAAGACAAAGGTCCCCCCACCACCACCACCATCATCATCTCTCACTCTCTTGTTAGATCGCAGATATGCCTGCCTGGTTCAGACCTTGGCCGCCTCTGCCCGGCTTTCTGTCCTTGTGTTTTTATTCTGTTCGTCTCCCCTCTCTTTGTTGGTGGTAGTTTGGCGAGGCGGCCGGGTTTTGCACGGTGCTAGCTATCAAACAAGAGTGGGTTTCCCACACCACCGCCGCAACGTTGGCCTGTATCTTTTGTGTGCCCTGTATATATTTACGGAACACCGGTATGGTGAAGTATGGTCAAAGCAACCCACGACCGACGTGGCGTGGCTGAGGCCTCATTCGCAATGCATTGACAAAGGGAGCTGTACATTATTACATTGTTACATACGCGCACATCTGTTATTAATATGTGAAACCGGTCATGGGCACCACTAACCCCCCCCCCCCATCGTCAATGCGTACCGACTAGTGTGGTGAAGTATAGTTCAAACAACCCCACATCCAGCAGTGCATCATTTATTGTCGAGTAAATTATTGGAGCAATGGAATGAGCTCGTGTTTCGCGGCTATGTGGATTGTGAGGTCGCAGAACAGTGGAGCTTGCAACGGCTAGGGGAAGCCTTAATCCAGATGTGGATTGATCATGGCTGATGATGATGATGATGATTATTAGTGCACTGTGATTATTCGTACATCAGAGGGCTTTTTCAAAAGTCATAAAGTCAAGGGCACCACCATACATAAACAACAATCAATGTTAGTGAGGTCTCGCACAGGCTTTGTGAACGGTCTCAAGCATTGACATCAGCTGAGTGGCTTTTTTAAAATGCTTTGCCTTTTAAAGATTTGTGCACGAATCGCCAGTGTAGCCATTGAGCCAAGGGCACGACCAGACCAGACGGCAACAACAATGAGGTTTGGTGAGATTTCTTACACCACAAAGGTCTCGAGCCCTTGCCATTCCAGGGTCCAGACTGGGCGTAATGATTCACAGTGAGCCGTGTTAGCGCATTTGATGGTCTGGGTGGTGATCCAGTGAAGGGGCTGTGGTGCTCAGTTTTGGGTCACGCCACCTCCCCTCTGCATTGGCTACTAATGTTTTACATGTGCAGAACAAGAGTGGGGTGATGTGGGATTCTTGGTTTATCCGTTACATATTTTAAAATCGAGGTTGCAGAGTACAGGCCCAAGACTCGTACCAATTGGTCAGCGACAAACTGAACTGCTGAAGGTGTAATAAATAGACGGTCCTTAATACAACTCATGAATTAAGCAATGTTGTAAAAATAGTGGGAAAAGACGGTGGCAGGGAATGCTGAAACTGAGGAGTGTAATGGGGAAAAAAGCAGAAATGAAAGAAGCAGAAAGGAGTGTTTCGGCCTGCAGTATGGTGGTTGAACATGCTCTGGATGAGATTAAAGTCAGTCTGGTAAACCGAGTCCTGAACTGGGTAGATGTTTGAATGAGCGAAGTTCATGGGAACATTAGTCATGGTTACAGGACAGGCTGAAAATACCAAAAATACTTGACCACCATTTTAAAACTGTAAACATAACATGCGCTGCAAAGTGCCTGAGAGGATGTCTACAGTGGAGACGGAGCAATAAAAATCAGGTCGTGTGTAGACGCTGAAGCTTTTTTACAGGACAATGAGAGCTGGTGACAGATGGGGGAGGCCTGCATCCAGCAGTGGATTGATCATGACTGGTGGTGAATAATAAGCTCACGGTTTCAATTACTGGCTCCTTGTCAGATCAGAGGGATGTATAGAGAGTGGCTTTTAGTTAAAGGGAACATTTTACGATGCGATTACTGAGAGAAAGAGGCGAGAAAAGAGTTGGTAAAAAGACAGTTTATATCTCGTGAAACCATTACTGCCTGAACATACATTCATTTCAGTAAGACGGACTAAATCGCAAACAATGTGCCCGATTTCGTTCGATCTCATAAGCTCAGCATATTGGGGCCTTGGATAGTGCTTTGATGTGTGACCACCACGTTGTTTTCAGGCTGCAGGTCCATGTGGTAGAAACCAGAAGTCAGCGCAGCAAAATCAATTGTTGCACTGTATTCCTATGCTCCCATGTCTACGGGACATCGATGAAAAAGAGTTTCGTAGCTCATCGTTTTTTCCAGGATAAATAAAGATTCTGATGTCATTTGCTCCCTGTCTTCTCCAACCTGTCACTGACCAGCGCGGTGAAGTTCTGGTCAAATAACCCCCCCCCCCATCACCCGCTCCGTGTAGGGAGAATCCTCATCTAGCAGTGGATTAACAAAGCGGCTGTGCATGTACACCCCAGCAGTGGTTGTCTTATGAAGACACTGCCCCCATGAACCCGCAATGTGGAATATCCATCACTGGCCGAGGGCCGCTGATCGACATGAAAACCACACTGCCCAACGATCGTTTGAGCTGGGAAACCATTCGCGTTGTATACACATCGCAGATGGACGTTACCGCGCGTCCATCTGTACAAGCGTGAATAAATTATGTTGGGGCGGGGGTGGGGTAAGTCAGGGGGAGATGGGGTTGGTCCCCCAATTCCAACTAAAGCTTGCATCCCATTTTGCGCCGCCGACTGTAACACGCTCGCGCGCGGCGTAGACGCGAATATTCGCGCGCGCGCAAGTAAATAAAGTGGGACAACAATTGGAATTGAGAAGACGGCTTTTGGCAGTGTGCTGGCTTGGAAACACTGCGCGTCATGCCACTGGCCGCCGACTCTTGCGCGTGTAATTAAGGTTTATTATAGAAAAGCCTTTGGGGTTGCACTTGTCCAGACAAAGGCAGGCATTAAGGCCTCGGTGCAACGACTCGCCAGTGGCGGCATTGTATGAATGAGGAGTGTGGGGGGCCAGTTTTGGATGGGTTGCGAGGTGGGGTGGACGGGGGGTCGGTGGTTATGGTAGGGTTCACGCTTGTCCCTGCTGTACAGTATCGTTCGTGTGGGTTTTCGTGTTCGCGCCGCCGAGGGGTTTGAGCCGCGGGGAATACAAAAGGAGAGTGGTAATGGTATGTGCAGCGGCGGCAGGAGCTGCTGCGTCAGCAGAGCGCTGCTTGGGGTCAAAGTAAAAATGGTCAAACTAGGAAGGGGGGGGGAAGGGTTGAAGCATTATTTTGTGGAATGGAAACGGAAGAGAGGAATGTTGTGATGTGTCTGCAGCAGTCAACACCGGCTCTCATTATATAATCAACACAGTCAGTTCGTCTTTCTCGCACGTGACATAGTAAAGTTTACGTACATTTGCCACGACTGGTTACCCTATATAACACGTTTTAAAGGCTCTGATGTGTGAATATAAACGAATATAGTAATATATCATAATTTTCTGACATTGATTAATCCACTGCTGGATTAAGGTCTCCCCGGGCAATGTTGGTAATGGGGGGGGGGGGGCGTTGTTTGACCATGCTTCACCACACCGATTATAACTACTGATTAGTGAGAGGGCATTTGGCCTTGGACCGGTTTATATATCACTTGCCACTCGTGTTGTCCCTGGTCGGGCATTCGACTCTTGTCAGTGGGTTCCTAGCGCATTTTGCTAACTGCTGCTCCACCACTCCGCCCAACAGAACATACAAGTTTAACATGAATTGTAGACACTGGGTATACTGTGTCGCAATCACTGCCACAACAGTGCCCTTTGTTTTCACGTTTCCTTAACATCGCTGCTAATTTCGTCTGCATCTTCTGTGCGGCGGCGTAGTTCTGGGTGCAAACAGTAAGGCGCCTTTTTTGAAGTGGTGACTGCGGCCAAAAGTGCTGAGTGTTTCTGGCTGCTCATTATGTTCTCTCTCATCCATCGCATACCGGAGAACGGAGAACGCATCGATAGGAATCAGGATGTAAACTGCACAATGCTTAACGGTGCGTCACGAGACGCTCTCTCGCAACAAGTGACTCATTAATACACGGAGGCAAACCGGCTTGCCTTCGAGGTGAGGCCTTGGTGAATGTCAAAGGGTCTGGCATTTGCGAGGGGCCCTCCTTGAAAAAAAAAACGGAAAACGGCACTCGTTTCTCTCTCTCACCACCGTGTATAGTGTGCGCGCGTTTCATGAATTCCTTCACTAGTGGAATGGAGCCGTGCCACCAGCTCGACGTAAATGGCCATAGCTCCGGATTCTTTGCCGTGTGCTGGATTTGGACTGCTTTACGCGAACGGGTCCTTTGTTTTCACTTTCTATTGACCGTGATATTCACCCCCCCCCCCGCGGGAATTTGTTCCGGCGATCTGTTACGATGACATAAAATGAAAACGGCAACAAAAAATATAAAAACCTGAGCGAGTGAAAATTGCTGCAAGTAAATTCTTTCCGAGTTGTGCAAGTGAACATTAAAGCCAGTGCTTTTAGGGGGTGGACAAGTGAGGGGAGCGCATGGGAGTTGAACTTGGTGGGAAAGTCGTTGGCGCAGTTTTGCTCGGAGATGTTGGTGGGAAAGTCATTGGCGTGGTTTTTCTGGGAGATGTTGGTGGGAAAGTCGTTGGTGCAGTTTTGCTTGGGGATGTTGGTGGGAAAGTCATGGGCGTGTTTTTTCTGGGAGATGTTGGTGGGAAAGTTGTTCCCATGGTTTTGCTGGGAGATATTGGTGGGAAAGTCGTGGGCGTAGTTTATCTGGGAGATGTTGGTGGGAAAGTCGTTGGTGCCGTTTGTTGGGAGATGTTGGTGGGAAAGTCATTGGCGCAGTGTTTCTGGGAGATATTGGTGGGAAAGTCATGTGCGTGGTTTTTCTGGGAGATATTGGTGAGAAAGTCGTTGGTGTAGTTTTTTCTGGGAGATGTTGGTGGGAAAGTCGTTGGCGTAGTTTTTCAGGGAGATGTTGGTGGGAAAGTCGTTGGTGCAGTTTTGCTTGGGAATGTTGGTGGGAAAGTCATGGGCGTGTTTTTTCTGCGAGATGTTGGTGGGAAAGTCGTTGGTGCAGTTTTGCTTGGGGATGTTGGTGGGAAAGTCATGGGCGTGTTTTTTCTGGGAGATGTTGGTGGGAAAGTCGTTGGTGCAGTTTTGCTTGGGGATGTTGGTGGGAAAGTCATGGGCGTGTTTTTTCTGGGAGATGTTGGTGGGAAAGTCGTTGGTGCAGTTTTGCTTGGGTATGTTGGTGGGAAAGTCATGGGCGTGTTTTTTTTGGGAGATGTTGGTGGGAAAGTCGTTGGTGCCATTGGTTGTGAGATGTTGGCGGGAAAGTCGTTGACGCCGTTTGCTGGGAGATGTTGGTGGGAAAGTCGTTGACGCCGTTTGCTGGGAGATGTTGGGGGGAAAGTTGTTCCCGTGGTTTTGCTGGGAGATGTTGGTGGGAAAGTCGTGGGCGTAGTTTATCTGGGAGAAGTTGGTGGGAAAGTATTTGGCGTGGTTTGCTGGGAGATGTTGGTGGGAAAGTCGTTGACGCCGTTTTGCTGGGAGATGTTGGTGGGAAAGTCGTTTGGCGTCGTTTGCGAACGCAGCTCCCTCCACATGGCCTCCATTTAAATGCCCAGCCCTCTATCGCACTCGGTGAGAGGCAGCACATTACGGTGTTTACATAAATACGCCCATGTAACGTTAGGTCGGCGCTGGATTTTTGTTAGGTTTGGCTCCGGCGTTCGGGGGATTTTGCGGTGGGGGGAAAAAACGAAAAGTCCAGCAGCAATTTAGCGACATCAGAAAAAGTCATCGGTTGTAATGTGTACGTATTACTAGCTTTTGCGGGTTTGCAACGGTTCCGTTAACTGTAAAGTGGTTGAGAACAAGAATTGTAGTTTTCAAAAAAGAGTGAATGGCAATAGTGCTCGAATTCCTGGCAGTTCCCAGTGAAACTGTTACGCACGTGGCTGGAGTTACGTCTCTGGTTTTCAGCTTTCTAACCGAGTGCATGAACGGGCTTCTTGTTTTGCAGTGCTGTGTGCCAAGAACTTGGCCAAGAAAGATTTCTTCAGTGAGTACCACTTCACCCACATCCCTTCCCTCCCTCCGTCTTCTGCTGCGAACAGCAAGGGCACACTTTGCTCCCCGCACCTTCATATACATGAGCTCACTTATCAACAAACCTACGCACTATAAACAATTAACAATAGTAAATTACGCGACGACTTTGCTCTGCGCTGCTTAGCGGCGCCGCCGCCGCCGCGTCCAATCGCCAGTGGGTGCCCTGTGCCCAGCTGTACGTGCTGTCCATCAACTCTGCGGTTTCTGGTTGTATTTTTGGACTTGGGATCCGGTCCTTTTAAAAAAAATACTTTCCTCGTGACCTTGTGGCTGCTACGGAGACCGTGAAGGTCAACAGCACGTCGGCCCCAAGGCGTCAGTCGACGGTGGTGGCGGTGGGCGTCGCAGGGGCGTGGGGGGGCATTGGGGGGGGGGGATGTGGGAGGAGGGGATGTGGGAGGGGGGGATGTGGGAGGGGGGGCGTCCATCGTGACCCCAGAAGGTCACATGATACCATCTGTACCCGGTCACGTGCTAGATTCTTACTCGGCGAGGCATGGAGTTTTTACCAGGAGAGCCTGAATTTTTCATCGGGAAGCAAACGCGAGGCGACTGGCAGTGCCTCACTCCTTTTCCTCTCCAGCAAGTTCAGCCAGAGTTATATTTTTTTTACACCCCCACCACCACCTTTGGTAGAAGCCAGCGTTAAACCGTGACGGCCACAGGAAGAAATGACAGTAACCGAAAATGGCTCTTGTTTAAGTGTTTTTGCGCTGCTGCTAATGTGCGGTCCATGTGTAGTGAAAATCATCGGAGACGGGGCTGGCAGTTTCTCAATTCCTTTTCTCAGCTGCCCCTATTGCAGACCGTCCTTATAATCTCTTTCGGCACTTAAGTCTACTTTGCTCGCTTGTTTTGCCAAATGTATCTAGCGACACATCTGTAAACTCCTCACCGGTTTCAGCGTTAAGACTAAAATGATAATCCTGCCAGTCACTAAATTGTGTTTAGATTTCATCTCCGTCACGGTGTCCGACGTTTCACTCCCACGTGCTGGGAGATCCTTTAGGAACTCGAAACGTTGAACAACGCAAACACATCAGACAGCCGTACGGCGCAACCGCGAAAAACCTACGGGGAAGAAGCATTGGGATGTCATTGTTTCGGCATTGTGTGCAATACGTGCGCATTTGCAATGTGGCCACAGGTTAATTGAGTGATCGCCAAAACCGGAGCCGCGATGGTGGAGTCACGTGCTAGGCTGTGGTTCCCCGTCTGTTCCCTGCACCGGCTTTAATTGAAACCGGCAACTGCGGACGCGCGGAAAATGCAGTGCCCTTGCCAACTCGTCATCTCCAGGCTCCTGAGGAAAGTAAATAATGCCTGGGCTTTTCCAGGCATTCATTTGTCAAAAACTGTTTCCGTACATTTATCAGAAGCAAAGCCCGCTTGGAAATGGCAATTCAAGTGCGTTATTGTGCCGCTTAATTCTTCATGCATTTGCAATTCGTGCAAAGAGTGGGTTCTGTTTAGCATGTGAAAATATAAATTGTTGACCTGAAAATGTAGTTAAGTTTCTTAAACTGTATTTTAAATCTAAAGAGAATTCTGTGACCGGGAGTGGTGGCGTGTACACGCCTGTAAACCAGCACTTTTGGTGCCAAGCGTTGGTGGATCACAGATTTGCAGCATGGCCCGGGAGATGACCGTACAAAAAGTTGCTTTGCAAATCCCTCAATGCAGATATTCGAGTGTTTTGACCAAACATGCGTTGATTGTACCTGTGTATTCTGGTTTATAGCCACATGCAATGTACTCATTAAAAGAGAATGAAGGAATTTACCAAACATTCTTATGCAGGGCCCTCCTGAATACAGCTCGGAGGTCTTTCTAAATCAATCAATTACATTATTATTCATGTTGATGCTCATTGCATTGCCAGTTTATGCGTGGGTAGGTGGGTTTGTGAGTAGGAGGGTGAGTGAGTAGATGGGTGATTTAGTAGCTGTGTGGGTAGGTGGATTAGAAGGTTGATGAGTCGATGGGTGGGTGAATATGAGTGGGTTATTGGGTGAATAGGTGAGTGGTTTGAAGGTGAGTTGGTGGGTGAGTGGGTGGTTTAGTGACATAATTGGATCAGTGGATGGGTGGTTGGGTGAGCGAAGTGTGTGGTGAGGTGGGTAACAGGGTGGGTGGTTGAGGAGGTGCAGTGCGCGAGTGGCTGGGAGGCTGGCGTCTCGCCGTGTCCGGCTCGCTTAAAGTCTGGCCGGCGCTTGCGAACTCGGTAATAAATAAAAGACGCCGTCGTGCTTGACCGACCGCGTGCAGGGCTGCCGGATCCGTTCGCCAAGATCATGGTGGAGGGCTCGGGCGAGTGCCACTCCACCGACACCGTGAGGAACACTCTGGACCCCAAGTGGAACCAGCACTATGACCTGTAAGCGCCTCGCAACGTCCGGCTGCCACTGTGACAACGCTCTGCTTCACTGTGTATCGCTGTACACTCTTTCTCTCGGGCCCGTCGTGGCGAAGGGTGCGCGGCAAATGTTTAACGAGGTGGCGGTACGACGTGCGAGTTAATCGCTAGACTGCAGCCTTTGCTCGTGGGTGCAATGATTCACGCGGATTATTATTACGTTGATAGGCGCGTTCAGTGATAACGCGCGTTTGAATTGATGCATTTATTTTATGTTATTCGTGTATGTTGTATGTGCAGCGGGTTCGCTTGAACCCCCCTGTGCGCTAAGAGGCCAGTGCATTCTCCACAATGGTACGATCTAATAGATTCTCTAAATGAATTACAACCCTGCATCACGACAGTTGATTCGCCAGGGGGAAAGAATCGTTACTGCTCGTGTGTACAATTTGTTTTTATTTTTTAGAATTTCCCCCCCCCCTGCAATTTGGTTTCAATGCAATTTCATTGGGTAAATGATGCCTTACAAGCTAAAACCTATGAAGAACAGCCCCTGCGACAGGCATGTGGAAGTTGCAGGAGAGAATCACCGCCGCCCACCCACCCACCCAATGTTGGTTTTGGCCGACGGAGATGCTTTCGGTTGAACACGTAGGCTTTTGCGACCAATATCCATAATAGAGGTTGGGTTATGATATACATACGTTAACCCCTCCCCCCCCCACCGGCCTTTATACCTAATTGGCTCACAAGTGACGACATCACATAGGTTGTGCAGTAGAACCATGCGGAGATGAGGAATATTATAAGCGATATTGCCGTTTGTTAAACACTTTCTCACTCGGCATCCTCCACTCACAGCAGTGTAGGTGCACTCTGTCTCGGTCCTTCACCCGGACACTTAGTAACTATTAAGAGCCGACCCCGGTTATCTTCTCGGCCCACTCACTCGTCTGCCCGGAGCGGGGGATCGGCCAACACCGCTCCGTGACGAGGAGAGAGACCCTCTTCCAGCCGCTCCGTACCCTGGCCTCCAACGATGACCTCGCCCCCGTCACGGGGTCCCCCTTAAGAACCCCTTTGGGCGGCCCTCCCCCCAGCTCGGCACCGCCCACCTTCTCGCAAGTGCCATCCGAAAGCCCCTTACGTAACCCGTAATTCTGGATTTGAAGCTTTCGTGACTGCAAGGATTCATACTCTTAGGTTTTTTCGGTAAAGTCACGTAGGTAAAAAATAAAATTAATACATTAAAATTAATAAAAGTAAAATAAAAATAAAAATCACGACGTTTCGGAAGCAACACAAGCTTCCGTCTTCAGCAAGCGTGCTGTGACGGTTCCACCTGAAGAAGGAAGCTTGTGTTGCCTCCGAAATGTCGTGATTTTTATTTTACTATTATGAATTAAATTTATTTTCTTATTTTTTACCTACGTGACTTTACCGAAAAAACCTAAAAGTATGTAACCCATAACGTTACGTCATCCTTGGCCCCACATGACTCTCAACCCGTTCGCCCCCTCATGGGATACCCACAATAGTCCTCTGCACATATATCCCTCATCTATTTAAGACCGAAACAGGAGGGTTCTCCACAACGATGATGCTGGTTGTTGTAATTACTGGCGACACGTCGTACTCGAATTGTAAACGAATTGGCATGTTTTGTTTACGTGACAAACCTTACTAATTGGCTGTGCGTGGTGGTGGTGGTGGTAACGACACGTTTATATTTATGCGAATCTAACCCAAAATTCTCTTATGTAGATGCTTTCGTGGCCGACAGTCCATTGACCCATTCGCACGCTTTCCCGCTTTGCGCGATACAATTCTCGTCTTTGCCTTAAGTGGTCGTACACTTTCCTTCTTTTCACACGGCGTCTCTTGTCGGCAGGTATTGTGTACTCGGCCGTTTAAACTCGTTGACTTTGCTAAGTGTCGCCGCCGCCGCTGCGCGCGTGGCATACAAACGGCATCCTTACCGCACAAGCGGCCGTTAGCGTATCGCCCCCTCGCCCCGCCCCGCGCTGTTCTGAAACCGGCGCCCGTCCAAAGAAAGCACCGTCGGCCGTCGCGTTATTTGAGCAGCCTATCAAACGCAGGGAGAAAGAGATAAAGCGGCGCTTACGCTCTCAAAATTACCCCCACCCTGCCCCTCACCCCTCGTTCTGTTTTGTGGCGTGCAGGTACATCAGCAAGTCCGACTCCATCACCATCAGCGTGTGGAACCGCAAAAAGATCCACAAGAAGCAGGGCGCCGGCTTCCTGGGCTGCGTGCGTCTGCTCTCCAACCTCATCTCTCGCATCAAGGACACGGGATGTGAGTCGGCCCTCGGCGGGCCCCCCCTCCCCTCCCCCCCCCCCCATTGGATTCATGCTGATCTTGCGCACACGCGCGCCTGCACCGCCGCTGCCGCTTAACCTTTTGACCACATTGCGTTGTGGCCTCGTGGGGAAAATTCCTATTGTTGAGGTTGGGATTTTTTTACATTTTAGTTTCCACCCGTCTTCATGGGAGCGAGGAATGTCTGTTGAACAGATGATTTAGTTCAGCTGCAAACACCGAGTTCCTTAAAGTTTTGCGTGTCCCAGACGCCTGTGGAATGTTCTGTGGAAATGCACATTATTGGTTGTTAACTTTAATTATTATGCATGTGAAAGATTTATTCCCGATTCCATCGCCACAATTCAAACTTAAGTCTTTTTTTGTTTATAATCTTAAAGTAATGTGAATCTGTATGATCTATTTGAATTCTACACAGCCCTTTGTCAATCCGCTGCTGGATGAAGGCCCCTGCCTATGTCGTCGTGGGGAGTTGTTTGACTTGACTTCAGCCACTGATTTTAGCCACAGTTGGGAACCGAACTCGGATCATCGTGTCCATGGCACAGTGGGTTAACCCCTGCGCCACCGCTACTCTGTAAAGAATTATAGCGATATAAAATCTAAACTTAAAAATGTTGAAAATCATTCTTTAAACGCACATTCGCAATGCATGTGCGGCACGTGTAAAAATCGATTTGAGTTGATGAATCATTGCATCCAAAATCATTGTGTGCTGTGTTCAGCTTGCGGGTGCTACTGCTACGCCAGTTACGATGTGGATAATCGTATCTCAATCTCGGTTTTCTCGTGCCTCTGGCCACAACATGACGTGCACGTTGATAGTCCTACGTGAAATGTAAACAACGTGGAAACTGATGGACTTGCCACAAAAAGGGGGAAGATGATTTTGTGCCCCATAAAAGGAATTTGCTGGCTTTGAGTTTTTTTTTACACGCTCGGCGGAAATATTGACATACCCCAAGCGGCGGGGGTGGGGAAGGGAAATATTTTTCTTATGCTGAGGTGTGACTATAACTGTCTGCCTCTGCTCAGTAGGAGGTCGCTCCTTCCCTTCTGCAGACCACGCTGTCTGGAACTTCCTCCTCCAGGCTGTCTGCACTGCTGTCCTCCTCTCCCTGTTCAAGTCTAAGTTTCAGATCTTCCTCTCCTCCTCCTCCTCCGCCAGCCGCTCGCTTTTCTGTCTGCCTTGTTATTTCATAGTCATCTTCGTTGCGTTTTTATTTATTTTAGTTTTCCCTTGCTCCCCCCGCACTTGTGCTGTCTCTCCTCTCATACGGCATCTTGGGGGGGAAACGTTGTACCCTCGGCACCGTGTAAAATACAAGTCGCATTGTAAAATACAGGGCGATCCGTTTCTAGATACCGAACTCAAATATTCAGCAGAAATGATCGTGAACTTGAAAGCCTCTGCACATCTCTCATCAATCTCAATACACTTTGTCCACCAACATAGCCATTCTAATTTGCTTACAACATTCACGCTATTCAATCACCCCTGTTGCGAAGAAAGTATGAGTGTCATTATAAATCGGTGTGGTATCTGTAAACGGATGACCCTGTATAATTCAGCAGTTGCATCGAGAGCAAAACACTTGCAGGAATTCGCATCACTCTCCCGCTACGTGGTTAGTGCGTCTCATTAAAGCCAGACCTTTTCGAAATCCAAACAGGAGGCTTTGTGGTCAGAGTGCGTGACTCGCAAATCAACCCGTGGCCCCTGTGGTCAACTTGATCCCTTTATCCCCACGCGAGGTTGATAAAATGATACCGCTCTTTGGAAACTCGGCATTTGTAACACCTTTGGAGTGACTCGCCCCTGTCATGGCAATGTATAATTTCACCTTGCTGACAAAAAAAGCTGACTCATAGCACCTCGCGGAAGCTTTAACTGGAGCAGAGACACGGCTTCAAATGTCACCGGTTGCACTGCCTCGTTTAAAGTTCACGTTCTTGATACGGTCTCGTGCGGTCTTGCAGGTTTGATAAGTGACGCGTTGTTTCCACGCGTGCGCGGTGAATTTCCTCCCTTCCCCCTCCCCCCTGAACAACTACGTACACAGATCAGCGCCTGGACCTCTGCAGACTCGGCCAAAGCAGCAACGACACCGTCAGGGGACAGATCGTCTGTAAGTGTTTCCTGTCCAACGCTTTGGCTCGCAGTGTTGGAGCCGAATTTTTTTTGTTTGTTACCGCCGCCCTGAAAAATAGTTCTCTGCTTTAGCCAATCAGATAGTCCAGGCCGTATTCCTGCCTTCAGCCATAACCGTGCCCTTTTTCACCCACGTATATTTATGGCTGCGCACTGCACAAACCAAGAGCAGTGCAGCAAAATCCATTGTTGTACTGTAGTTTTTTATTAATGCTGCCAAGTTGATACCGCCAGCCGTCGCCAACCTTGTGTTCCTTTTTCCGCAGTGAGCTTGCAGTCGCGCGATCGCATTGGCACTGGTGGAGCAGTGGTCGACTGCCGGGGCCTGTTCCCCAACGACCTGCCCGAGGGGTGAGTTTTCGGGCCACTAGGGTTCATCTCCATGTGCAGCAGCAGCAGCTGTAACCACCGTTGGCGTCTGTAATCATACAAACAATGATTGAGTACCTATGCTATTCACGCTGTCCTTATAGGAGGCAAAGTTTGCCATGTGGTTTTACCCAACTAGATCATTTGAGGGTAATTGTTTAGATTTTGGCAAATTTGGACTGCGAGTTCTATGCTTCTGGTCATGCTCCTTTTCAAATAACGTCGCGTAATCTTTTAACGTCTCCAGTTGGGCGGGGATGGCGTGTTGTTAATATTATGGTGAACACCCTAATATTAACCAGGGCGGCCACGTGGTTTGAACCGCAAACCTCTGCACCAAACGAAAAACCTTGCAACTGCTTGGCCATGTCATCGGGCGCAGGAGGTCGTGGGTTCGATCCCGACGCCTGTGTATTTTAGAGTGTGCGTGTCTCTCTCTCCCTGTGGTCGTGGATTTTCGCTGGGCCCCCTCTGGTTTATCCCTCCACATTTAGACTCAACAAAATGCATTGAGAGTTTTGCTACTCCTATAAATTTCCATGCGATAAGCCACTTTGTTGAGCTATCATTTGTGATAGCCTGGTCGCGTCTGAAAAAAAGAGCTATATAACTCGGTGGGCCTTACCTGGTAAAATAAAAATAAGTTTTAATTGTTTTTAGTCTGTGTGCTCCCCGGTGTCTTTGGGATTACCGCCCACGTTCCATGTTTTAGTTTCCAGCTCGGCCACGGGGCTTGCGGAGTCGCGTGTGTCGGCGGTAATTTAACCTCGAAAAGAAGGCCATGCCCTGGTTAATATTTAATCTCGATTTTGGTTTGTGTTGATGAAACTGGAAACGGTGCGTTGATTTCAACGAAGAGAAAAGAAACTCTATTCCACGCGAAGCTTTGCCAGGGCAATCGGGTGGCGCTAGTGGTTAAAGCGATCCGCTCACCGTCATACGGTTGCGAGTTCGCGTTCCACTTTTTGGATGCGTCAGCCTGTTATTGTCTCGCCAAATATGATTAAACGATTATCGCTTTATAGAAGGTCAGAAGTCGTGTTTATTTCATATCTACTGGTCCCCGTCTAAGCAATGTGGAATTGTCATCACCCGCTCAGGGCCCACAGTTGGTGACGAGCACACACTTCATGCTCATTTGGGCATCGATTTATTTAAACTTTTTTTTATTTTAATCAACTTCCAATACTTCCCTTGAATAATTGAGAAGTCTCGTTGGGACGCTTGGCTGGTTAAATGGACTGGCTTGCATGACCTGCGGTCTGTGCTTTGCATCTGTACTTTTGACAAAGTGGGCAAGCCAGTGCATTCAGGGGGCCTCTTTTTGTTGTTGGACATTTTGGTTGTACAATGAAAGTTGCGCATGCATATACAGATGGACACATACAGACGAACACACCCTTGGCCATGCCGGCTTGCACCCGCGCTTTCCTGTTGTCGCGCACACGAGCTGATTGCTGATATGCAGCTTAATATTGATGTTTTAAGTCTGAAAAAAAATACCTATTTTTCCAACAATTTTCAAAAGCTTCGAAATTGTTAATGGGCACCGTTATTGGTAGGCAGTGTGACACAAGTTTTGTGGCAAATGGATTCGGGTTTTTTAAATTATAGATTTCAGGAAATTAGATGTTTACTCGAAAGGATGAACCCATACTACTTGGGGGGGAAAAGCAAAGTGTGTCCCATTGTCTCCCTCCAGTTAATTAACAGGATGCATAAACAATGGTATATAAACGAATGGATTATGTTACCCTTTCCTGGTTTGAGCCTTTTGATCAATTGGGCTGGCTTTCTCTCAGGGGGATAAGTCCATAATAGCAAGGCAACAGTATCCTAAAGCCTAATTAATGTCCGATCATCTTCACAAGAGCGTTCCTGCTTCCCTCATCATAATTATAGGCAGACGGACAGAGAACGATGCCTTTTGAGGCATCGCGCGGAGAACTTGACGCCAAAATAGTGACGGACACCTTGACCGAGCTAGTCTAAAATCGACGGGGACGTACGCTGCGAAGCCGTTTTGGGCAGGTGACGTGTGCCGTGCGCCGTTACGTGACCTTCGTTTCGGTCGGGCAGGTGGGAGGAGCGGAGGTCGACCATGGGACGCACACAGTACGTTAACCACGTCACGCGGACCGCACAGTGGGAGAGACCAACCAGGTAAAACGCAGCGGAACAAAGCGGCACCTGTTGTGACGTGGAAAGAGCGTGCGTGGTGACGGGCGGCTGCTTTCCACGCGTGGCTTTGGAACGATTGGGAGCAGGGTCGAGAGGACCTGGCAGAACGTGCGCGTTAGCTAGGGTTGGGAAACGTCAAAACAAAAAATGGACCGAGGAGGGAGTTGAAACGGATCGGCGAAGGATCTCGGACCGGAGCAGAAGTTGGGGAGGCAGCAGCAGTGATGCATTGATGGTCACAAAGACCGAGGGATTGAAGAGAGAGAGGCATTTGGTGTGCTGTTACCTGGCTAGAGCACGCCCTCGTATTGTTATACTAAAGGAAAATAGCAAGAATCTAGAAGAAAAAAAAACTCCTATCTATTAGATACTAAGTTGTGTGTCTTGCCTGGGCTGTCTGATTGCCACGCGTTCTAAGTCGCAGTTTTAATTCTCTGTTGTAAATCGTTTATATAGTGTCTGTAGTGCACATATTACATCTTTACAAAAGCAATGTAAGCAAGAAGCGCGGACTTAAAAGTACATTTGCCAGGTCGAAAACGTTCCCCTCTAGTACCCAATGAGTGCGGCTAAAGATGCAGCGATGGATAAATATAAAGGGTGATAGGCCTCGTGTGTTCACGAGCCGTACGAATGAAGCCGCGGTGCCGTGCCAGTCCCACGCCGTACATTCCACACCTGCCCATTGTGTTTTCCGGTTGCTACCGCGTGTTGTTGGGCACGACGTCCGACGTAGACATCGCGCAAACACCGCAAGCGGTACAACCCCCGAAAACGCATCCGAGAGTTGTTAACACGGCACAACCGCGAAAAAAAAAACTAACGCAGTGAGTGTGCCAACGCGCCCCTGTGCTAAACGCGTCGTGTGTGTGTGTGCGTGCGCGCGCGTGTCTCAGGCCGGCGGCCGAGTGCGGCGGACCAGGCTGCGTTGCTCCGGGCCAGGAGGGGACGCCGCTGCGCGCTGGGCAGGGCGCCGACGGTCGCGCCACCACCGCCGGGGAGCCGGCGGCGGCGCCAGCGGCGCCCGGCTCCCCGGAGCTGGGCGCGCGCTCGCAGAGGCACCGTAACTTCCTGAGCCGCACGCACCTCCACCAGCCACCAGATCTGCCCGAGGGCTACGGTGAGAAACGACTCGACGACTCGGTCCGACGGGAAAAATCTCGCGTCGAAAAGTGGGCCCCGGTTGGCGCGGAGGTCACTTCCTCCTCTGCCGTTTCCTCTTGCATTTGCTATCACAAATCGGATCTCTAAATCACTCGGCACTATTTAAGGGCAGTTCCACGGTCGCGTGTAGGGGTGTGGCACGTACACTAAAGCGAGTGCCAACTGGCACCGATTTGTATCGGAATATGCCAGCACTGCATGAGCATTTGCATGGGATATAGCTTCAGTGAAATGCAAGTAATGTGGATTTCGTATGAGAAACCCCCTGCAATGTCTCTAAATACCTGCATGCTTTGGAGTAAGAAATGCAAAAATGGAATGTTGCTACTCGTTTATCATTGCCACTCAGCGGCCTGCTTTTAAGCACCCATTGTTAATTACTGGTTTGAGCAGTGAGGTGCGACTCTCGTTCTGATAAAATTGTTACAGATGGAGGGGCTATTGGTTGTTCCCAAAGGTATTTGTCAAATTTTCATGGTCAAAATGATGGAATTTTGTGGGAATATCCTCAGAGGACAAACATTTGTTGATTTCCTTAACCATCCCGTTTTGGAGATGTGGAACATGACAAATGGACAGACGGACACTTGTCAATTTTATATGTCGATATGGATTCCTGGCAGCGATGTGACGATTAATCGGTTAAGTTCTGCTCGCGTTGAATGAATCCGTTTGTGCGTGTAAGAATTGGGTAATTTCTGATTAGCGTTGAGTGCCGAGCTCTCTTACTTTACAGGGGTGCGTTGTTACTTTCCCAATTGTAAGCGCTGAACAAGGAGCCTCGTTTAACCAAGTTAAAATGTAACCCGTGCAGCATGTGACCCCTTGCTGCATGCAGGAGAATCGACCGGTTTTGGGCAGTCCCCTTCAACTCGGGCAGAAAGTTTGCGGCGTTCCGAGATGTTGTTTTGGAAGTGGCCGGGTGGCTCTGGTCGGCCCTGGGTTCAATCCAGGTTCCAGCCACCCGCGATTAGACGGAACTTCTCTCATCTCGCGTGTATGAGGGTCTCAATGATCGCGCACAAAAAAAAACCCGCCACGTAAATTTTCTTTTTTACTTGATTTGGATCGTTATTTGCTCTGAGAATAAAAAAAAAATAGTTCTGTGTGCCAAAACTTTTTGCAAGGTATGCACATGTGTGTGGACACCTAGTTTGTATTAAGAGACCTCATCAAGTGACTTCACAAGTATTTCTATGATATCATCTTCCAGGGACATTTTCTGACACAGGTTTGATGCACTGCCGCTAACTGCTTGACTTCCGAATGATAATGTCCGTGTCATGAGAACGCCGATAGCGCATTTGTAATATAATCGGGGAGGGAAAAAGGAAACGGAAGTAAAAAAACAGACTTTGAAAAAAATCTCGTTTCACGCGAGTGGTCGAGTCCTATAGGTTTGTTTAATTTTAGTCACTTTTTTTCTTGTAAGATACACTAAAGTGATATGCCTTGACGGTTTTCTCTTGGCCGTTGCTGGGAGAGCAATTGACCCTTTTGTGCCCCCTCTTATCACCGTTTTCCCATGACTTGTGTCTCTCCGCCACGGGCAGAACAACGAACGACCCAGCAGGGACAAATTTACTTCCTCCACACACAGACCGGGGTCAGCACGTGGCACGACCCTCGCGTTCCCAGGTAACCGGGCTGCGTTGGCTCGTCCAGACCTAGACAGGGGAGCGTCGACAGAGGAGGCTTGGGTGACATATTGTGAGCGGGGTAGATCCGCGGTGAACTCGTAGCGGCGTAACGGGCGTGGGGGCAGGGGGTGCCTTGCTCCCCGCCCCCCCCCCCTCGTGGCCAAAGCTACGAGTTGGGGACGAACCACCATGAGATACGTTTTCAACAACAGTCAAAGAACAACAACAATTATTTAAAACGCGGTTTACATTTATTGCTATAAAAGTGCTCTCATTTTTACGTTCCGCATTTTATTTTAATGTAATTAGAGCTGTATCGTTTGGCTTCCGCGAATTGCGCATCGCATTTTTGCTGCCATCGTGTAATCACGTAGACAAGAAGAATCTCTCTTTCTGGTTTGGGCGAATAAGGGGAGCAACGATAACGAATAGCCTCTAGGTGCGATCATGCAAGGCAAATCAAATATTGGGGCCCCCACCTCACCGATTGCCACACCCCCTGAGATGATAATGTAGTTACTACACCACTGATAATGTAGTTACTACTCCACTGATAATGTAACTACTACTCCACTGATAATGTAGTTACTACACCACTGATAATGTAGTTACTACGCCACTGATAATGTAGTTACTACACTACTGATAATGTAGTTACTACACCACTGATAATGTAGTTACTACGCCACTGATAATGTAGTTACTACGCCACTGATAATGTAGTCACTACACCACTGGTAATGTAGTTACTACACCACTGATAATGTAGTTACTACACCACTGATAATGTAGTTACTACGCCACTGATAATGTAGTTACTAGACCACTGATAATGTAGTTACTACGCCACTGATAATGCAGTTACTACACCACTGATAATGTAGTTACTACACCACTGATAATGTAGTTACTACGCCACTGATAATGCAGTTACTACACCACTGATAATGTAGTTACTACACCACTGATAATGTAGTTACTACACCACTGATAATGCAGTTACTACGCCACTAATAATGTAGTTACTACACCACTGATAATGTAGTTACTACGCCACTGATAATGCAGTTACTACACCACTGATAATGTAGTTACTACACCACTGATAATGTAGTTACTACTCCACTGATAATGTAGTTACTACGCCACTGATAATGTAGTTACTACTCCACTGATAATGTAGTTACTACACCACTGATAATGTAGTTACTAGACCACTAATAATGTAGTTACTTGACCACTGATAATGTAGTCACTACGCCACTGTTAATGTCGTTACAACTCCACTACGATGAACCCACTTGTACTGATCACCACCACCGTCGTCATCGTCGCGTCTCCCCTGTTGACACAGGGACCTGTCGCACGTGAACTGCGAGGACCTGGGCCCTCTGCCCGCCGGCTGGGAGACGCGCAGCACCGCCACGGGGCGCGTCTATTTCGTCGACCACAACAACCGCACCACACAGTTCACCGACCCGCGCCTCTCCGCCAACTTGCACCACCTTCTCAAGTACGACAAGCCCACCGCCCCCCTCCCATCCCCCACCATCCTTGTAAAATAAAAGATAGTGACGTCTTCTTGGTTCTTTCGGTAAAGTCACGTAGAATGGAAATAATAAAATAATAAAATAAAACATAATAGAATAATTCTTCACCTGAGGACGGCTGCTTGCGTTGTGGCCGAAACGTCGTGAGAATTATTTTATGATGTTTTATTTTATTATTTTATTATTTCCATTCTACGTGACTTTACCGAAAGAACCAAGAAGATGAATCCCTGCAGTCACGAAAGCTTTAAATCGAAAGATAGTGACGTGTTTTGTTATTTTAAACTGACCGGTCTCTTCTATGTGTGCCGCCCCCTCCCCATGCACGTTCACGCCAACGTCGCAGAAACCGACAGACGCAACAGGGCCCGTGCCCCCCGGGTCTCCCTCCGGGCCCGCCGCCACCCCCCGCGGACGAGGAGTGCCCCGTGCCCCGCTACAAACGCGACCTCGTGCAGAAGCTCAAGTGCCTACGGCAAGAGCTGGCGCTGCAGCAGTCGCAGGCCGGGCACTGTCGGCTCGAGGTCTCCCGCACGGAGATCTTTGAGGTGAGACGAGAGGGGACGCTCACCCTGCTGCTGCTGCTGCTGCTGCTGTTGTTGCTGCCGCTGTGGATGGCAATTCACTTCCTGTGGCTTTCTCTGCTGCTGCTCCTGCTGCCCTCAATGTCTGGAAATCAATCGCTAATGCCTGCCGGCACTGTTCTCCGGCTACTAAGACTCGTTCCCCTGCTCAAGTGCAGGCTCAAAAGGTGTCTTAATTGACTCTGATGCCATCACATTGTGTCTGGCCTGCAAGCAGTCTATTCATCTTGTCCTGCATAAGTGAATAGGTAAAAAAAACTCTTAATTACGGGCCCGGATTTTTTAATCTTGACGATCGCACCGCGTGGATAAGCAAACCACTTTTGCCACGGGACAATTTGAGCGAATACGTCGGTCCGGCTCGCCCCCCCACCCCCCTGGCAGGAGTCGTACCGGCAGGTGATGAAGATGAGGCCCCGCGACCTCAAGAAGCGGCTCATGGTGAAGTTCCGTGGCGAGGAGGGGCTGGACTACGGCGGTGTCGCCAGGTACGGAGGAGCACCTCTACCGCCCGGCACGAACTTTCGGTCCGAATCGAGGATGAGGATTTCCGTTCGTTAGTCGTGTAAATGACCAAAAGTGCCGGCGATGTGCCCAGTCTCGTCACAGCCCAGAAACTGAGCTCGATTGAGCCCAGCTTAGTGTGCTTGGATGGGGTGACCACCAAACACAAGCAGGTTGTCATCGGGCGCAGGCTTGCGGGGTGAGCAGTGGAGGGCATTGCAGCAAAATTCCAGTATTGTACTGCTCTAGTCTCGCGTCAATGCGAACCTCGTTAACCAATTAATACTAGGGTGGTGAGTGTGGTCAAAATCCTCCCAAGTCTGATCTACACGTGTGTGTGTCTTTGTGTACAATTGCTCAAAGGCTGCGGCATCTCAAATTGCCTTGGAAATGGAAAACACATCGGGGTAGAAATAGGGGAAGAGACAAGAGGGGGGGAGAAAGAGAGGAGAAAAGATGAATATCAGAAGAGGGACGCTGCCAACGCAGGCATACACAGCGACGCACAAACGTACACACACACACATGCACAAAAAAGACAGATCCCCCGTATAGCCTTAACAGACTGTTAGGGCAAGTGCTGTTAGTGAGCACCTATGAAGGCCGGCACAGCTCATGAGGGGTGGGTGGCCAGCACCACGTCCGGCCGTCTTTGTCTCCCCAGTGGCGATGTGTTTGCACACCGCACCAGGTATTCATATGAGGCTGAGTCGACCTAGGGGAGGCCCAGGACCGATTCAGATATTCGTCACTGGTGTTGGCCGTGAGCGGGAATCGAACTCTGATCGCGGGGTTCGTAGTGCCACGCACGCGCATACACACGGATGTGCGCACACGCCAATTTAGAGGTATCAGCACCAGCGGTCTCGGGGAAACAAAAACAATTAATGAATATGTATTCTTAAGCTCACGATGTACACATCCAATCCTTGGTGAATGGAATCTTATGACTTAATATTTATGTAAATTGCACGCCAATGTTACCTTAAGGCTAGATGATACAAACGAATCGGCAAGTTGAGACTGTACAAGAGGGAAAAAAATGTACGTCTTAAAAGTACGGTTCGGGGAAAACCCATTGGCATCAGTTGTGTGCATTTTCAAGGTGGAGCAAGGTTCAAGGTATTGTATGGGCAAACAGATTATTGTGCTGCAAATAAAAATGCAGAGGTCAGAGTCTGAACAGCAAACATGAGAGAAAACGGGTTCTGCAACAGATTGAAATTCAGCTTTAAATACTTGAACGATCGTCGCTGGTGACAGTAAATGGGTTCTTATGCAGCAGATTAAAATGGCAGAATGAATCATCGCACGTAAACGCGTAGCAGGTTCAAAAGTAGATGTGTGCATTTAAACGACAAACAGCCCCGACGTTTCCGTGAAATAATAACCGTGAGGGGACACAGATTTATCATTCGTCACAACCAAAATCCGTGAACCGCACCGACGGTGGTTAATCTGACAATAATGAGGCGGTCTTGTCTACTGCGCCACAGTGTTTTGACACCGTGCGCCCCGCAGAAACAAACCCTTCCCTGTTCTCTGCCGGTGTGCGCACCAGCCGTTGCATCAGAACGCGTCGTGACAACAGCCTTGCGTAACGTTTGCCGCACGTTGTGTTCGCTTTGGCTCCGTCGCACATCGCCGAAATCGCGTCGCACGCTTGACGAGCATTGTCATTCGCCCCCCCCCGCTCCTGTTCGTCATTAGCGACCAATGCGGGTGTTTTAACCCTTGTTTGGATGACGCGTCGTCCTCCATCCTTCGTTACGCCGTGTTGGGTTGAGCGGTGGCGCGGTGCCAAATGCGCTTCGCTATCAATGCGCAGCCCACCCGAGTTCGATTCCCGACCACAGCCGTCGTCAGTGGAGAGCTATTTCTTAAACTGCTGTTGGGCCCACCTTGACCGCGCCCTGTCCAGTGTCGTCGGCTGGTTCTTCGCTCGCGAAGATCGGGGAGGAATGTGGGGTCCATTGATTTGGCGGCAGATGTGCTGGTGGTGAATTCTGGTCAAACATCCTCTCCATGACGAGGCCTTTATACAGCCTTGGAATGAGAAAACCGTACATTTCTAATATGAATAAAGACTAAACTATAAAATAAACGTTTTATTTTACCAGCTAAGGCCCACTGAGTTCATTATAGCTCTTTCAGAAGCGACCTGTCCACAAATGATAGCTCAACAAAGTGACTGATCACGTGCAAAGTTATAGCAGCCATATACTGTCAATAATTATGCTTTGCCCCCCTCCCCTCCACCCTTGCCCCCCCCCACCCATATCCCTGCAGGGAGTGGCTGTACCTGCTGTCCCACGAGATGCTCAACCCGTACTACGGGCTCTTCCAGTACTCACGCGACGACATCTACACACTGCAGATAAACCCCGACTCGGCCATCAACCCCGTGAGTTGTCGCACTCTGTCCGACCTGTCGCTTTGCCCACTGTCCACCGCCGGCCTCATTTGCGTGGGGTCGGTGCGCTGGCCGTAGCGCTGCTTTCGCTCGCGGGATTATTGACGATAAAGTTCGTCGATGGTAGTGCTCTTTTAGATGTAGTCGAAGGTGACCCCAAGTGCTTAATTACTGCCGGAACGCTCTTCCGCTAATTACTATGGCACTTCATCATGGGACCTCTTTTGCCAGTACCAAAATACACTAATAGGGTTTTTCCCCTTTTTTCTGGCAACAAAACTGACACCTTTTGCGTGCGCCTTTTGGCGTCATCTGGTCGAACACCATATGAGACGAGGTTCCAAAGAAAGCTGCCTCTGGTGTGGACCAATCAGTTTCAAAGACAATGCATAACTTACCAGAGTATTGTTTTTTTGTTTGCATTTGACTGCAAGTATTGTGGTTAATGTAAACACGATTCCTTGCAAAAGGTGTCAGTTTTGTTGCCAGAAAAAAGGGGAAAAACCCTATTAGTATACTACGGCACTCCACATCCATCTTGCCTTTCCTTACAGGCGACAACCCTTTCCAACATGTAGCCATACATCCTAAAATATGAGCTTTTTTGCCCCCCCCCCCCACGTTTTTGAACTAGGAGCACCTCTCCTACTTCCACTTTGTGGGACGGATCATGGGCATGGCGGTGTTCCACGGCCACTACATCGACGGTGGATTCACGCTGCCCTTCTACAAGCAGCTGCTGGGCAAGCCAATCACGCTGGCCGACATGGAGACGGTGGACCCTGAACTCCACAAGTCACTCGTCTGGATCCTGTGAGTGGTGCACGGCGCGCACAACGCTCCTCTCTCTCTGTCTCTCTCGCATCGCCGCCTTTTCATTGTCATCTTTGTCATCTTTCGATTTAAAGCTTTCGTGACTGCAGGGATTCATCTTCTTGGTTCTTTCGGTAAAGTCTCCCCGACAGACCTGGTCTTCACCTGAGGGACGGCTGCTTGTGTTGTGGCCCGAAACGTCGTGAGAATTATTTTATTATGTTTTATTTTTATTATTTTATTGTTTCCATTCTACGTGACTTTACCGAAAGAACCAAGAAGATTTTTGTCATCGTCGTGATCACGACGGTCCGTTGGAAGATGGCCCGTAGGTGTCCCACTGCACATTGTACAATTTGTTTCCACTTTCCTTTTGTCTTGTGCCAAGTAGTGGCACACACCTTTCTTGCACCAATCGCTTTTGTCGTCAAGGCATTCTCTGTTAGGTCTTCCTCGCTTTCCCGGTTCCTTCCATTTTCATTACACGCTTTTATTTAACTACGTCTGTTGTATTCTCAAAAAAAAATCTTGTAACTAAATTTTTACACACTTTCCAATGTGCTATCGACTGCAAACTTGAAATGCCTATGTCATACTGATGACAAGACTATATAACAATCCAAAACATATATTTTTAGACATTTTACACGCTTTTATTTAACTTACTGTGTGTCGTATCCTAAAATCTTGTAATTCAATTTCAACCGTATTCTTAATGTCATATCGACTGCAAACTTGGTATAGGTGTGTCATACTGATGACAATACTAGATTCTATCATAAAAAATGAAAAATATATTTTTTTAAACGATATTTTTTACGGCTCTAATTTTACACGTTTACGGCTCTAATTGTCGACGCTCAACTCACGTTGGCTGTAAATCACCACGTGGTCCCTGACGTCACGGCAAGCCACGGGGAGCCTCGCTGAGGGGAGGGGGATGTGGAAGGAGGGGAGGGGCGATGGGGGAAGGGGGCAGGGGTAGGGGCAGCTCGGACAGTACATTTCATTAAAGCGTGTTTAAAAGTATTTTTAAATATTTTTTCCGGACAACAACAATAACACACTTTTAATTTTCCTGTTGTCCATCCTACATTGATTTCAGCGCATGATTGATAAAAAAATAATCCCCAAAATCCAAATTTTATTTTGATTGTGCGATTGACAATCATGTTACGAGTGGAATAATTAATTTGTAACTTGCAGGGCGGCACAACCCCATCGTGTTAGGCAGCGACACGTGGAAGCGGTTATCACACAAACCACGGCGACCTCTTATCCACACTCGGTGGCGACTATCCGAACCAGTCCCTGGGCCTCGGCTACTGTTCGCTGAGCCTTACACGAGTACATTGTGCAGTGTGTACACATCAGCACTGGGGAGACAAAGGCAGCTGGGGTGTGGTTTCTAGCCACACCTCCTCCCCCCTCCGCCCCGCATGTCTCCTAACAGGCGCTTGCGAACAGCGCGAGTCTGCGAGTCTCTAAAACACGTTCCTTCGGAGTGGGCAGGTAGGAACTTTGTTGGACAGCGCATTCGTGCGATCCGTGTCACGCGGCGTAAGCTGCGTGGGGCGGCACGTCACGTGGTGCTGAGCCCGCCCGAAGCACTCTATGAAATACAAATCGAGGGCGTGGCTATGCACGACAGACAGACAGACAAATAATCCCTGGGGGGCAGTGTGGAACTGTTGTTCCTACCTGTAATAGGGGGAATTGTTTTGCCCTTGCGTGCGCCGACAGGGAGAACGACATCACGGGCGTGCTGGAGAACACGTTCTGTGTGGAACACGAGGCGTTCGGCCAGCTAGTGCAGCACGAGCTCAAGCCCAACGGCAAGAACCTCCCCGTGATCGAGGCCAACAAGCGGGAGTATGTCAGGTGGGTGTCTTGCCGCCGGGACAGATTTTTACCGCCCGTTCCTGGGCGCCAAGGTAGCCCGGAGATGTTATCTCCCTCGCCTGGTATGGAGGAGGTCGTGGACTTCGATACAGACCCTGACGCCTGCTGCTGTATATTTGGAGTTTGCGTGTCTCTCTCTCTCTCTCTCATGATCATCACGGTGGCTAGATGTTAACTACCTCGCCTGGTATACAGGAGGTCGTGGACTTCGATCCCGACCTTGACGCCTGCTGTATATTTGGAGTTTGCGTGTCTCTCGCTCTCCCTTGGTTGTGTGGATTTTTCTTCCGGGTCCTCCGATTGTCCCCTCCACATTTAGAAACGTGCATTCAGAACAATGGTTCTTAACCTTTACTGCAGTCTTTTGGTTCTCAGAAAGGGCATTTTGCGTGCACCCCCAGGTTAAGAACCACTGGTTCAGAGTGTTTGACTGCCACGGTGGTGAAATGTGTTAACTACCTCGCCTGGCATACAGCAGGTCGTGGGTTCGATCCCGACTCCGACCCTGACAACTGTATATTTGGAATTTGCGGTGTTCTCTCTCTCTCCCCTGGGGTTGTGTGGATTTTTCTCCCGGGTCCTCTGATTTTCCCTCCACATTTATAAACGTACGTTTGGCTGCTATAATTTGCCACATAAACCACTTCGTTGATCTATCATTTGTGATCGCCAGGTCGCTTCTGAAAAAGAGTGTTAATAGCTCAAGTGGACCTTACCTGGTAAAATAATAATAGTTTAGTAGTTTCACTTAGTCTGCCAAATTGTACAACCCCCCCCCCCCTGCATCCCCCATCCTCTCATTTCATTTGCTCATAAGAGCTAGGATTTAGAGGAGTGTGCCAGTGCCATGTGCAAGGTGAGAGGAAAGATGGTTGGGCCAGGGTTCATGTTTTCAATTGAAAAGTAATTTCTTCAGAATTGCTTTTTGTGTTTAGTTTGTTGTCCTTTGACCCCCCACCCCTCCACCACCTCCGATTAGCATGGTTGGCTACGTACGGTGCGAAAGAAGTTCAACATACATACGAGTGTTCGTTAATGACTGTTCTCAACTGTTGCGTATCGAATGTGTTTCACCACCAGCACTGGGTTTAAATCGCCATAAATGCTTTGGCCTATGGATAAAGAGTCACAACTTCCACGAAGGTCCCCCGAGTGAAAGATAAAAATAGATGCCTCCCGTATTCGACGCACGGACAGGAGTCGTACGTGTCATTCATACTTTAGGGGTCGTTCAGTGATGTTAACATTCTTCATGAACATACCGTACATAGCGGTAGGGGGGAGGGGTGGGGTGCTGACTAACGTCTCTATGTGTCTCCTTTGTTTAAACCGGTTGGGAGCTATTGAGACCAAAGGCCTTGTTGCGTCATGGGAGACCTGGGTAACAGGCATCTTAGCAGCACTAATCGAGCTCTCGAGGATGGAATGATTTTTGTCCTGGCCTGCAAAGTTGTTTCTAATTTTAACTCGCTCAGACACTTCTGTCCCTACTTTTTGGTTCTTTCGGTAAAGTCACGTAGGTGAAAAAAATAAAATAAAAATAACTAAATCACGACGTTTCGGATGCAACACAAGCTTCCGTCATCAGGTGGAACCCCAGCAAAAAAATTCTGCTGTAGTGGGCAGAGAGCTGTATGTGACGAGTGATTATATAGGGTAAGAGCAAGGGAGGAGGCGTGTGGAGTCGGGGGCAGGGGTTTAAGCTGTCGTTATTTACTGTAGCCCCGAGGTAATTAGGATATCATATTAATCACAAGAACATCTTGGGAGTGACATGAGTGACCCGAGATATGGGTGTCAATGTGTGTCCCCCGCCAAACGACCCGAGTTCGATTCCCGCTCGCGGCCACCACCGGTGACGATTGTCTGAACCGGTCCTGGGCTTCACCTAGGTCGACTCGGCCTCAAATGAGTACCTGGTACGGATCGCCACTGGGGAGAGACAAAGGCTGGCGGGCGTGGTGTTGGCCACCCACCCCCTTTGGTGTGCCGTGCCGGCCTTTATAGGTGCTCATACTCTTAGTTCTTTCGGTAAAGTCACGTAGGTAAAAAATGAAATTAAAATTAATAAAAATAAAATAATAAAATCACAACGTTTCGGAGGCAACACAAGTCTCCGTCATGAGGTGGGACCGTCACAGCCAGATTTTCTGCATCAAGAGCTTGCATCGTGGAATCCCTGCCTCACTTGATGCAGCAAGTCTGGCTGTGACGGTCCCACCTGATGACGGAGACTTGTGTTGCCTCCGAAACGTCGTGATTTTATTACTTTATTTTTATTAATTTATATTTCATTTTTTACCTACGTGACTTTACCGAAAGAACTAAGAGTATGAATCCTTGCAGTCACGAAAGCTTCAAATCTAGAATTTATAGGTGCTACTCGCTAACAGCAGCTGTCAAGGCTTCACGGGGGATCTTTGTTTTTGTTTCGTCGCGCCAAAGGTATTGAAAGTCCCCTTGGGCCCTCGGTAAGGAAGAGGTTCCCTCGCCTCTGATCTACAGAGTGCAGTTTTGTTTTCGAACGTTGAATAAAGGGGTGCGACCCGCGATGATCCGTCTTGCACCCTCGCAGGCTGTACGTGAGCTGGCGATTCCTGCGAGGGATTGAGGCCCAGTTCCTGGCCCTGCAGAAAGGCTTCAACGAGCTCATTCCTCAGCCACTGCTCAAATCCTTCGACGAGAAAGAGCTGGAGGTAAGTGCGTTCTCATTGTTCACGACGTTGAATTGACCCGTCACATCGATATTGGCAAATTAATGGAAATCTGTAAGATCTTAGTTTGTACGGAGCGCTCGTACCAAAAGTAATATAACAGTTGTGCATACATGCTTTTATATATTTAAAAAAATGCTTTGGGAAAGAGGTTTTTATTACGGCCAAATCTATGTAGAGCCAATATGCTTGTCAACATGATTAATTAAACCGATTACATATATATTTTCTTGATAAACCGCAGCTTAGATGGTGACAGTTTGGGGAGGCCGTCATCAAGCAGTTGATTAATCATGGCTGACGATGCTTACGATTACCAAACAAATTATTTTATACACATCAGAGGGCCTTCGTGAGTCTGCATCACAAGCTAGTGAACCAAAGGCAGCCCCCAAGGGGGTTATATGGCTCAGTGGGCCTTACCTGCTAAAATACAAAAAAGTTTTATCTTCTTGGTTCTTTCGGTAAAGTCACGTAGAAGGGAAGCAATATAATAATAAAAATAAAACATAACAAAAAAATTATATATTATATTATTTTATTATGTTTTATTTATTTTTTATTATTTTATTACTTCCCTTCTACGTGACTTTACCGAAAGAACCAAGAAGATGAATCCCTGCAGTCACGAAAGCTTTAAATCGAAAAAAAAAGTTTTAGTCAATAAAGACGACGCTGGTGAAACTTCGCTCCCTTAAACGCCCCGCGTCACCCTCGTGCTGCAGTTGATCATCGGCGGACTTGGCAAGATTGACGTGAGCGACTGGAAGTCTAACACGCGGCTCAAGCACTGCACGCCTGAGAGCAGCGTGGTGCGGTGGTTCTGGCGCGCCGTGGAGTCCTTCGACGAGGAGAGGAGGGCGCGACTCCTGCAGTTCGTCACCGGCTCGTCGCGCGTGCCCCTGCAGGGGTTCAAGGCTCTGCAAGGTCGGTGTCGATGCCAAGTGTTTTAGCGCTTTCCGACCTCGTGAGGTTGTGAAAGTGCTTTTACGTATTAAATAGACGCTCCAAGCCTAGGACGTGTCATTCATACTCTGTCTTGATCGACAGACCTGTTCTTCGCCTGAGGACGGCTGCTTGCGTTGTGGCCGAAACGTCGTGAGAATTATTTTATTTTTTTATGTTTATTATTTTATTATTTCCATGCTACGTGACTTTACCGAAAGAACCAAGAAGACGTATTAGTTCTGTTCCCTTAGATCTGTCCGTCCGTATTGGTGTGGACCACTATGACTGTGCGAACTAAATGTTGCTATCGGCAAGTCGTTTTGTTGAAAACCGAACACGTTTATCAAAGGGTTCCCCCAAACCCTGGTGACATAAGCCAGAGAACATTTTGCCTTGCCAGTTTGCCTCTGACCTGTCCTGCTAATGAAATACTCACGAAATAATTGTATGATTCATGCGTGTGCATCATTTTTTACTTGGTTGCTTTTATTAACCATGCCTTGTTGGCAAATGTTATGCATGCCCCCTACCGTGTCAGCAGCGCTATTGGCGCTGCTGTGCGCGAGACCGTGACGTCTGCACGAATGGGGGCACCTGACGTGTTTTGCCGCCCGTGCGCGCTTTGAATGTTTTTGTGCGACATGGTTCTACGCGCTGTTGAACCTCCCGACAAAATCGGGGCGCCCTTAATAGACCGGCTTGCCAGCTTGGTTTTTTGTTTGTTTTGGGGCCGGCTCAGATCAGTGGTCTAGAGTTTCTCACACTTGATCCCCCCCCTCTCTGGTCTCATCTGCGAAGGCACGAATTAATACTGGACCAAACGGTTAATTATTTAATAGGCAATTTGAGGTGGGGGGGGGATGCTTGACCAGAGGAAACGCATAGACGAGCATTTCCATGCTGCGTTAATCGGTGTTGTAGTCTACAATGGAAGACCCAAATTACAAGCTACGCGCAAGCAAGAGGCCAGATGCGGTGCACACCCATGCGCCCGATACACCCAAATGTGTGAAGCCGACACTTTTGATATATTTTTCCTTCCCCCCCTTTCGATTTCCTGTTGTGACATTCGAGTTTGCGGAATGTTTTAAAATGACGTTTCACCGCGATTCGATCCTGCCTGTTGGGCAGCAGCAAATGAATATTGGCGAACTGAAGATTTGGTTCGGCGGGAGGGCAAAAGATCTGTGCTGTGATACAATTCCGATCCCTCCGATATGTGCTTCATCTCCATCCTGCATCTTCAGTGTGTCATTTACAGTTTCCCCCTTTATGTTTTCTATCCTGACTGCTCCTCTACCAATGCTGCTGTTGTTTAATTGTTGCTGCACGGTTCCGCCCACAGGCGCAGCAGGGCCCAGGCTGTTCACGATCCACCTGATTGACGCCAAGACGGACAACCTTCCCAAAGCTCACACCTGGTGAGGGGGAGCAGCTGTTAGCAAACTGAGATGCACACGCAGTTTTTTTAGCGCCACGTTGTTTTCCCCACCCGCCCTGGAGGCCTTAGTCATTTGTTCTAACTGTGCACGTGTCCCGTTTCCTCCTCCTCCTCCTCCACACGCGCAGCTTCAACCGAATCGACATCCCGCCGTACGAGACGTACGAGAAGCTGTACGAGAAGCTCCTGACGGCCGTGGAGGAGACGTGCGGATTCGCTGTCGAGTGACGGGACGTCCGTCGGCTGACTGCGCACGCACGCACGTAACTCGCGCAAACGCACCGTACCCGCGCTGTACGCACTCGAACCGCACCCACGTGGGGCGACGGTGACCAGGCCAGCAGCCAGGTCGCTCCCCACGCTCCCCGAACCCGTAAGGAAGGGGGGGACCGTGTTGGGGAAACGCGACTGTGTGAAACACCACCACCGGGACTTTGTGATGTGGGTCAAGTGGGCTCCCCACCCCCCCCCCCCCTGAGGTCTATCCCTAGGGCTGCCCGTCCGCCCAATTTGCACCTGTTAGTGGAGTTAAACTGCATTCTACACGCCGCCTGTATTGCAGCAAACGATAGCGTACCGTCCTCGGACCACAGAAACGGAATGCGTGACACTCCCACTATACTGTACAGTGTTCAGTTGCAAAAAAGTAATTTTTAAGGAATTTAACTCTTAAGTTTAATTGTCGTTTACGGTCGACGTTCATGGTTCTGGTTTCGTATAAACGCTTCGTCAGAGACCATTACCTTTTTCCTTGCTTGTGAAAACAGCTGCTTTGTGGCATTTCCAAAGGACAGCCATGCACAGATAATACTTTTTTTTGTCTTCTGTTACTAACGTATGGAAGACGGTGTATTGTTACTAAAAAAAGAAAACTTCCTTCGTGTCAGTGTTAGTGGCAGAACATGTTGCAACTTATGAGGCTTAATAACTCGTGCTTAAGCCAAAGGTTTGTTATGTTCTGGACAGGGTATTTGTACAGCGAGAGAAGACCCCCCCCCCCACCCAACTTTGTTGAAAGCGTCGGTCGGATAAAGCATCTATTGCGTCCTTGCTAATATTAGCGCCCCCTTTGAACGCACAGCGGCCCTGCAGACCACCCAGTTTGCGGTGTGCGCGTTTCCATGACCGATCCTCGAATAGACGCGTGCATTTTCAGTTACGCGCAAAACAGTCGTCAAGAATCGTGAATGCAAACGCTTATTTACTTGTACAGTTTTAATTTGTTTTACTTTACCCCTGGAGCTCTTTGAAGCGTTTTCTTTGTTTTTATTTCCCCCTCCCCGTTTGAACCTCTGGACGAAGCTTGAAAGATTTGGCCTCGGCCGTCAATATTGTAATATTAAGACAGCTTCAGATGTTTGAAAGTGAGCGGCCACCTTTTTGGACAGGTGCTGTTGTTTTTTTTGTTTTGGATGATGTAACGACTCTGTAGCAGTGTTCATTTCACTTCAGCTTGCCTTGTGTTTTTGCCCGTAGTCAAATCAGGCGAGCCCTTTGCTAGACAACGGTTATATTTACAATCATGCACATATTCTATAGTTACACGTAACCCATATGAAACTAATTTAAGAATTAATAAACAAAGTGCTTTTTTTCTTCCCTGACTTTTTATAACAATATTTATGATAGAGTAATCTGTTGCGCTGACTTTTACGGTGGCCTGATCATAGCATTTTCTATATTTGTAACAAGCAAGAACATTAAACTATAGTACAGTAATATGATTTGTAAAGCTTGAATTGTATTAGTTTTGACTTGAATGTTTTTCCATAACTTTTTTTAAAGTTTCAAAAATAAATATATTTATACTGTATACCACTTAGCGACTCTGGTGCCTTTACTTTTAAATCAGCTGGAGTTGTTATTGATTTTTCCCCTCTGCGTTACAGGATGTTATTGCTTGGTATTTAGACAGACAAGCCTGGTCAATGACAGGGGGAGAGGGTTCTTTAAGTCAGACTGAGCCTGGCTTGATGTAGTCCTTTATACAAGACTGATAGAGCAGTATGTGATGGTATGAAGACACGAACACTGACATCAGTTCTCATGATTCATGACAAATAAACATTTTTGTTTTTGAAATGTACTTGTTCATTCGTGGAACAAAGATTTATTATAAATCACAGTAAAACTTTTCACCATTTAATAATATTCTTAAGTACAATAATGCCGTTTTGAGTGGCACAGAAATATAGCTTTTGACGTAACGCAAGCATTAGTCCAATGAAATTGATCCTAAACAGTACATCAGCACAGTGTTATTGGTTTAAAAAACACATTTTGATTTCTTTACTTCACATTAAAACCACAGCAACAAAAATGCACACCTGGGGAACAAAAATATTTTGCCGCATTGCAAATTAAAAGCTAAATATTTCCTGGAGGTGAAAATTGTAAAACTATTTTTGTGCATAGAGCTACCGCCAAGAGGAGGAGTGAGCCTGTGGTGTTAACAGCATCACTCATGCTTAAAATAACAAGGTCAGGCTAACAGCCGTAAAAACAAATCAAGTGTGTGACTGGTTGGGACTAAATGCCTGCGTCAGCACTGTGCCGGCACCAATCGTTCCCGTGTGTAAATCATAGTTCTAGCCACTGTCATTAAACCAGACTTGTGTCGATATCTGATGGTTTCACACTTGTTACGAATGACCACACGTTAAACCCAGCCATATAAATGTAGATCTGTTTTTCCCCTCACTTAATTTTGTATTGTTCCAGCTCTGAGGACAAAACATTCCGTTGCTTTGTTTCGAAATGAACAATCTATCCGTGGAGAATAAGAATGCATCAGTGGGTGATGGGACACTTTTAAGGGACACTTCTTTAAGCGACTCGCATTTAAATATTTCCAACATCTTCCAGAGCCATTCCCCCTCCCCACCCTCCCCCACAGAGTTCAAAATAACTTATCAGCCCACGGTCGGCACACATTAATTCGGTGCTACTTAAGGGGACAACATTTAGTGGTATTAATCCTCTTATATAGTCACGAAAGGATAATTGCATAGGAACTATTAAAAAGGTTGTCAGCCATCCACTTGTATGTGCCACCACTGGCTCGTCACAACTTGCTTTCAGTGGCCATATAAAGCCATTGGTACCAATAAAGTTTGGCCATCCCAGGTGGCAACCGGTAAGTTGAACATTTTGGATTGGGCACGACTCATTATTCCAGCCGCTAATTCAACCAAAACCGGGCATAAAATCGACACCCAGCTTGTGGGCTCCTTCCAAAATCACTTCCGCCCCTGGCGACAATCAAGGCGGTGGTGAGGCCGCGGCAGCGTGCTCCTGCACATAAGTGAAGGTCGCCACCTGCAGCTGTCGCCTCACGCGGTCGGCCTCCACCTCGCGGAAGTGCGCCACGGCGTCGTCGTGCGCCAACAGCTCCTGCAGCTCCTGGATGTCGCGCTCCATCTTGCCGCGCAACTCCCGCCGCAACTTGTGCACCGCCTGCCAAGGCCACCGCAGGGGGGGTCAGGTCACGTGCTAGACGCTAGCACCAGTCTCATCAGTTTCCGCCCCCCCCCCCACCCAAGTTTGGTGGGGGCTTTAAACCACCCCGCAGGGCAGCACCTGTCAGTGCCTCGCTGACCTCTTGACCCTCTGACCCACACAGTCTCCCTTTTCTCTCTCCATTTTATCTCCCTGTCGCCTCCTTTCTTTGGGGAGGGAGCAGGGGTCCTTTCTAAGATTGTTCCCGTCATCCACGGAGCAGACGATGCCACGGCTCTCTTTATTTGATCGGTCCCTTCGCCGTCCTGTTTCAAATCCAAACTTCAAACATTCTTTGCGCACTCCTTTTGTCTGATCTCTCCAGCGACTTGTTTGCGCTGGGTATTACACAGGGCGTGGGCACAAGTTCACGTGCGACTATGATGCACGCTCTCTCGGTTTCCAACCGTTTCGTGTAAGCGATCTTCATTCCTGCGTTTGCACTTCTGTCATGCGAGCTTGACGCGCTCTTTTAATTGCCTCTCTCTCTACGACCCCACGTCAGGTGTCACAACAGAAGCAACGTGCTCACTTTCCCGACAACTCGGGAGTTATTTGTACCTTCCGCAGAACACGGCTCTTGAGTTTTATATCCCAAGCCTTTCCAGAGGTGAAACAAATAAAGACAAATACCAAGGATGGCTGAGCACAGCACATCCGTGTCTTGTTTTGGCCACTGCTTGTGTCGCATTCCGTTGTGGAATCTCCACAACCCTGTCGACCTTTCTTGAGAGTTATTTTTATTATTGCTAAAAGTACACACACGACTGCCACTTATTTCTTGACGGACGCCACTGAAGTTTGCAAGGGCGTCCACAAAGCTTAACAATTGCACCGCATTCTTATAATTTGGCTCGAACATTAAGAATATCAACTATTTACCTGGTAAAGCCGAATTGGATCTTAAGCCAATATTTTTTTTTCAGGGAGGTCCTACACTCTAATGCTTGGCCAGAGACAGCCCACTTGCTCACTCGCTGTCCGGCTCCCTCCACTGGGTGCCTCACCGATTAGCAACGTTCCACTCTCCTCACTCGTGCGAGAGCCGGCTCACAGCCCTGCACTACCGTAGTGCACTCACCTTGCCCTGTGCCTTCTCCCGCACCTGCATGTCCCGACGCTCCTGGCTGACAGTGTCGGCGAGCATCGAAAACTAGGGGGGCGGCGCAGGAGAGGACAGTGTACGTATGTTGAGCTTCTCTTTAGCACCGTACGTGGCCAACCGCGCGAATCGGAGGGTGCGGGGGAAGAACAGCAAACTGAAACACGGGCCGCGAGCGGTCATCACCGTTTGCCCTCTGGACAGCGCTAACCCCAATGGTCTGCATTCACGTTTAGACTCATTATGAAGTGTGTGTGTGCGTGTGTGATGTGTTTAAATGTGAAAGCAGATGTGCAAAACTTTGATTATTTAAGATTAGCTGCCTTGACGTTATTGTTGCCAAAATGACAGATATCGGACACTCAATGGATACAATTGGATTATTACAGATAGTTTTTTCCACTTATTAATTTAACACATCGCAATGGCGAGCAGCAGAGATAACTTAAAAACCAGGCACCCGAGCCTTGCTCACAGGCCATCTAAAAATCCCTTCTTTCTGGGGCCCTACGCCCAGTGGCGGCACTTATTTTTCCTCCGAGCTACGAATGCGCGCAGCTGAAGCAAATCCCTAAATCACCCCATCGTTATCAAAAACTTAAAATAAAAACATTTTACAAGTTCCAGAGTTCAGCGCCGACAATAAATGTTGTTCACAAAGTGATCGTACTGAGGTGTACATGTACAACCCCTTTGGCAATCCACCTATGAAGGCTGGCACTGCACACGAGGGGGTGGGTGGCCAGCACCACACCCGGCCGCCTTTGTCCCCCCAGTGGCGATGTTTACACATCGCACCAGGCACTTATTTGAGGTCGAGTCGACCTAGGGGGAAGCCCAGGACCGGTTTAGAAAATCGTCACTGGTGGTGGCCATGAGCGGCAATTGAATCCGGGTCACCAGGGTCATAGCGCAGCGTAGCGCTCACCACTGCCCTCAGCCCTGGTGAGCAGGCCACCTCGCCTGACCTCTGCACCAGGAACGTGACGTGGTAATCACTAATGACGTGTCGTCGCTCTACGTGGCGCGATGTCCTTCCTTCTACGCGAGCCATCTCGGCCTCGTGCGGAGGTTACACGAACTTCCCAACGCGGTCCGACGCTCGGAAAAAAAAAAAGAGCTCGCGGAACGCTGCAAATCCCCTTGTTTCAAAGAAGCTGAATTTTTCCCATCAGAATCCGGATGAACTATTCAAAGCTCTTGTTCACAGATACCCCGGGGTAGCTTTCACAGATGTCCAAAGGAGTGTTTGACGCGACGTCACACGCGGTGGAGGAGGAGGGGGGGGACACACACCGTCCCCTCACCTGGTCCTTGTAGTAGTTCTCTACCGACTGCAGCTCGTCGCGCTGCCGCTGACGCTGCTCGTCGTGCTTGTCGCGCGCGTAGCTGCGAAGCTCGCTCAGCCGCTCCTTCTGGACCTCCAGACCCTCCTCAAACAGCTGGCGGAACACCTGGTGGTGGAGAGAGCGGGGGGGGGGTGGCGGGGATGAATTGGGCACCACTGTGGCAAGATGTTAAATACCTCGCCTGGTTTGCAGGAGGTCGTGGGTCCGATCCAGACCCTGACGCCTGCTGCTGTATATTTGGAGTTTGCAGTGTCTCTCTCACCGTGGTCGCGTGGATTTTTCTCCGGGTCCTCCCTCCACATTTAGAATTCAAGTGCATTTAGAGTATTAGCTGCTGTAAATTTCCACGTGATAAGTCACTTCGTTGAGTTATCATTTGTGGCAAGGTCGCTTCTGAAAAAGAGCTACACAGCTCAATGGGGCCTTACCTGATCAAATAAAAATTGTTTCGTTTTAGTTTATAATTGGCAGGAGGCGGAGAGGGGGGACGGCCGCTCGGTTCCATCTCTGTTATTCGTCGCAGGTCGGGTGCGGCAAGGAACTGAATTCGCCATCACGAACACCGTGATGGCGCGTGTAGCAATCAATGACGTTTTGATTTGTCCATCATAACCACAAGTTAAAGGCATCACGTTAAGAGGTGTCCTGAGGCACGAATAGAATTTGGGTCAAGCATCCCAACGTAGGGGACCTTCGTGAAAGTGTCTTGAGAACTGGTCGTGTCTTTGGAGGCACGGCCAAACGGACGGTCTGACAACCAGTAATAGGTTTTTACCTTTTATCTGGCAACAAAACTGACACCTTTATACAAGGGATCACGTTTGCATTAACCACAACACTTGCGGTCAAAATGCAAACAAAAAACACAACTCTGATAATGTATGCACTGTCCTTGAAATTGATTGGTCCACACCCGAGACAGCTTTTCTTAGAGCCTAGTCTCACATGGTGTTGGACCAGATGACGCCAAAAGGCGCACAACTCAAAGACAACGCACCATCAGAGTATTGAGAGCTACTGGCAAAGGAGGTCTCATAATGGTCTGACAACTGTTTGCCAAACGTCCCCAATACAGCAGGATCACAGATCTTGGGCAATTGTTGGCGCAAGTTGTGAACACCTTCCCAGCTACAGTAGAACCTCTGATCACGAACGCTTCTGACCACGACCAAATCGGGTTCCAACCAAAAAATTTTAAAAAAATTCTCAGAATCGACCGACTGATGTAGCAGACGAAACAATCATCTTGTTGAACGATTCTAAACCTTGACGCGGCAATGTTAGTTTTCTCTGTTGTTAAAGGTTTTCTCAGTGTTATTCAATGTTTTTACATTTAGTTTACTATTACACTGTGAATTCTATGGCATAATTAACTATTTTTGTGCTTAAAAATCTTTAAAAAAACAGTTTGTAGGAGTCTGGAACGGATTAATCGTATTTACATGCAATCCAGTGGGGAAATTAGGTTCGAGTCACGACCGAATCGGGTTGTGGCCAAAGTTATGGAACGAATTATGGTCGTGACCAGAGGTTCTACTGTAGTCTGTGGTGTCCCACGCCTCCGAATCATTCTCTCTCTCTCACCATCTCTCTCCGAAAGCGATCGGAAACTGCGCGCGTTACAATTCCAAGTTATAATTACGATGGCTGCACGGACGGACGGACGGACGGACGGACGACCTTACCCGCTCCTCGCGAGTCCTCTCTCTCAGCATCCTGGCTCGCTGCTGCAGGTGGTAGCGGCTGTAGTAGTGGCGCGCCCGTGCCACCTGCTCACGCTGCTCCCTGCGCCGGCTCTCCGACGCTTTCTGTCGCCTCACGCGCTCCCGCACCTCGCGCTGAAATCGCGGAGGCGGGCGGGGGACGCGGAGTGAGGGAAGGACAACGAATAGCCACCCCGTGATAGTTTACACCGGCGGTTCACAAACTTTGAGTGTGCGGACTCACCTTTTTCAACCTCCAAACATTTCTCGGGCCACCGCCGTATGCTACAAGAGCTCACGGGTCGGCAACCTTCGACAGGCTCCGTGACGTAACGTACGCAGTATACTTTCACGTGCATTGCGGCCGTTTGAAATATTGAGTTTCGTGCCGAATTCGGAAAAAAAAATCCGTCCCCTGTACCAAGCTGTTTGAAATTGTATATTTCCTTGGCGAGGATGTAATTGTTTTTGTTCTTTTCTGCGGACAACCTGGAGTAGCCCCGCAGAGCAGCAGGGGTCCGCGGACCACGAGTTGGGAACCGCTGCTCTACTCTGTTCCACTGAGTGGTCGGGTCTTGAAGACCCGAAACTCGCAATGTTGTACAGAATATTTCACAATTGTTTGAGCCAAAGGCTTTAAAAAGACGACTAAAATTTCAACCGGTCAGCAACAAACAGCACTATCAAAGATGTAGTAGATAAAAGTTAACAAGTTCCTCGAATCGAGTAGGGTTATGAGAGCTTGGGAAAAAGAGACGATGGGAGGGAAATTGAAATTCGAACAGTGCGGGGGCAGAAGCAGGAAGAGAAGTGCTGTGATCGGCAGTGTAATGGATCGGCAGTGTAATGACGGTCAGTCATGGGTGGAGGAATGAGCGAGTGAAGTTCACGGGACGACAGTAACCATGGTTGTAGCGATTAAAGAGTTATAAGGAGGCGATTGACCGGGGAAGGTCCACTGAGCTAAAAAGCTTTTCATCAGAAGCGACCTAGCCACACACATGATAGCTCAACAAAGTCGCTTATTACGTGGAAATTTGTAGCAGCCAAATACTCTAAACGCGTGTTTCTAAATGTGGAGGGAAAAACCGGAGGGCCCGGAGAAAATCCACACGACCACGGGAAGAACATGCAAACTCCACATCTACAGGCGCCAGGGTCGGGTTGGAATCCACGATCTGTATACCAGGCGAGGTAGTGAACATCTCACCACCCTGGTTGGATCATCAATCACCCTGACTGGCTTCTACGTTGAATCCCATAAATTTTCTCTCGAAAGATGACTTATTGATCCCTCTATGCAATAAGATGTCTTGTACAAGGTCACACGAGAGCTTGTAATGTCTTCTAAACACAGCATGCCAAGACACAGGGCTGCATTCTGGGGTTATAAAAACCATTGTGCTCTTTGAGAGATGTCCAAACGGTTGTTTTGTCTCTCACTGTGACGGCGATAGCAGAACGGGAATTAAAAAATAAGATAAATTTTCTTCTTCGATTCGTTGTGCACAACCCGCACCTCCAATTAGCACGGTTGGCTACGTACGATGCTCGTAATGAGTTCAACGTACACACATACAGTCGCCTGCTTATAACTCTACTATCACCACAACCATGGTTACTCTTCCCGTTCAACATACACACAATGACGGGTACACGTTGAACTCCTTACGCACGCGTACGTAGCCAACCGTGCTCACCGGAGGTGCGTGTCGTGCGCAATGATTCAAACTAATGATCCCTCACAATGTACGTACTTGTGTGCATGGCTGACGGAGTTAAGGGTCATTCTGACTAAACGCTTGACAACGGACGAGGATTAAGACTGCAGACGGCAATTACGTCAACGTCTACCGAGTGTCGTCACATCCGTCTGCGGGACGCACCAGCCGCTGGTTGTGCTCCTGCTCCTTCTTGATGATCGCCACCAGCAGGTCGTGTTTCCTCTGCGCCTCTTCCAGCTGTTGGCGACAAAATACAAAGCCAGGTAAGATTATTAGAATTAATTTTATAGAGCAGTGGTTCTTGACCTGGGGTGCACGCAACCCCTGGGGGTGACGAGATGGCCTTTTCTGGAGGTGCGATACATTGCCAGATTTTTTTTTTTTTAAAGGTAAATCATCCAAACAGAAATTAAGCACGGACATTTAAGTACAACGACTTTGTTTCATCAAACCTCTGTATTTATTAAAGGTTAATAACCACTGTCTTTCATGCCAACTGCATGCCACAATGCTGTACATTAATGAAAAATAAGGGCCAAATCCTATATGTAGCTACTACCCATCAAATGAAAAGCCTTCGGAAAACAAAAATGAATTATCAAATAAAACAATGCCACCAAAACTGAAGGTGCAAACAACAAAAAAGTGATAACAGAGAAATGATTCTATTAAGTCACATCCGTACGCAAGGATTACGTAACGTTTCCCAACATGTATTTGTCCTCGCAAGTATTTATTAAGCAGTACGGAAGCCGATGGGTGGCTGTGGCGAGTAAAACATGTTTCCACATTTGCAAATGGCCCTTTTAGTGCTGGTATGTCTATCCCGAGTTTTGGGCAACCCTTTGATCAATTTGGCTGGTTTTCAACAGGGCGATTCCCACAGAAACTCAAACTCATACCAAAGATGCGTTCCATTTGGGTCGTCTTTACAAAAATTAGAGTGCCCTCCCACACACCACCGTAGCAATGGATGTACAAGCAAACGACAGCTTAAACGCTTTCCACCCGAGTTGATGTGCGACTAGATGAGGTTTGCGCGTACCGTGGACGTATAAAACTCTGACAGCGCGAATCACAACCTACGCTCTACACCAAGGACCAGGGTCGTCACTTCCAGGCATCATCTCTCCGTGGCAGACCCCCCCCCTTTGTCTGGAACGTCGTCCCGCTGCACATACACAGCAGCTTTAAATCTACAACTAATTTCAAGGCCCAGTATATCACCTGGCTTTCGAGTGACACCGAGCTTTGTCCCCGCGCCTCAAATTCAGGATCACACTTACGTCCGTGACATATTGCGCGCGATATAAATTGCATTATAAGTTTAAATTCAACTAAACTAACTAAAACTAAACTTCGATTTAAAGCTTTCGTGACTGCAGGGATTCATCTTCTTGGTTCTTTCGGTGAAGCCACGTAGAAGGAAAATAATAAAATAATAAAAATACAACATAATAAAATACACCATTCAGACGCTGTTTTTCCGACAGACCTGTTCTTCACCTGAGGGCGGCTGCTTGCGTTGTGGCCGAAACGTCGTGAGAACAGGTCTGTCGGAAAGACAGCGTCTGAATGGTGTATTTTAATGTTTTATTTTTATTATTTTATTATTTCCCTTCTACATGACTTTACCGAAAGAACCAAGAAGATAAAACTCAACTATTTTATTTTACCAGGCAAGGTCCACCGAACTCTTTTTTAGAAGCGACCTGGCCACAAATGAAAACTCAACAAAGTGGCTTATCAAGTGGAAATGTCTTGCAGCCAAAATACTTGAAACCACGTTTATATACGTGGAGGGAAAAACCGGAGAAAAATCCACGCGACCACGGGGAGAGAAACATGAAAACTCCCAAATATACAACAGGCGTTCGGGTCGGGATCGAACCCCACGACCTCCTGCATACCAGGCGAGGTAGTCAACACCTCGCCACCGTGGAACCCATTAACCAACCGACAAGCAATTAAACAAAACTCGCGGCCTTTGACCTCGCCCTGCAGCTTGGCGTGGCTCCGGTCTGGGCGGGCAGCGATCCGCGTCAGGCGATCCATCTGCTGGCACTGCTGGCGCCACATGCGGTTGAGCGTGTGTGGGGAGATGTGCAGGTGCGGGAACTCGGCCAGCAGCACAGGCAACAGGTCGTTCTCCTTGACACGCACTGCGACAGTACAAATGGCAAGTGCATTGTGGAGTTATAACATCATCTAAATGTGACCGCAGAGAGTGGGCATATGTATTTTATAGAGACTAAACGATAAAGTATTTTTTATTTCAGCAGAAAGGCCCACCGAGCTATTTTGCTCTTCTTTCAGCAGCGACCTGGCCACAAACGAAAGCTCAATCAAGTGGCTTCTCGTGCGGAAATGTAACGCAGTCAAATCAGTGGGCTTTACCTTGTAAGATAAAAACACCTCCATTTTAGTAGTATACTTTTTTTCAGCGATTTATTTACCTTTCCTATACTTTGCACTCCTATCGTGGTAATGTATCGCTTGCTGTTGTACCATTCTGACCCGCTCCTGCCGATTCCTCCAGTACGAATAAAGATTCCGATTCTGATTCTAAACAACCCCAAGGCTGGCCCGCGTAACTTGACGACGTCCCAACTCACGGGGCGAGGGTCTCCTCGGCCGCAACAGTCCCCCTTGCGCCGGCGACAGCGACACGGAGCGGAGCCGGCTTTTGCCCTGTTTCCACGGCGACGCCGCCGGGCTGGCCGCCCCCCCCGCCCCCCCCCGGTGCGGGGGACGTGCCGTCTTGACGGGTGTGCCGGTGCCCGAGCCCGAGCCGTAGCTCGTGGCCGAACGAGAGCCGTAGCCGGAGCCGGGCGGTTGCAGGCGGTGCTTGCGCGATGGCGTCGTCGGGGCCGATCCCGGGGCTCGCCGGGGGGCGTAGACGCGCCGGGACTGTGGGGTGAGCGGCACTCGAGCTCGCACGTTTTCCTTGTACTCGTCCTCCTGTGCCGGCCCAGTGGGGGGGGGGGAGGGGGGGGTGAGCAGATGGGGCAGACGGTGAAAGGGGAACGTGGGTCCTTATTTATGTTGGTGATTTGGGTGGCACCGGGCCAGTTAATCATAACTTGGGGAAAAGCCCTGGGGCACGGATTAAGTATGGAAACTCAAATATGCTTGGCCAGTTAATCGTCATGTCAGACAGCCCTGGACAATGAGTGACTGGCAAGGAATGTGGACCAGGGTATAACAGAGGAGAGCGAGACAGGAGAAGGGAGTTCTGAATGCGGAGCGCTAAAACGTGGTGTGTTACCTGCCGTATGACCGGGAACGTATTATTCTCCAGTGTTGACCACTCACCCATGACCACATCATGACCAAGAATGCGATCTTGTCAGATCTCAGAAGCTAGCTCTGGGTGTACGTGTGTATGTATGTTGAACTTCCTTCGCACCGTACGTAGACAAACGTGCTAATTGTAGGTGCGAGCCTGAAGTGCACGAGCCTGAACACTGCTTGGGCAGGCGACTGCCACGCACGGCACGTTGTTATAGAACTACCGGGGGGGGGCTACGTGGTGGGCAGCAGAGGGCAGTGCATCAAATTCAATACTAGATTGCATCCAAATCCTCCTGTGACTTAAAACAAAAAGCAATATATTACTCTTAAGACCGTGTTCTTCTTCACTGTAAAACACGCGGGCCACTGGGGGCCCCTGGTGGTCTTTAGTCCTGCCCCTGACGTGTGGCCCCTGACAATACACAACTGTGAAAACACCCCCCGACATGCTGTCAAACTCCAATGGTTTCCAATGTGTGGTGACCCTCAAACGCCGATAAGAGGCGGCCCTCTTATCGGCGAAAGTGCCGCCCCCTCTGAAAATGAGTGAAGAACACCGCCACCCTATGAAGAGGCAGCGGGAGGCAAAGTGATCACCATCTCTGTGAGCTTCCTCCTGTCGGTCTCCAGCCTCCGCCCCTCCCTCACTCGGGCATCCTTGAGCTCCGCTTCATATGCACGCTTCACCACCTGGTGCACGCAGCAGCAACAGCAGCAGCAGCAACAGCAGCAACAGCAGCAGCAGCAGCAACAACAGCAGCAACAGCAGCAGCAACAGCAACAGCAGCAGCAACAGCAGCAGCAGCAACAGCAGCAACAGCAGCAACAGCAGCAGCAGCAACAGCAGCAACAGCAGCAACAGCAGCAGCAACAACAGCAACAGCAGCAACAGCAGCAACAGCAGCAACAGCAGCAACAGCAGCAACAGCAGCAACAGCAGCAACAGCAGCAGCAACAGCAGCAACAGCAGCAACAGCGCATCGCGACGATCAGCCTCATCCAAAATTATATCACAAAAGTGGTGCACCACAACAAGCTCAAATCAATAACGTCCCCCTACTCCGCACCTCCGATTAGCGCGGTTGGCTACGTACGATGCGAAAGAAGTTCAACATACATACAAGAAGGGCCATTGCTGAAAACGTTCAAGATGATTCAATGTGTTTCCGTTGCAAGGAAGTGGAAATGACATTGCTCATAATGCTTGGTGTTCTCCACAATCGATTAAGGGTTGTGTGCGACTACATTTAGTGGTTTCGATTTAAAGCCTTCGTGACTGCAGGGATTCATCTTCTTGGTTCTTTCGGTAAAGTCACGTAGAATGGAAATAATAAAAATAAAACATAATAAAATCATTCTCACGACGTTTCGGCCACAATGCAAGCAGCCGTCCTCAGGTGGAGAACAGGTCTGTCAAGAAGACAGTGTCTGAATGAATACTTTTAGTGACTCAGAGGTATATTTTCTCCTCGTAAAAGTACGTGCTTTATTTAGCGGTGTGCGTTCGCGCCGAGCCAGGCAACGGCTTCATCATTTGCTGAATACGGCTCTCATCCTCAAGACAGGCACCAAGCTTGGTTCGAGGGCAGTCTTCACTCGCCACTCAACGCGAGCCGCGGCCAGGATCTGAAGAAGACAAGATCGCTGGGTGCAGGGAGCAGCGTGATAACCACCGCACCAACAAACGAATACTGTAAAGTCCTCACTGAACGAGCGGTGTTCATGCAAACAGTTTTCGCGGTTCTTCCAAGAGGGAACAACGTGGACCACGCGTGCCCATTATGATGACGAACTTTCTTGAGTTGCGCGGCTGAGCGGGGGCGATACAGAAAGCGGAATGATACAGTAACGCGGCGGCGTAACCTCGGTTATTAGTCCCGCCATCTCACTGCGCGTGCGTAGTAGTACATCATATCTCGCTGAAAAACTTATCGTTACATTATTTATGGGGAAATTGTTTTGGCTGAATGCGGTTTTCGCTCAACAGGACACTTTTCAAGAACGCATCAACCGCGTTAAATGAGGACTTGCTAGATAAGGGCAGGGGGGTGAATTCTTACATGCCGATGCCTAATCTGAGAACCCATAGTGCGCTAAACCACTCCTCACCTAAAACTAAACTCTTTTTACTTTACCAGGTAAGGCCCACTGAGCTGTATATCTATTTTTCAGAAGTGTCCTGGCCCCAAATGATAGTCCAACGAAGTGGCTTATCATGTGGAAATGTACAGCAGCCAATATACTCTCAGCCAATATACTCTAAACGCATGATTCGAAATGTGGAAGGAAAAACCGGAGGACCCGAAAAAAAAATCCACGCCGACACGGGGAAGGAGACATGCACACTTCAAATATACAGCAGCAGGCGTCAGAGTCAAAATCGAAGCCACGACCTCCTGTATACCAGGCGAGGTAGTTAACATCTCCTAGCCACCGTGATGATGATGAGAGGACACACAAACTCCAAATATACAGCAGCAGGCGTCAGGGTCGGGACTGAACCCACGACCTCCTGTGTACCAGGCGAGGTAGTTAACATCTCATAGCCACCACAGCGCCCCACCTGCGCTTTGAGTCGCTGCAGCTCTCCCTCCTGCCGCAGCTCCCAGCGCACCCTCCTCATGGGGGCCGGGCGCGCCAGCTGCAACACCTCCTCCAGCAGGGGGGGCGGTCCCTGTGGAGACAGTCTCCGTGGCGACAACTTTCGTGGCGGTGACGTGGAGTGGGGGCGGGCCCTGGGCGTTGCCGTGGCAATGGTGCTCCTCCCTCCCCGTGGGGCTGGTGGTGAGGGACACAAAAAAAGGTGTTTTCGTAAAAAATTAAAATAGGAAGTTACATTCAAAACGAAGGATTTGTCCCCGCTTGTCAATTAAATTAGATTATTCCGCTCATGACACATGCATTTATTATCGCTTCGTTTATGTCGTATGTAAATGGGTTAAGCTGACACCCGATGCCACGAGAAGTGGCTAACATTCACCACAATTGTGACCAATTCATCAAAATCACAACTGCCATTTCCATCCATTCTTGATATTATTATGAAGATAATACCGCTCAACAGGTGAACCCCCGCCCCGCTCCCCCCGGCTCCCTGGGTACCTCTAGACCCAGCGGATTTGCGAGTCTCAAAAACATCTATGTGATCCTCCAACCCTTACATCCAAAGGGCCGTATCACAGGCAAGGGGCACGCTGCCCAGGGGTGGGCGAGGTCAAAAGCGGCGGTTGCCATCCCGAAATGTGTACGCGACTCTCGTATGCCATACGCTATTTGAGATTTTTCACCAATGAAAAACGTACGAATACATAATTCCTTGATATATAATTACGTATATTTCACGTTGTATACATTTAATATTACGTGACGAAACACGTAAATCATACGCAATCAACAGCGTCGTTTCCCCGAAACGGAGCGGGGCTCTGTATTAAGTAAAAACAATTTGCAATCCAATCTGAAACGTTTACAGGCGTGCGTGCGTTACCGTGGGCGCCGTCGCCTTGCAGATCAATCGCGTACCCCGCTCCGAGAGTTTGCGGGTCCCTGGTGGTTACCTGTGACGGGCCGAGCGGGGCTGTAGTCTACGGCGCTGTCGCTGTGCCGCGAAAACACCTCCTCCTCTTCGTCCCCCCGCGGGAGCTCGGGGTCGCCCGCTCTCCCACGCGTCGCGCCCGTCGCCATCCTCAGCGCCTGCGGCACATCGGTGCTCGAGTCTGCTCAACGCGGCCGCGCTCGTTTGTGTTTTTGCTCCCTTTTACTCTACGCCATGCACCACAATACCTTGCTGATCTTGTCAAGGAGCATAAACCATCACGCCAACTCTGGTCATCCTCGCAGCGGCGGATTTTGGGGCTAGCCGTCGATCAAAGACGGTTAATGCATCGCGCGCGTTCAGATGCGCTTCTGCGGCCGTCTGGAACGCTCTTCCCGCTATATGTTAGGAAGCCACTGGAGCTATGCACTTTTAAATCTAGATTGAAAACTCATTTCTTGAGAACTGCCTTTTGTGTTAAGTTTGTTGTCCTTGCCACACATCTCCGATTAGCATGGTTGGCTAGGTACGGTGCAAAAGAAGTTCAACATGTATACATACACCAGCGGTGGCCAAGTGGCATCTCGCGAGCTGCATGCGGCTCTTTAATCCACCACATGCGGCTCTGTCTAAGGCGCATAAATGCCAAGAGCTCAATGAAGATAGAATTGGCGTAAAGGGTGTTGAAAAAAATAAAAGAGAGATACTTATTATGGCTATTGTAGGTAAATAACGTCAAACAAATGATTCTGCATCTCCCCCACCACGACCTACCCTGTCCAGCTGCTCCAGCCGGTGCGACAGGCAGTCCGACATCTCGCGGAGCTCGCGCTCCGATTCCAGATTCTTGGCGCGCCGGCGAGACAGCGTCTCGGACACGGGCAGCGCGTCCCCGTCAAACAGCCTGCGCCTGCAGACGGAGACACACAAAGCACACCCTCGTCGCATTACATTTCAGTCGCTCACTTAAATTTGGCTTATTCTGCGGTCGAGCAATTTTTATTTAATTTAATTGTGCCCCTTGTGTGGATAAAGAGGCGACAGAAAGGACTTCGTACGAGCACAGAAGACGGAAAAAAGTTTGACCGGTCAATATATAATATTGTTCTCAATTCCCATCAAACACCGACTAATATGCCAAGTGCTATACATGAAACGAAGAGTGCCCTTTAGAGAGCAGTGGTTCTTAACCTTGACTGTAGCCTTGCACCCCCCTTTGGTTCTCAATTGTTAAAAATGTATGATGAAACAAAGTAGATGTACTTACGTGGCCGTGCTTAATTTGTGTTTCGACGATTTACCTTCTAAAATAATCTGGCATGTCTCTCACCCCCAGAAAGGGCATTTTGCACCCCTAGGGAGTGCGTGCACCCCAGGTTAAGAACCACTGCTCTAGAGGTTGTGTTAGGCATGTAACGATGTAAAGGTTTATCAGACCCGTAGATTAATACCATGATGCGTGTACCAAATGGTGCGTGTTGGTCACCCATCCAAGTACTAACGAAGCTTGTTTGTAGGCAATGTACAATTTGCAAGGCACAACGCCTTACAACCAAATACGAACATTGCACGTTGTTAAGTGTTATGCGAGTGAGATAGTGCCGAGTGAGTTATAAGGATGGGGGTGAGCGAGTCAGCACTGAGTTAGTGTTATGTGAGGGAATGAATTAGATAGTGGGTGGGTGAGTGAACGTTGAGAGTGATGGGCTTGCGTTGATGGAGTTAGTGGGAGGGTGAGTGAGCTGATGCCAAGTTAGTGTGAGGCGAGCGAATGAGATGGTGAGTAAATGAGTGAATGTTGAGCGAGTGTTCATCGACTCCGTTAGTAGGAGGGTGATTTAGCTCGTGGCTTAGTGTAAAGTGAGCGAATAAATGAGTTAAGATATGAACAGCGCGTGTGAAATTGTGAGGTAGCATGTTTTTTTTTTTTAACCATGCTACAAAGCCACGTTATTAAATATTTAAATCTACAGCTCAGCCATCACCACCGTGACACAATAACTTGGACACAGGAGAGCGGTAGAGCACCTCAACAAGAGAAAAGAACTACACAAAATGTGAGATGAGACGGTAAGAGCAAGTGGGTAAGGCACGGTTCCAACATTACCAACAGTAATCACTCGTGCACCAAGCGAGAAGATGCCTATCGGATGGCCTTCTAAACACTCTAAAATATTAATAAAAGCTCTTCACGTCATTATTTCGACACACTCATTCCAGAGTGAGGAACGGGGAATAAGAGAGCATTCTCTAAAAGATTGTGAAAATGTTCATGATATTGAATAGCCTTGACTGAGTTGGTGTAAGAGTGTTCAGTGAGTCAGGCGTGGCGCTGGCCTTTATAGGTGCTCGTTAACAGTACTTGCCACAAAAGTGTGCAAGGTTATACTGGGCATCTTTGTCTTTGTGAGTCAGTTAACTGGTTAGTTGAGTGTTGAGTGAGTGAAGAGGTTTGCGAGTTCGCAGGTGAGTGTTGAGTTAGTGATCGGTACGAGTTTATTGGTAGGCAAGTGCTCGGCTAGTTTTTGAGTGATTTAGTGGCTGAGTGTGCATTGCGTTCTTGTTAAGTGAATGAGTGAGAGTGGGTAAGTGTGATAATGGTTGAGTGAGTAAATGAGTGAGACAGTGGGTGGGTGAGTGAGTGAATGAGTGAGACAGTGGGTGTGTGAGTGAATGAATGAGATAGTGGATGGTTATGTGAATGAACGAGTGAGACGCGGTCGGTGAGTGAGTGAATGCGTGAGACAGTGTGTGGGTGAGTGAGTGAATGAGTGAGACGGGGTCGGTGAGTGAGTGAATGAGTGAGACAGTGGGTGGGTGTGCGAGTGAATGAGTAAGACAGTGGGTGGTTGTGTGAATGAACGAGTGAGACAGTGGGTGGGTGAGTGAGTGAATGAGTGAGACAGTGGGTGTGTGAGTGAATGAATGAGATAGTGGATGGTTATGTGAATGAACGAGTGAGACGCGGTCGGTGAGTGAGTGAATGCGTGAGACAGTGTGTGGGTGAGTGAGTGAATGAGTGAGACGGGGTCGGTGAGTGAGTGAATGAGTGAGACAGTGGGTGGGTGTGCGAGTGAATGAGTGAGACAGTGGGTGGTTGTGTGAATGAACGAGTGAGACAGTGGGTGGGTGAGTGAATGAGTGACACAGTGGATGGGTGAGTGAGTAAATGAGTGAGAAAGTGGGTGGATGAGTGAATGAGTGAGACAGTGGGTGGGTGAGTGAATGAGTGAGATAGTGGGTGGGTGTGTGAATGAACGAGTGAGACGCGGTGGGTGAGTGAGTGAATGCGTGAGACAGTGGGTGGTTGTGTGAGTGAGTGAACGAGTGAGATAGTGGGTGGGGCGAGTGAGCGAAACACGACCACAGTCGTACAATATTAATGCGCCGTGGCTGTAATTCCAGCAAGCTTAGCGCGAGCGTCGTGCACAACACCTGGACGGGCAGGGGCTCCCTTTCCCCCCCTTGGCGTCGCGAAACTCCCCGGCATCGCGAAACTCCCCGGCATCGTATAACGCCTTCGTCATCGTTGGCAGCGCCGATGTCGGTGGCGGCGGGCGACGATTGTCAGTGGCCGCGATGGCTTCCCCGAGCCGGGTGCCAAAGGCCAGGGATCTTCTGGTGCCCGAGACATCATCCGTGTGCAGTGACTGTGATGGAATTAAACAAACAAAAAACATTGTAAGTAATATCTCAACAGCTGTACTAAAAAGTCAGGGGTTTGGGGGACCCCATTGTGATTTTTTTTATAAAGCTGACCTCTTTTTAAATCCTTTATATTAAGTTCACTTGCTTGCTTGCTTGCGCGCTTACGACCGTGCAAATCTTTCGGTCGTTTTTTAACCCACTTCCCGTGATCCAATCGAGCTGACATTTTGCACACAGACTCGTTGTGCGTGACAATTTATTTTCGTGAAAATTTTTTTCCAAAATTTTACACTTTTTAGGAAAAAATAAATTATATTTAATTAGCAATTGCTTAATGGTGGCAGGCAATCATCTGACCCATAGGTGGCAGCCATCTCAAGCCAGAGGACGAGAGGACTCTAGCCGCCACGCATATAAAGGATTTATAGTGAAAAACTTTGGTTTTACGGGTTAATTTTTTTGGCAAATACTTTCATGTTCACGAGCTTAAGAATCGACATTAATTAGGGAATGAAAGCACTGTTACACGTCCGGTGGTCAGAGCGTTTGACTCACAATCAGAAGGTTGTGCAAAGTTCAAATGCTGGTCACGAGGGGTCAAATGAGTCCCTCGATTTATTAATCTCATCAAGCCAAGGTCCATAAAATACGTACTCATTTACGTGAAGTTGAGCATAATTGTACAATGGAACAGCTTTGGCATGACGATGTGTAATTTGCATCATTGGCTCAGTGTGGCCGAGAGAAAAGAGGGCCATCCCAGTTCTGGTTTGATGAGCGAGACAAGCTGGCATCAATACCTCATCGCGGCTTGCAGCCTGTTGACGGTCTCTGGATGTAGAGTCATCTCCAGTTCTTACTCTGTCTTCACATACACAACTCTTTGGAGAAGTGGCCCGCGTTTCCTCCTGCGCACAGCAAAGGGCGGACGAGTGTTTAGTGGAAGTCCAAAGCTCACCAAATCAAGACGTGTTTTAATTAGGAAGGTAACGAAGCAATCTTACAACAATTTGACAAACTGTCACGATTCTGGGTCAGAATTCGATTTGGGAATCAATTCTATCGTCTCGTTTTAATCATTTGTTTTTATTGTCTCTCACTTCTTTATGTCTTGTTCGTACAATTTTGTTCACTTAATTCACCAAAATGTAACCAAATAATCAACTTACATGTAATTTGAATAAACCATGACCAATGGATTAATACACACAAACATATGTATGAATTGCAAGCGTATTCATTGATTTTTTAATTGATGAATATGCCGAATGTTTTTTTTTTATCCAGGAAAGCCTCACCGAGTAAACATCAGTCACGAGTGATATCAGAACCAGTCCCGGACCTCCCCACTTCAACCACCACGTCCCCTTCATCAACCAGCACTGGCCAGCATGATTAAATATGGTCAAGCTACTCCCAAGACTGCCATAGCATACGGAGGGGAGTCCTCGATCCAGAATTAAATTGAGTAAAAAAAATACAATTATTACGATTATCATTCTTACACGCGATGTTCCCGCCTGTAAATCGGTCTGACTTTCCGCGTCCTTGCGCTCTGCAGACGAGTCGAGTCCGTCACGGGGACTCGCCGAGGTGCCGTCGACCACCCGCAGCGAGTAGCCTCCGTCTTCCAGCTGCAGCGGAGGCCTCAGCAAAACGGCCGACCCCACCAGGGGGTCGTCCCCCCACGAGTAGCGAGGGTGGACGCCCACTCGCCGAGGGCTCGACCCGGCGCGGTCGCGCGTTGGGGACGCCGCCGTGTCTCCCACCAACGGCTCTCGCGGTCTTGTGGAAACTGGAGGAATTCACGGGGGGTTCACTGCGGTTAACGGGTTGCTACAAATGTGAATGGCAGTCGCATTAGTGAACAAATCTCTATATATGCGAATGAAAGTGGCTTAATATATAAATCTATAATGGAGTCCAGCAGTGTCCAATAACAAAAAAAATTGTAATAAAATGTTTTGGGTAAAAGTTACATCTGGACTGAGTGCATTGTGGCTAAAATAAACACACACAGGTGGGGCATATGTTTCAGTGAAGAAAAATGAGCCCTCTATTATTTATATTATTATTAATTCCAGTTGAGATAGTATTTATTCATTTCCATGGAAAGTTTGTTTCAAGGACAGTATCAAAATATCTATTGATCATTAACCTGGAGTACTTTTACAAGGGAAACCATTTAGTGCAGACACACAAAAAATAAAACGCAAGGAGCACAAGTTCAGAAAAACAGCAAGTACACAATTTAAACACTAAGTGCAAAAACATAATTAATACATATGTTTCAATTTATAATATTGCATACAGAAACTATCACCAGTATTTTGCAAATATAAAATCACCTTGTAATTATTCGTAACAAAAGCCAATCCAGCTGTGATGATTTCCTTTTTGTAAACAAATGACCATACAATCTACGGATGTCTGCCAACCTTGCATGGTGCCCAGCAGACTGGCAGCTGTACCCGGCATGGGTTCCTCCATCCACACGGCCTTGATGGAAGGTGGCAGGGCAAGGTGCGTGGATATGGTGTGTTCGCTCAGAGATGACAGAGAATCCGATCGACCTAGGCAACAAAACGAGCAGAGTCCCACCATTAAATATACATATCCCAGGAAAGCCTCATGGCCGATGACAAAGTCACCCAGAACGCACCCATTCTCATCAGAAGCTAAGCAAAGTTGAGCCGAGACAGTGCTTGGGATGGGTGACCATCATGCATGTCAGGTTGATGTAGGCCACGAAATGATGGGGCTACGTGGTGAGCAGCAAGAGGGCAGCGCGTCAATGTTGTGCTGTACTTGAAGCCTCGTGAAGTGTTGAACATTCACCAAGAGAATGGTATGAGACCAAGGTGTTATGGGTGAACAGACCAGGGTGAATGGCAGTGCAGCAAATTACAGTGCTGTTCTGCACTCCCCTAACCTTCACCAACCCACACTGACTAGGGTGTTGATGTATGGTCAAATATCCCTCACAGACCACAAGGCATCAGGAGGCCCTTATACAGCAATGGATTTGCAAAACCGTCCGTACGTATATACGATGTTCTGCTTGTTGTTGTGAGCACCACCAACAACCGGCTCACGTTGTAGCCTAGGTAATCCACTACCAGCCATCCAGTAGCATCTTTCACGAGCGTTCTCCATAGAAGTCGATCTTGACACCGCTGGTGCCAACTTTTGGCAAGTTCCTTCACATGCCTCATGAGCAACCGTGATTTGTTCTATCCGGTTCACACGCAACACACGAAGAAATTAACTCCCAAGAAATTCATATTCTTAGGATTTTTCGGTAAAGTCACGTAGGTAAAACATTAAAATTAATACAAGTAAAATAAAAAGTAAAATATTAATTTTAATGTTTTACCTACGTGACTTTACCGAAAAAACCTAAGAATATGAATCCTTGCAGTCACGAAAGCTTCAAATCTAGAATCCCAAGAAATTACCTGCTTGAAAGAGACCAGAAGCAGGCACGTGATGCTCAGGACCATGAATCGTTTGGGTCAAGTTGAGATCCCTTTTCTCTCTGTCTGGTACCAGGTCCACGCTGCTCACAGAGACCTGGTCCATAGCAGCTGTAGAACAACCATCATCAGCGGCATCACCAGTCATACTCTATCTACTGCTCTATTAAGGCTTCTTAAATGCAAACGACACCGTCTTAGGATCCATTTGCTTAAGAGCAGTGGAGGGGAATAACAAGTTACTGTAATACGATTACCAAAGGTATGCACTGTTAATGCTTTGTAATTACTCTTGCCCAGCATGCATCAGTTAATTAGATCTGTGAAAAAAACCTTCGTAACTCATTGGATTCCTCCAGTCTAGATAAAGATTATGATACATTGTAAGATTTGTTTTTCTTGAATGTATAACAAAACTAACCGATTACATCAAAAGCTTGAGTTAACGCTATTCCAAATGTTATTACAACCTCACAATAGTTTATTTAGAAGAATCTTAAAATTAATCAAAATAATGAGAATGTTACACTTGAAATTCGCAATGAGATAATTATCTTACATTCTTTTAAAAACCTTGCGTAATCCGTGATCAGATTTTTTTTCAATAGTCACTCTCCCAACAGTATCTCAATCTTATCCCGCCACCCCACGCAACCCATTTTCATCATCCGTAGCAATTCCATTATGAGCGGCCATTCGCAGACATTTAAACAGAGAATTCACTACAGTACAAATTTCGCAAGGTAGCTACAACAATGCGTCGCAAATCTGACCGTCGCATATCCACCCTGACCACTGAACAGCCCACACCTGGTGCAGTACTTGTGCATGTTGCAAATGGGTACGACATGGTTAGTCGATCGGCAGGTCGTGTTTGGTGGCGAAAAAGAGTGGGTATTCTCACCTCTACCGGAGACGTTTGGCCAGCATGGAAGAAAGAGTAGGCCAAAAGACCCCCTAGGGAGAGTTCTCGAGAACTCCGTTTTGTGTGGAGGCCCTTCTGCCAGCAGCGCAGAGGTCGCAAACGGGTTTTGATCCCTTACCCATACCCGGCCGCACGAGGCTCGCAAACGGGTACCCGTACCCGTACCCGGCCGTACCCGTACCCGGCTGGGTACGGGTAGGGTACGGGTATCGGGTACCTGATTGCGACCTCTGGGATGAAGCCATGTTTCAGGCGCGAGTGGGTTGATTCTAGGAACTTGAAATGTGAAAAGAGACAAGACGTTGGGAAATGAGTGGCAAACAGTTACTCACCAGTGACTCACGGTCTACCCGTACCCGGCCGCACCAGGGTCGCAAACGGGTACCCGTACCCGGCCGGGTACGGGTAGCCGGGTATCGGGTAGGGTACGGGTATCGGGTACCCGGTTGCGACCTCTGCAGCAGCAGCATGAGCAAGTAATTGCAGTGCTGCACCTTAACCTTTATAATTTACTGCAGAACCAAATAGGATACTGTATCTAAGCTGGACCCAGAGTGACCAACGTAGAAGTAGGAAAAAGGTTGCACATAGAAGAGAAGACCGGATGCAGCCAGTGATGAGAAGTAAAAAAACTGTCACTATTGGGACACATGTGTGGGATGGACGACAACAGGAAACTTTAAAGTGTGTTGTTTGGAAAAATGGCTTGACTAAGACATAACAGATTGGTTCCAAAAAATGTGCACCAATTGAGCGTATTGGCACAAGATAGAGGAAAGTCGAAACAAATGACGGAATGTGCAGTAGACACCATGGGATCGTGATGATGATGATCGAACCAAATCACCAAGAAGCCACTCGAAGAATGAGTCAATTGCAGAAGACGCGTAGTCGAGGGTCCGCATTTCGCACCTTGGCTCTCGGCGCGCACGGTGAAGGAGTGTGCAGTCTCGCCCAGCCGGATGAGCTCAGCCGTGGATTCCGTGCCATCCACGTCCCAGCTCGGCAGAGACAGGTTCGCCGACTGGTGCGCACGGCTGCAGGTGAAGGCAGGCCTAAAGTTGGGGTTAAACATTACAAGTTGAATGTGCCTTCGACAAAGCCAAAGGTACCATTATTCCGTGGGGTTGGATGCTCAAGATTGTATTTTCGCCGTGTCTAAAACGTACCCGGTGTAAGAACGGCGTGCCTCTTGTGCGTCGACCCCGTGAAGTTACAACTGATTCCAACATCGCACCAGGTAAAAGTGTGTGGCTCTCTTAGTAACGCTAGCAAGATTTAATGGTCCACCAATAGAACGGCTATACAGCCCGGTTGGTGATGGCTTGACTCAGTATGACTGCCGTGGGAATCCAGGCCTACCGCACTTTCCTGGTTCTTGAATTGGGACAGCTGGATTTTAAGTCGTCATGGGAACGTGGCAACAACCGCCTAGATGCATAACTGCGGCAGACGTTATCTTGATTTTTTTGGGGTTGTAGCTTTCTTAAAAGGGGGTCAAACAGAATGAACCGTCGGGTAGTTTGCTGAACTCACTCTGGAATGGCAGCTCCACCCATCTCCACCCTGGAGGCTCCACACTCACGATCCGGTCCGAGGTCTTCTCCCAAAACGTCATGAGCCACCGCGAGCTCTTCCTTGGAGAGCAGGACATCGTCATCGCCTACAAAGAGAAATCACACACGCAAGCCGGTTCAATCATGAAGTCGTATTTTTTATATATACTGCATATTATTTTCGCGAGTTCGGCTGTTCGGATTTTCTTTCTCCACATTTCTTTATTCTGTGCCTCTTCTCTCGTCACATCAAGTATCTCCATATCGTGTTTTACTGCATCACGATCTCACCCTCAGTTCCCCCCCCCCCCCCAACTCCTTTAATACTCCATCAGTGGCATCTCCACAGGCCTTCAAATTCCATCTTTTCTTGTGTTTTCTCAACACACGGACAAACCGTTTGTCTAGCCGAGAATAGCAGCAACTCTTGCTGAGGCTCATCTACCGGCCCACCCCATCGTCAAGCAAACTTGAGGTTTAAAGCATGGAATGGTGGGTGGTCTCGCAGGCAGATGTGCGCGAGGCAAGGGAGCAAACACTGACCACTGTGCTGCGACGAGTCTTCGTCCACCTGCTCAGACAGGTAGTCGACAAGGCCATCAAAAATCTCCAGGAGGTTCCGTATCGAATCCTTGTGTCCATTCACGACGTTTTCGCCTGTATGCGTGAACAGACGCCCATCAAAGTCAAAGCGTCTCGGTGTTTTAACAACAAATGCGGAGGCGCTCATTGCTTGTGGCGACCTTGAGCCAGCCAGAGGTGTAAATTCTCCATTCCCATGTCCATTCATGGGGGGAAAAAAATACATTGTTTATCTCATGCGAGTGGTGTTCGCCTCATTATTACTGAAACTGACGTTGAAGTTGAGGATGAGTTCTGTTGACGTCAAAAGGGAATTTGAACTGGAATCTTGCCGACTTCGAGTTGAGCATTATAAAAACAACGCCACAGAGCCTGATCCGATACCCAGGTTACATAAACTCAAACTTTAACCAGGCAAAAACGAAATACTGGGTAACCTCACAGAGTATAAAAAAATGGTACCCATTTGAGGTGCAATGATTTATTTCTCAGCGGTATCGTCACAAATTCAGGGTTGAAAATTCGATTCAAGAATCAATTATCTCTATTAATGATGTGGTGAATGTGGCAGCTACTAATGGCTGCAGAGGACATGGTAACCTATTACATACAACATATACAAATGGGAAAACATCTGTTCTTACACAGACGATTTAATGCATTTAGAGTGAGCTTAATAATGTATGTTAATCAATTGTCTCATAATGACAATTCTAGTACCTATGATATTAGCGAAAATAAATCTAGAATTTTGATTGACAATGCTGGGCCAATAACCTCTCGTACCTATAATATCGTAATGAGAAGGCATCTATCGGGTGTAGATTCGCAGTACCAATCAATTCACGGATGGCAATGCATTAAAAACCCACCTGTGATGTGCGAGAGGCTGATCTGCAGGTAGTCGAGAGCCAAGGAGTCAATGATGCTTTGTACGTTGTGTGCATCATCCTCTTTGGACTTGGGCACGGCTATTGAATCTGTTTGGGCGTGGAACGGCACAGCGACACAACGGTCGGCATTAAACCCCCGAGTGAGATTGCTAGTGATCATAATAGTAAATCTCAAGCATTAGAAGTCCGTCAATTCGAGAATTGTGTTTTGCCTGCTCCCCAGGTCAAGCTTATAAGTGAAAAGACAAACGTCTTATTTTCCCTCCCGTCAGCTAAAGAGCGATGGGCGAGGCCGAATTCACTCCATTTGTCTTTTGTCTGTGCTTCACTTTATTTGTTGTTGCAGTCAAACCCGAAAACTTTCTATTTCAATTTCATAGTTTACGACATCATTTCCATACACGTCTATGACAAACCTCAACAAATGAGCAACCAAACAATCGACACTTTTCACCAGATCTGCACTCTCAGGACAAGGCAGAGTGACGAAAGAACAGCGGTCGTGTGCGGAAAGGCGTGGGGGAGGGTGGCGGGGGGGGGGGCAGGGGGGAGAGGTGGGCACGTTTCACCTGTGACAAAGCAAAATTAATACTTCTCACAGCTAGAATATATTGAACGTGATGCTTATTTTGTGGTCACCAAGCTGTGAGAAACGGCCAAGCATAGGACCCCATTTTGCTCACAGCGAGGTGGGGCACGTCTTTACCTGGCACCTTCTCCCCGAGCGTGGCCTCGTAGATCGCCACGAACACATTGGCGTCGCACTCCGCCAGGCGCCGCACGCGCAGGTTCACGTGACAGCGCTTCAGCAGCTCATTCGCCACACGCACCCACTCTGCACGCCGCCGTGGGTCGGCAGAAGGGGCGTAACAATTGACCGATTAACCGTGGATTCGTGAGGTGTTGGAAGAAGCCCGCAATGGTGCGTGGCGAAAACATGACAGGAGACATGCACAACATGCAGCCTAACACGGGGAGAGCACGAGCGGCTGCCAAAACCTACGTGCTAATTAATTGTTCATCTCATGATGTACATGTGAACTCACAGCTGGATTAGGGCCTCTCCGCGCCTCCACAGATTGTAGCAGTTACTTGGCTATAAATCAGCATGCGGTGAGTGCAGGTTGAAGGCGGCCAGCACAGATAATGGAAGAATATAAGTACAGTACAACCATTGATTTTGCCGCTGCTGCTATTACCAGCGCTAGTGAGCAGCGTAACATTACCTTGTGTCATGGTGTGGCCAGGAAGATAGCATCACACAACTACTTCTAACATCCTTGCAGAAAGCACGCTTATTGGTGCACCGTTTCTATGCCCTGAAAATTGATTTTCCCCGTAACAAAGCAAAATGAACACTTCTCAGAGCTAGAATATAATGAACGTGATTGGTTATTGTGCAAGTCACTGGTCACCAAGCTCTGACAAATCGCCACGCACAAGACCCCATTTTAATCACAGGTGGCCGAAACCTGGATTCCGAGCCAGGATCTCAGCAGTGCCAGCTTAGGGCGAGCTATTATATACAGTAAGTCTTAGACCTCCGAATCACTCACCAGGACACCTCCCACACGACCATATTAAGGCTGCCCGTCCTTTGTGTTGTTGCGGTTGCTAAGCAAGGGGCCTGGGAGTTTATCCGCCCTGCGGTGTATTCGTTTAACAAAAAGCAGCAGCAGAGGCAAGAGCTACGGCAAGGTCGGTAGGGGTAAGAGGAGAAAACGCTTGTTGAGCTTAATGTTGATAAGATAACCATGTAAAAAAGGTAGATAAGATCCTCATCATCGTCGTTTTCATCAGCTATGACATATGCCCTGCTGGAAGAAGTCCTTCCCAAGCTGTGAGACATGAATGAAAAACACTGAGACAATGGCACGTATGTTTAAATATAGCAGAAAGAAGCGTGGAGAGGTACAAGCTTGAAATAAGATTAAGACAGAAAAGGGAAATCAGGAATTGTAGTCAACAAAATAACTGACTGATTCATTTTCATCAACCATGATCTACTCCTGGGTAAGAGCCTCTCTCCAAGCAATCTCTATCGCTCATGGTGTAAACGATATAAACTTTTAACAAGAAAAAATATAATTTCAAGACCAAAAATACTCAATTACACTTAGGTCCATTGGCTGATAGCCATTTGACAATTATTTTCTAGCAGCATTCGTTTAAGCCAATTCAGCTGCAGATCAGAATCATATAAAATTGATAGGCTTTTTATTACCATAGTTACATTTATGAAAAACTGTTGAAAAACACATTAGACGTTTGTAAAATTGCGTACAATACATTAGCATGTGATGTCACCACACGAACATATATATACAGTAGCCTTAATAAATCCATTGCTGAATAAAGCTACCCCAAATCCATTGTTCATTTTAATGACACACACCAATACAATTACGTTTAATAAACACACATACACAAACAAAATACATTCATATTTGAATAAAGGGCAATGTTACTGGGAGTATGTTACAGGTCAACTCACACATTTCACTACTAAAGCATAACTTTATAAAGTACTAGCGGTAAGTACCAGGCGTTGCCCAGGCGAAAAAGGCAGACACACACATGGACTTACACACAGACATCGTTATGATAATATAAACCCCAATGGATTATCTCATTCAATTCCAGAGGTCACTTTTCAGATCTCCTGGCGCGGCAGTTAAAACAAGGGACGGGTTTCAACTAATCGCCTGTCCACCCATCGGCTTTGTGGTGGGGTAAAGCGTGGGTCACTCCCATTATTATTGTAATATTAATTTTAATTAATTATTATTATTAATTGTATTAATATTATTAATTATTAATATTATTAATTTTACTTTCATTTTTTACCTACGTGACTTTACCGAAAGAACTAAGAGTATCACTCCCACCTCTTCCAAAACGTCTGCCCAGCTTGATAAGAGTATATCCAAACAGTGACGCTGAATACGGTGGGGGTGCTCTCGATTATCTCCCTCTAGTTTCTAGCGGAGGCCCCTTCCACCAGCGATGCCGCGAGGCTAGTAATTGCAGGGCAGCGCCTTGTACCTCGCGATATTCACATTGCCGCCACAGGAGCTGTTATTGCGCGCCAAGCATAGGGGGAGGGGGGCTTTACATTTACCACTTCGCACAAGCGCCACACGTCCTCACCCCACCCCCTCCTCACCCACGAGTCAACAGCATCGCGCTTATAAACAAAAGTGACACATTGTGACCGTAGCCGAACGAAACGTCTCAAGAAAGAGTGTGCGTGGTTGTGAAAGTGTTTAAGAATAGCGGCGGTGTAGCGGCGAGCGCGTTGCACCTACGGGGTTCGCGTCCCGCTCACGGCCAACGCCGGTGACGAATATCTGAACCGGACCTGGGGCCTCCCCTAGGTCGACTCAGCCTCAAATTAGTACCCGTTGCGGTGTGTAAACATCGCCACTGGGGAAGGCAAATGCGGTTGAAATGGTGCTGGCCACCCACCCCCCTTCGTGTGCCGTACCGACCTTCATAGGTGCTACTCGCTAACAGCACTTGCCCCTACAGTCTGTTAGAGGCTACACGGGGGATCTTTGCTTAATCCGAGGGGACCACTAAATGACAGCTTGGCCCCCCACCAAAAACACAAAGACTGCAGTTACTCCTCTTGGTTCTTTCGGTAAAGTCACGTAGAAGGGAAATAATAAAATAAAAATAGAACATAATAAAATAAGTGATGTTTTATTGTTATTATTTTTGAAGGGAAATAATAAAAATAAATCATAATACAATTAATTGTTTTATTATTCTTATTTTATTATTTCCCTTCTACGTGACTTTACCGAAAGAACCAAGAAGATGAATCCCTGCAGTCACGAAAGCTTTAAATCGAAACTGCAGTTACCGTGAAGTTTGTCTTTAAATCGCCTGACAGTTATCATCAACCAAATCCACGGGCGCTGTTCGTTATAAACACACGGGTGGCATTCGTAGTGGTACGCGACGACGTTGCAAACGCGAAGGGATTCGCCTATCGCGACATTAATCGATGTTTGTCAGACTTCTGTAATAACAATAATCGGATACCGATCGATCGATCTACGGACGCTTCGCCTCACACGCTTACAAAACACACGCGGCGGCTGCAAATAGCCGTCGTGTGTACGCGTTGGAAAGGTTGACGCTCGCGACTTAACAGCAAACCGTGAGCGTGTGCGCGATCGATTGTTATAGATATTGAACGTTATCGATGAACATTAAAGAGTTTAAATCGCCGTCTCACGAACCCGCATCTCCGCTGCCCTCCATGGCTCCCTCCGTGTTCAAACCGTCTCGCGCTCCCATTGGCCGAGCGGCTCGTGACGTCATCAAATATATACAGTGTTGACAACCTTGGTTGACGTCATCCGTGAAAACACTGGCTGCCACAGGATAAATACGTCATCCACGATAACAGGAACGCCACAGTACAATGACGTCACTCACGATAACACGAACGTCCTAGAAACACGAACGCCACAGAATTAATGACGTTACTGATGATAACACGAACACCACAGAAACACGAACGCCACAGCACAATGACGTCACTCACGAGAACACGAACGTCCCAGAAACACGAACGCCACAGCACAATGACGTCACTCACGAGAACACGAACGTCCTAGTAACACGAACGCCACAGCACAATGACGTCACTCACGATAACAAGAACGCCAGAGCTTAATGACGTCACTGATTATAACACGAACACCACAGGAACACGAACGCCACAGCACAATGACGTCACTCACAATAACACGAACGCCACAGCTCAATGACGTCATTCGTGATAACACGAACGCCACAGCTTAATGACGTCATTCGTGATAACTTGAACGCCACAGCTTAATGACGTCACTCGCAATAATACTAACACTACTAAAACACCACAGCATTATGGCGTCATTCGTGATAACACGAACGCCACAGAATGACGTGTCTATGTAAAACAGGCATACCTCGATATATGAAACAGATACGTTCCTGAAGTTATCAGTAAAGCGAAATTCAGAAAATTAATTAACACTTAAGCAGATGTTTAATGTAAAATTTACACTTTTATGATAAAATATTAAATATTAGATGAAGTATTGCTCCACCCCCCCTCCCTTCAAGAAAGCAAGCTCGAATTCTGTCGATTTTTTTGCAAATTTCTACACCCGCTTCCAACCGCGTGGACGCTTCTAGTTTTACACATTTTTGCACTTCCGCTATCAATTGCACTTAATAGCCCTCTTTCTAGACATTGCCTTTATTTAACTGAACAACACGAAGCTTGTTTTGACAGTCTCTGAGTTATTTGTGTACACGTCCGCGTGTTATTTCAAGCGCACTATGTTGCGATTTTTTTTTATTCATTTTAATTTCATTTTTTACCTACGTGACTTTACCGAAAGAACTAAGAGTATGAATCCTTGCAGTCACGAAAGCTTCAAATCTAGAATGTTGCGATGAGTTTATTTTCTCTCGTGATTGTTTTGCCGATTGTTTTTATCGGAAGCAAGCGTTATGTAGTATAGAGACAAAGACCCCCACCCCTGTATAGTATTAACAGACGATCCTGGAGCAAGCGTGGTTATAACAAGCGTCACAAACACGTGCACATGAGTATTGACACCTCGCTTGTTGATCATCGATCCACGATAGTCGCCGTGACGTCACAATCATTCGACATATGGATCGAGTTGTACGTATTGAGTTGCTGTGTGTGGTGGCCACGAGAATGATCGAGAATAGGGGCGTGGCCAGGTGACGTCATGGTACAGTGGAGTCAACCTGTAGCTCGAGTCGTCTAGGGCGAGCGAGAAGATTTGGGAATAGGGGGTGGGTGGCCAGCACCACGCCCGGCCGCCTTTGCCTCCCCAGTGGCGATGTTCACACACCACACCAGTTACTCGTTTGGGGCCGAGTCGACCTAGGGGAGGCCCAGGAGCGATAAAAATAATCGTCACCGGTGGTGGCCGTAAGCGGGAATCGAACTCGGGTCGCCGGGTTCGTAGCGCGGCGCGCTAACCTCTATACAGTACTACAATGCGTTACACTTCCACATGAGCAGGTCACGTGACAGATGTGACGTCACAGCTCACTTGCCGTGCAAAAAATGTATGCATTATTGAGCTCCCCCCTCCAAAAAAAAAAGTGTCTTTTTAGAATTTTTGCACGGTGTACAGTCTGGAAAGTACCCACATAGCAGTTTGTTGCATGTCTGGAAGTACGCTAAACATTTTGAACAGACACACACATTCACAACATTGCCTTTTATATATATGGAGATACGCGTGGGAGACTCGTGGTGGCTGTTGCAGTGTGGTCTTCCCATGTCCAAGGTTGAGCACGTGGCTCCTTAATAAAGAAATCCTTCCCAGGACAAGGGCGTCGAAGTCGTCATTACACACATCACGCACGTCAAAAGCGTTTACGCGATTTTATTCACTTAACTGAACGATAACAACAATACTCTTTCTGTATGTAAACACGCATGAGATCAGATCACTTACACAGGTGTACGAGCAAACAAGTCACCTTTCAGCTTCGAGAAATCACTTGGACACCTGAACAACTTTGGCTCACGTTCGAGATGAACCCCAAAGCAGACAGACAGCTCTCATATCGAAACACCTGGGCTGTCCCCTGGGCTTTGAATTATTCCTAAATGGCACATGTATGACTTTCAAGGGTCTTTCAGGCCATATCCTAGTGACATCAAGGGGTTGCTACCTCTTGAGGTCCAAAAACTCAGGACATAATATCATAGGAAGAATATCTCGCAAGACTGGCAGAGGTCAGAACATGTACGTTCTTTGTCCAGAGTGGCGACTGCGGTTGTTAGCTCCAGGGGAACCTTTGTACAAACTTGTCGAATCCTGCTTGGGCTTATCAAGGTATTGTAAAACATTCGGATCATATTGCCGCGTGACAAGGGATCCATTATTTGGCTTTTGTCGAGTGGTGGATGGTGCATAGCTCTCGCTGACATTACACGCAACACGATCTAACCCGGAAGAAACCAATCGTGAACTTTATAACTTTATTTGACAGCGGGCACAAGTACGGGCGCGAGTCTTACTTTCCGTACGGTGTTATAATATTCCGGAGAATGCGGTAGGCGCGATGGGGCACATTGGGTGTGATTTACAAGTTGGTGGTGGGTCACTTAGGCCTGGCGACCTCACAGTGGTCCTGCTGAGGCACTGCAATCGACCGGCTGTGAATCTGGGCGCCGCGGTGGAGATGTTAACTACCTCGCCTGGTATACAGGAGGTCGTGGGTTCGATCCCGACTCTTGACGCCTGCTGCTGTATATTTGTAGTTTTCTAATTCTCCCCGCGGTCGCGTGGATTTTCTCCAGGTTCTCCAGTTTTTCCCTCCGCATTTGGTTGAGCTATCACACGTGACCAGGTCGCTTCTGAAAATGCTCTATATAGGCTCATTGGGCCTTACCATGTAAAAAAAGGATTAGTTTTTAGTTGAGTTTAATCGCGCCCAAATACTCCGGGAGTCAGCCGCCATTTTCACGTGAAACTAAAGCCGGTTATGTGCAACTATTCTGAGCGAGCTTTTTTTCGACCAATTAACTTACCTACTGAAGAGAGTTATTTCCTGCACTATTTTTTGAAGTAAATCTTTTAAAATGCATCTAGTTCTACGGGTCTGGATAAGGCACACTAGTTGCTTCAAACCATTTTTTATTTCACGTAAAAAGGGGTGCGATCATTGACTGGAGACTGAAAAACCCAATGAGATCCATGGGCTATCAAACACAGTTGTTATTAATCAACAGATTAAAGCAACGTTTTGTAGATGGTATTTGACCTCAATCACCTTATATTTAAATTCGACCACATGTAAAGTAATCCACGTTGAAGATACAGTTTGCAAATCATAAATCCGGGTACAAGGGGTATGGAAAAGATTTTGAGACATTCCCAAATAACTCAAAGCCGCTTAAGATTATGATCACGTGAATGGCCACATTTATTGTAAAAGTGTCTACCAGTTCGTGGTAATTTCTAATTATAGCCGAGCCAGTGGTGGAAATTCCGCATTGCCATGCTGAGGATTATTCTCTCAAAATGTTTTACCCACCCCGGAGGCATGATGGGCCAAGTCGATTCTTCACCATTATTTATACTTGTGGCATACCAACCACATTGCGGGACGAGTCCTCTTCACCGCAGGGACACGCATCCTGATTTTTTTAAATGATATTCATAGGATTGATAAAATAATCGTAATGTTAATTTTACGTAAAGCAACAATCTTGTAAAGTGGCCCTGAAAAGTGGTCAACAATTGCGAAAAGATCATCGACGCATTCGCACGATATAACACACATGGCGGCGATAATAATTGCAAACGGGCATTGCACATACATATATACAACATTTATATTATACACACGCACATTTAAAAAAACGTACAATAAGTGCAATGCATTTGTAATCATATTGACTGATTCGTGTCCTTTATTAACCCAGGTGAGATGACGATGAATGTTATTTTGATTATCAAATAAAACCACTGCAAGCGCTTGAATTATCATTCACTGCTAGCCGTGAGACAGATGGCACAACGTTGTAATAATCTTCTTGGTTCTTTCGGTAAAGTCACGTAGAAGGGAAATAATAAAATAATAAAAATAAAACATAATAAAATAATTCTAACGACGTTTCGGTTACAACGCAAGCAGCCGTCCTCAGGTGAAGGGTGAAACACCACCAAGCTTGGTTGTGTTGTAGCCGAAACGTCGTGAGAGTTACTTTATTATGTTTTATTTGTATTATTTTATTATTTCCCTTCTACGTGACTTTACCAAAAGAACCAAGAAGATGAATCCCTGCAGTCACGAAAGCTTTAAATCGTTGTAATAATGTTCATTCTTTATTTACCCCAAAGCATCTCGCTCAAGCCTTCGACTCCTTTCAGGAATCTCCTGCAATGGACGATTGGTCGGTCGGCTTGAGTATTTTGGCAAACGGGCTTCGCTCTTCAGGAACCCACCCGCTGTATTGCCACCCACACACGCCGCACCACACCACGTTGGCCTGCAGATGGGCGTCTGACGTGATGGCATGCAACCTCTGCCGCCGGCCCTCCGGATTACCGGCGTGGTGGTGCAACATCGTCGTCACCAAAGCAATGGCTCGCGTCAAACGGAAAGATGCAACCAAAGAACAAGCAGTTCTCATCGCGTCGATAGTAGGGGTCCAGCAATGGCAGTAGATTCAAGCCCTAGAAATGCCCCGAATTGTCGCAATTCAGGAGCTGCAATTTATCGGCAGGAATGTATGTAATTATGCAGCTTGTATTTAGACTTAATACATTTCAATTCATTTATTTATAGTGACATGCTTGCCTTTTCTCTACTTTGCACTCATATCGTTGTTTTCTATTGTTGTTGGAACTTTATGACCCCGTGCCCCGACTGGACACTGCTGATAAAGAGCTTCATAGCTCATCGGATTACTCCTCCAGTCGAAGTGAAAGATTTCTCAGTCTGAAGAATATCTTCGCGTATCATTTTCACCGTCTCAGTTTGCATATATTTTTTTCCTATCCGACTTGTACGTTGTTGTTTGCTTCATTATTTGTACATCCTTGTCGACAGCATTGTGGGCACAGCACCGCCCGCCGCTGCAGAACCTCAAGGAGAACGCCCAGCCACCGCCAACTCCTCAGCGCAACTCGGGATGGGCAATGAATGCTGGATCCCCAGCAACCCCCAAATCCCAAAGAAATATTATTATTTAAAAGCCTAAATGCAACATCCATTTTGCACATAAACTTGCGTGAGTTGACGAGCGTTGATTCTCACGCACGCCATTCAACGCACGTATCGCGAGCCCTACGAATTGACGTTAATCAATGAATCGATGGATTGTTACTCACCGAGTTGAGTACCTGGACTACGTGACCCGTGCTGTCCAGCGCGATTTTGAATCTTTGTTAATGAGAAAAAAACAAAACACTTAAAAGTAGTTTCCGCGAACATGCTGGTGACATTACCCCGTGGCACCGTTCCTGTACTTTACAATAAATCACTGCAGTAACTTCAAAAGCGTGCCTGAAAGTCACTTTTATCAGCAGTGTTTATACTTAACAAAGTTCAAACTCGTGCCAGACAGTCTGGCACTACAGTCCTACAAGACCACAAAATAAGCATATACATTTCTTCAGTGGTTGAATGCCAAAACATCTCAAAGGGCTTCGCATACAATCTTAAAGATACACCTAGGGCAAGACGTTGGAGAAGGGTAATTTGGGACGTGATAGAAAGGGCCTACTGATCAAATGAACTCGTAAGCTACGCGGAGTGAGCCTGGAGGGCGTGTGGATGGGCGACTGTTGTTCGTAAGAGGCGTTCTAGGATTTGTGCTGGGCAGTAGAGGGCAGTGCAGCAAACTTCATGCCCTCACATCCACTGCCAAGCGTGGTGAAGTAAGGTCAAATAACGCTTACGACCCACGGGACGTGTCAGTGCGTGTCCAGCCGCGGACTGACAAAGGGCTGCAGGTGTTGGTGTACGCGCGATAGACAGGAAGATTGATGCGCGCGTAAAGCACGCACAGGTCAGGGGTGGGGAACCGTTTTTCCTTACCAAGGAGGGAAGAGAACTTTCGAACGCCTTTCGCGGGGGGAATACACACGCTAACCACCCACACACACCTTGAAGTCATCCAACAACATCGCAAACATTAATCACAGCTCATCTTTACCGCACTAATGCGATGGCGTCGCCTGCTTTACCCTATCATGGACGTGTAGATGTCAGGCCACAGTTCGGAAGCAGACGGGACAGAATTATCCTGTCGCGGGGTGCCGTCTGGTGGGATTACAGAACAGCGAACCGAACGCGTGCGTCGGCCTAGCATCAGGAGGCCATTGCAGTGACAGAAGTGAGCGAGATCGTGAAAATCAGAAGCATGGTGCCGTTGCCAGCGAGATGATATTCCCACTCCAGTACCACCGGTGATAACGCCAAGATTCTTGCAGCGACGGGTTCACAGGCCGTTTACAAGTGGTCGACCTCCTGTGGCCACGGCCACCACGGGCCGTATGAAATGAAGCCTTGGCCCGCTTCCGGCCCACTGGCCGTAGGTTTATCCCCCACCCACCGCTTCGAGGACCTCAAAACTCCTCAGATCATCGTGCGGCAGCGACCGTCGTCACGCGATGCCGCTGGGCGCCGCGGGGCGGTGGTCGGGAGCGGCGGGGCTGGTGAGCTGGCGCAGAGCGTGCGAGATGGCGTGCGGCGTGTGGTCGGTGAACATGCGCGGGCTGATGAGGAGGGTGCGGAAGGCCGAGGGGTCCTCCCAGCGGGCGTGGAAACGCCGCGCTCCCCCGATGCAACTCCTGAGGAGTAAAGTCCCCACCCAGAGGGGTTAATTTTCCCGAGTTGCTGGTAGAACCCAGGGAAGGTGGCAGCGTGACTAGCGGACGCGGCCAGGGCAATTGGTGTACTAGATGTGCAGTGCCGAGTTAACGACACTGCGCAATTGTAACGTTAAAAAAGGTGTTTGCCTGTTCTTTCCCAAAATCTACAAGTGCTGTTGCTATCAGAGGCAGGAAAATGGCGAAAATTATGAAGTCGTATGGAAGGGACTAGTCTTTCCAGAAGACAGTCACTGTCAACTAACTTGAGCTGTTACTTATTTTAGACCCTGAAAAAAAGACTATGATATTGGTGCTAAAATTATGATGCTTTAAATTATGCTAAAATGATGATGCTGTTGAGAGCTAATGATGATTAACATGATGATTGGATAAGTTAATTACTTCCCTATACCAGGTTTTCAACTTGCGATTGTTGCGAGTCTGGCATCCTTCAACATCTCCACCTGGCTAGACACTTGAGAAAGGCCGTGTACAAATCGTCATCATCATCCAAGGCAGAACAAAACGAATCCACGCTCCGGTCAGTGGCATAGCTATAGTCGACACCGAGAGGCAAAGGGAAACTGAACATGGGAGTGCGCCCCCCATTTTTCCGAGGCCGTCTGGAACACTCTTCCTTCCAATATTAGGAAGCCACCGGAGCTATGCACTTTTAAATCTAGATTGCAAGCTCATTTTTTTAAACATGCTTTTTTTTGCTTAGTTTGTGGTCCTTCCCCCGCACCTCCGATTAGCACAGTTGGCTACATACGGTGTGCATCAGAACACATGCCAGAGGTCGCAACCGGGTACCCGATACCCGAACCCTACCCGATACCCGGCTACCCGTACCCGGCCGGGTACGGGTACCCGTTTGCGATCCTGGTGCGGCCGGGTAGGCCGTGAGTCACCGGTGAGTCACCGTTTGTCACTCATTTCTGGTAGGGTACGGGTAGCGTACGGGTACCCATACCTGGCCGGGTACGGGTACCCGTTTGCGACCCTGGTGCGGCCGGGTACGGGTAAGAAATCAAAACCCGTTTGCGACCTCTGACACATGCCGACCGGGCTACGCCACAGGGGCCGACTCAGCCCCTGACACAGCAACGACAACGCGGTGGCTCGCGACGATGGCACTCACCTGCCGGTCGACGCTCCCCTCTCCTCATCGTCGTCGACGAGGTGCAGGATGCGTCCGGGCAGGAAGAGCGGCTGCTGCTGGGCGATGAGCGACGCCTCGCCCGCCAGCGACACCGAAGCCGGCGGCCCATCAGCCAGGTCGGTCCCGGAGGAGAGCGCCAGCGAGAGCGTGAAGTCGGGCGGCGGCACCCATGCCGTGCACACCATGGGCTGCTGGTCCTCGCTGAGGTCGCCGGTGGACAGCAGCGGCTGCAGCAGCCTCGTGCGCTGCACCTCCGACTCCTCGTCCGCCGTGCCCGAGCTCACGCCGCACACCTCGTAGCAGCAGCCGAGCAGCAGGATCTGGTACTGAGAATCGGCACGGTTGGGTCCACCCCGCGCAAGTCAACGACGGGGCCCCATCAGCTGTTTTTTTTTTTCCTCTACGCGCTTTCCAGTTCAGCTCAGGTCGGAAGTGTTGATGCGTTTGCTCTATCGGCCTGTAACGGGGGTTGGAGCGATGGGGGGGGTGGTGCGTCGCGATAACTCTCGTAAAGACGATCCATTATGAATAGGAATTAAGCGTAAAGTTGTGTTGCTGTTAGGGAGTTAACAGAGAGCAGATCGGACAAATTGATCCAAGGGTTGCCGCCGAGGCTCGGTGATGTTCATAAAACATTTTTTTTTATAACGCTTCTGAGAACAAAATCACGTTGAAAAGCATTACAAGGATCCATGCAAATGCATCGACAATTGAGATATGCAGTTTACGCTGTGCAGTCTGCAATGTGAGGGTAAAGTGTTGGTAATTCCACCTCTTCCAAGATGTTTGGCAAGTGTGGAAGAGTAGGCCAAATGTCCTCGAGAGTGGTTCTCTACAGCTGTCTTTAGAGGACTTTCTGCCAGCAGGGGCGTGAGCAATTGCAGGATTGCGCCTTTACCTTTTCTACGCTGTTAAGAGTCGTACGGCATTGCGCCTTCACCAGCTACAACCTTCGACGCAATCAGTCTTCCTGCGCGCGAGCAAATGGCTCTTCAAATGTAACACAACAGACCCTTGACTCTTTCACACAGAATGAATTATCTTCCCACCGTTGCCAAAGGGGCTTGCTACCTCTGCCAATAGTCTTCCAATACAACACAAAGCCTCAACCAATGCGCACGAAACGATCATGGTTCCCACTGTCGCCAAAGGCGTCTCGCTCCTCTGGCAGCAGTACAGGCAGGTGAGGCTTGCCCCGTGCTTTGTTAGCAACGCGCGCGCGCTCACTCACCTTCGGACGATTGCTGGCAGAGATAATCTGAATGATGCTCTGCTTGAGGTCCTCCATGTTCGACAGGCTGAGTCTGAAGGCAAGGACAGCGTGTTCAATGCTCATGCCTGCATAGTCGATGACTGATGGATTATGATGGATGAATAATGGCTAAGATTGACTTATGATGTATGCATGCATGTTGAACTTCTTTCAAACCGTAAGCAGCCAATCGTATTAATCGGAGGTGCGGGGGAATCACAACAAACGAAACACAAAAAGGAGTTCCAAAGAAACGTCATGCAGTCATGCATTTTTTGGCAGCAACTTTCCCATTACTTCGTTCGTGGTCCACACTGGTTTTTCTCCCATCGATGAGTTTGTCGTTCCCATCGAACGCGGTTCAAAAACCAGGGTCCTAGGGTGGCCGCGCGGCTCAGGGGTTAGGGCACGAAGCTGCCACCGCTAGGATTGTGGGTACGAATTCGGGTTTCAGCCGCCCGCGATTGACCCTGGTTGTCAAGTCAAGCGAATTGATGGTCTCAGCCCGGCCACCAATGAGCGTGCGTTCTGGGCTGTCTGACACTGCTTGAAATTCACAAGTGCCATCATTGCAGTGATAATGGCTCAGAATTCCATGGAATATTGCGGTGATATGGCTAGAGAGCCCGGGGACACCACTTAAATGTATTTGTTTTCTTATTGACGATGCTGCAAACAGCCCAGGACAGCTTATATATTAAAAGATATTTGTTTTTTGGGTTGTGTCCTGATATGACCAAGTCTTACGAGCAGGATAGGTAATGAACGTCAGTGGACTATCACACAGTTAAATAAGACACTTATGGATGCAGTTGCTCTTGGATGTGCGACCCCCCCAAGCACAGCAGGTTGTCATAGGGCTTGCGAATCTACATAATGGTGGGCAACCAGCAGACGGCATTGCAGCAAAATTCACTGTACTCTCTCTGATCCCCGCCTCCACCAATATGCACTAAGCAGGGCGGCGAACTACGATCAATCAATTTCGATTTAAAGCTTTCGTGACTGCAGGGATTCATCTTCTTGGTTCTTTCGGTAAAGTCACGTAGAATGGAAATAATAAAATAATAAAAATAAAACATAATAAAATAATTCTCACGACAGAGACGCTGTCTCCCCGACAGACCTGTTCTTCACCTGAGGACGGCTGCTTGCGTTGTGGCCGAAACGTCGTGAGAATTATTTTATAATGTTTTATTTTTATTATTTTATTATTTCCATTCTACGTGACTTTACCGAAAGAACCAAGAAGATACGATCAATCAACCGGGGGGGGGGGGGTCCTCATCCAGCAGTGGATTGAAGGAAGGGCTGTGCATGCTGGTCTCACCTGGCCACCACGTCCTTGCCCACGACTACCGAGAGGACGAACTCGCGGGTGTAGTGAGCCAGTGTTTGACTGCCAAGTGGGTGGGAAGGGACAGAGCAAATCAGTCTTCTACGCAGGCGTTGCAATTCGAAACGTTGCAGTGACTGTACACAACACACGTGTGTGATGTGTGGTGTGTTTTGTTGACGTGTGTGTGTTTTGTGTTTATAGCTGTGAAACAAAGCACTTTCGTGGTAGCCTTGCTCCATAAGAATGTCACGAATACGAAATGTCCTCATGATGATGTTGTGTGTGCAGGTGTACTTGAGTGTGTGTGTGTCTGTGTGTGGGGAGCGGTAGTGTAGCGATTAGCACGCTGCGCTATGAACCCGGCGACCCGAGTTCGATTCCCGCTCACGGCTAACACCAGTGACGATTATCTGAACCGGTCCCGGGCCTCCCCTAGGTCGACTCAGCCTCAAATTAGTCCCTGGTGCGGTGTGTAAGCATCGCCACTAGGGAGACAAAGGCGGTCGGGCGTGGTGCTGGCCACCGACCCCCTCGTGTACCGTTCCGGCCTTCATAGGTGCTCGCTAACAGCACTTGCCCCTCCAGTCTGTTAAGGCTATATGGGGGATCTTTGTTGTTGTTTGTATAAATAAGCGTATGTCCTCGGGTATTGTGGCGGTTAGCGAGCTGTGCTACGAACCCGGTGACCCTAATTCAATTCCCACTCACGGCTAACATGAGTGAAGATTATCTGAACCAGTCCTCGGCCTCCCCGAGGTCGACTCAGCCTCAAATGAGTACCTGGTGCAGTGTGTGAACATTGGCACTAGGGAGACCGCCGGGCATGTTGCTAGCCCCCCACCCCCTCTCATGCTGTTGCAGCCTTTATAGGTGCTCGCTAACAGCACTTGTCCAAGTCTGTTAAGGCTATATGGTGGTCCTTTGTTTTTTGTGTATGTGCATCTATTTTTGTTGTGTGTGTATTTCCGTGCAGTTAGTGTGAACATATATGTGTGATGCATGTGCATGGGCGGTTCTATGTATATGCTGCGTGTTTTTGCGTATACTTGTGTGTGCGCTTATCAATTCAGCAAAAATATCCTTAGGCGCTTTCGCACCGTACGTAGCCAACCATGCTAATCGGAGGTGCGGGGGAAGGACAACAAACGTGACACAAAAAGCAGTTCCAAAGAAATGTAGTTTTCAACCTGGATTTAACTGTGCGTAGCTCTTGTGGCTTCTTAATAGGCATCACCCGCTCGTCTCTCTGTGTCACCGTCGCCCACACGTCTCTCCGCCACTCTACTCTCTGGCCATCCACCAACTCGGAGCTCACCTGAGAAGTCCGCCGGGTGGTGAGAAGGCGTAGCACCTCAGCCGGGGGTAGGCACACCGCAGCAGGATGGAGAGCAGCACCGCCACCCCGCCGCCCATGCTGTGCCCCGTCACGACCAGGTGGTAGTCCTGCATTGAGATAGTTAAACAAAGATAAAGATCCCTGTATAGCCTTCACAGACTGTTGGGGAAAGTGCTGCTAGCAAGCACCTATGAAGGGCGGAACTGCCTTTGTCTCTTCTTGGTTCTTTCGGTAAAGTCACGTAGAAGGGAAGTAATAAAATAATAAAAATAAAACATAATAAAATAATTCTCACGACGTTTCGGCCACAACGCAAGCAGCCGTCCTCAGGTGAAAAACAGGTCTGTCGGAAAGACAACGTCTGAATGAAAACCAGCGTATATTATATACGCTGCCAAGCTTGATGGTTCTTCACCTGAGGACGGCTGCTTGCGTTGTGGCCGAAACGTCGTGAGAATTATTTTATTATGTTTTATTTTTATTATTTTATTACTTCCCTTCTACGTGACTTTACCGAAAGAACCAAGAAGATATTCGGCCCATACTTCACCACGCTTACAGTTCCGCGGTGGATGCGGCCAAGTGGTAGCGCGGTCGCCGCTTGACGGCGCAGGGGTTCGCGGTTCAAATCCAGCGGACACCCTGGTTAACACCGCGGGCGTAATAACAACGGTAATAAACTATTAAAAACTATATAAACTAGTTTTATGTTACCAGGTTTGTGTTAAAAAAAACAACTCACCTGTGCCTGCTGAAACGCTTCATTCAGGATGCCGTCGTTGACCAATCTCTGGTGAATGAATGTGGCCGCTTGAATCATGCCCTGAATGTGTCATAGATAAGAGCAACGTGGTACACATTTCAGTCTTGCTCTTCCATGCAGACAAACAACTACCTATAAATCCACACACACACACACCCACCTGACGATAAATCCTACACAAATGCATAACTTGGAATATCATTGTCGGTAACATCATCTCCCCTGAGTGGCTAAAATAAGTACCACTTTGTGGGAGCCAACACCGGTTGTCCCATGGAGAGGCTGGTCCCCACCATGAAAGTGTCTTTCAGCCATACTTTAGCAGTCACTGCAGTGGCCGTTTTGCCAAAGAGTGCCATGCTAAAAGGTGATGTAACGAGTACACTCATGACCGCGTCTTTCACAAACGTTCTCAAACAGCCGACATTGGTCAGGATAAATGCAAAACCCGGCAAACTGGGGTTTACCGTGCATAGAGTTTGTGCGAACCACAAGAGCTACACAAGCCATCTGTTTAATTTGGTGGCACCTAGCCGTAGCGTGCTGCTTGTAGACCTACCTTGTGAGCGTAGCAGTCCTGCTGTAGGCCGTCCACTTGCATGCTCTCGCAGTCGGCCGAGAGATCCGTCAAGACGTCCTGTGGTTCCCGCGCGCACGTGACAAGCACATGCGAGAAAAAAATCAACCCTCGCCGTGACTGCTGCATCTCCACTGCCTCCACAAGTCATCACGACACTCATCTTTCCTTTATCCACCGGTTAAAGTTTCTCGATTCGCCCGACAAGAATTCTCATAGATCGTCACAGTTCGGTGTCGCAATTTCACTCCGCGATGAATTCTCCTTCGTCATACGTCAGCTCAAGACTATGAATGTTTGACATGAATCCAAAAAACACAGAAAACCCACACCTTGCAAACCCATCCGAGTACGAACCAGGTTCGGTGCTACTGAGCTTCCAAGATATGACGAGATCGGGGGCAATGAAGGTAAATTGGTCGCAGGCCTGTTGCGTTGCGCACTTTGTGTGAACCGGGCGTTTACCGCGGCGGGACTGTGGCATTGTGGGAGGGGGGGGGGAACGCACCCTCAGCGACAGCGTGCCCCGCACGGACACGACCACCGCCTGCGTGTCGTGATCGAGCGCCACGAAGAACGGGATCTGGTAAACCTGCGTGAGAACGAAACGCATCAACAACGAGACGCATCAACAAAGATTCGTCGTCAGCCGTGGTCAATATCACTGCTGAACGAAGGCCTCCCCATTATGTCACCATCTCTCACGGCTACAGCTTAGGATCTCTTATTCACAGTGCAACATGATCAACATTTGAGAGACGTCAAGGAAATAACATGATGTTAGCCATGGCCAGGAATTGAACTCGGGTCGTCGAATTCATAGGACAGTTTTATAAACACTGCGCCACCAATCTACCCAAATCACGGTCTTTACTGAAACCGAATTTTCTCAAGCTGAGCTGTCCATTCAAGTAATCGATTCCTCTACCGATTACGTGTTTGATTACTCGACTAAGGAGACAAAACGAGAGGTGACGGGCGGCGCTTGACGACGTCTTCAACATTATCAGCCGCCTCACGCTGGGCATGGCTTGTAGGAGGGTTTCACGAAAAAGTCGATATAAATTTTCGGTCCATCGTTGAATCTTCGATATCGTACAGAGACGAGAGAACCCTGGCTGCGCTCACCGCGTTGTGGAAGCTGACGTGGATGAGGTCGTTCCTGCAGAGGCCCGTGACGCGCAGCACAGTCGCGACGTGGCGACCGTCACCGCCATCGCCACCGCCGACCAACGAATACTCGGCGCTCTGCTGTCCTCCACGCCTACAGCTGCACGCACACACGCACACACCCACGCACTCACACACGTACCCACGCACACATGCACCCACTCACACACGTACCCACACACACATGCACACACTCACACACGTACCCACGCACGTAGCCACCCATGCACACACTCACACACGTACCCACGCACACATGCACCCACGCACCCACGTACCCACGAACGTACCCACACACGTACCCACCCACGCACGCACGTACCCACGCATGCACACACTCACACACGTACCCACGCACGTAGCCACGCACACATGCACCCACGCACCCACCCACCCACACAGACACGCACGCACGTACCCACGCACGTACCCACCCACGCACGCACACATGTATGGGATACGCCTGGTTTAAGGATTTGTTGAGTCATTGCTAGATTCGTGCGTAACATTTCAAAAGTAAAGGCCCTGCAATTGCTTGCTCACATTACTGCTGGCGGAAAGACGTCCAGTATAGGGAGCTCCAGAGAGCCCCCCCTAGAGGTATTTGGTCTTCTGTCCTACACTGGCCAGTTGTCTTTGAAGAGGTGGGAATACCCACACTTGACCCCACCACACACGACCTGCTGATCGATAACATGTGGTGAACTTATTTATTCTGCTGGGTGGGCAGAGGAGGGAGAGGGGGTTTAGGTAACTTGCCCATTATTTTAAACTGCCGCGTTGGGAGATAAAATCGAACCGGCACCCATCCGGATCGCAAGTAACTGGTGCTCACCATCAGTAAACTAAACTACTATTTTTATTTTACTAGGTAAGACCCACTGAGCGATATAGCTCTTTTTTCAGAAGCGACCTAGCTCTCACAAATGATAGGCTCAATGAAGTGGCTTATCACGTGGAAATTTATAGCAGCCAAATACTCCAAATGCATGTTGATTCTAAATGTGGAGGGAAAAACCGGAGGATCCGGAGAAAAATCCACGCAACCATGGGGAGAGAGACACATGCAAACTCCAAATATACAGGCATCGTCAGGGTCGGGATCGAACCCATGACCTCCTGCATACCAGTCGAGCGTGATGACATCTCGCCACGCATGGCAGCGTCGACGGTGTTTCACTAGTAATATTTTAAACTCTTGACTGGGATGTTGTATACCGACTCGTGGCACTGTCGGCGTGTGCGAGAGACACGGAAGGGATGAACCGAGAAGAAGAAACCCCCACCTGCAGTTCTCGAAGAACACGGAGAGGCCGGAGAGTGGATTCTGTAGGACATACATGGGCCAACCGTAGGCCGCCCACGCAAACTTTGCGTAGTGAGCGGCGCTGTCCAGCTCCACATTCAGGCTCTCCTGCTGCTCCGCACGACATGGGGAACCACGCAGACGCAAGTCACCGCTACGAGCCCAGGCCAGGCTAGGTGCACAATGCGCACGCTGAAACCTCAACGCGATCTCTAGCTCTCTTTGTCGCAGGAAGCCACTGGGAGCTATGCACTTTTAAATCGAGATTGAAAACTTATTTGTTTAGAACTGCTTTTTGTGCTTTGTTTGTTGTCCTTCCCCAGCACCTCAGATTAGCGTGGTTGGCTACGTACGGTGTGATAGAAGTTCAACATACATACATACATACGTTCTACTCATTGATGAGGATTCACGACCTCGATGATGTTGACACTCCTCCACTCTCTGTAATTTTGTGCTTTTCTAGAACATTCCTTTAATACTGTCCACCCAGTTGCATTTACAATACCCTCCATCCATCGGATACATCCCTTTCCCATGGGCACAAGACGATGGAAAGAGATTGCTTCTTCCTTTAAATCATCAGCAACTGATGTCAATACAACTGAGGGCAATGATGCACGAACGTTTGAAATGATCAATAAACGAACAATAGAACAAATGAACGAGCATGTGCCTTACAGGATGGGCACTGAGCAAGACAGACAACAGAATAACAAACAGAGTAACAACTCAGAGAGCGAGCGAGGGCCTGACCAGTCGGACCACGATCCAGAGAGACAACGCGTTTGTCAAGTTATCAACAAAGAGCAAAAAGGGACGAAACTATGGACGAACTGGTAAGCAAATAACCCTGGAAGCGAGGGAGCAAGCACGAGTCTCACCGGGTGGGCTATGAGCGAGAGAGGCCCCTCAGTGACGACCTCATGTGGGCCCTGCCGGTCCTGCTGCTGGTGAAGCAGGGACAGCCCTGCCGCGATGTCGCTGGCTACGAGGTCCGTGTCCTGCGCGAGAGAAGAGAGATGAAGGTTAAGGGTTCTGCGCAATACAAAACGCTCCGTCTAATTTCATTGATTTGTTTAGTCATAGCTGGCTGTCGTGGCGCAACACGGCTGTAATCCGGCGCTGTAAAAGCAAGGCTTGATGGATCAACCTGGGAAGAATCGCAAACAGGCTGAGGAAACATCAGATAAAAAGCCCCTAGTAAAACTAAACTATTTTTTATTTTACCAGGTGAGGCCCATTGAGCTATATAGCTTTTTCATAGGCGACCTGGCCACAAACGATACCACAACGAAGTGGCTTATGTGGAAATTTATTTCAGCTAAATACTATAAACGCATGTTTCTAAATGTGGAGGAAAAAACTGGAGGACCCGGACAAAGATCCATACGATCACGGGGAGAAAATGCAAGCTCAAAATACACAGGCGTCAAAGTTGGGATCATAGCCACAACCTTCTGTATACCAGGTGAGGTAGTTAACATCTCGCCAAAATTAAAAAGTAATCTATGATTGCGGACAAAATGAGCTTCCCGCCTGTGTATACCCAAAGCGTGCGACATACAAACGTCACCCCCGACATACCAAGAAGAAGTCGCTGAGCACGCGCGCGATCTCGGAGAAGGCCCCGCCGTGGTCCTCATCCCCGAGCCAACAGCACAGGAGCCGCACGCGCGTCTCCCACACGCGCCGCGCCGTGCCACGCGCTGCGCACAGCAGCCGCATCGAGTCGGCGCCACCGCCATCGCCGCTCGCCTCGCTGTGGCCACCCAGCGGGTCAAACGCCAGCGCCACCGTGACCAGCGTGGCCAGCATGATGATCCAGCTGCCGAGGGAAAAATACAGCGATAGACGAAGAGGTCAGGAGTCCTGGTGTTTTAATATTGTCGCCTGCTGCTCTGCTGGAGCGAAGGAATCGTCTGGCACGCAAATGCTAGATGGATTATTGGAATGCGAGAATGACAGAGAGAGCGACGGCTCGGGAAAGCCATCCAGCAGTCGATAGGCACAGTGCTGAAAACAATGGGCCCGACAACGTCAGAGAAACACGGCCGCCGATCACGTGACACGCGCGGTCACCTGGTGGCGACGGCTCCCTTCATGGCGGTGAGCGCTTCGTCGCCGCAGTCGGCGACAGACCGCAACCGCACGCTCCACGCGGAGCCCAGCACCGTCCACACGAGCTCGGGTGCGTAGAGCAGCGTGCGTGCGTACACCAGGTTCGGCATGCGTCGCCGCTTGTACGGGAGGCCGATGGTTCCTGCGTGCGGTGAACCGCACCAACGTAAAGCGGTAACATCAGGCGTTGCTGTTGACTCCCCCGTCTGGTATGCAGGAGGTTGTGGATTCGATCCCGACCATGGCGCCTGTATATTTGGAGTTGGCATGTTATTCCCGTGGTCGCGTGAATTTTTCTCCGAGTCCTCCGGTTTTTCCCTGCACATTTACAATCAACGTGCGTTTAGAGTATTTGACTGCTAGAAATTTCCACGAAGATAAGCCACTTTTTTTTATTTAAAGCTTTCGTGACTGCAGGGATTCATATTCTTGGTTCTTTCAGTAAAGTCACAGAGAAGGAAAATAATAAAATAAAATAAATATAAAACAATACAAATTCTCACGACGTTTCGACTGCAACACAAGCAATCGCCGATTTCCCTTCTACGTGACTTTACCGAAAGAACCAAGAATATATAAGCCACTTTGTTGAGCTATCATTTGTGATAGCCAGGTCACTTCTAAAAAAGAGCCAAGTAGCTCAGTGGGTCTTACCTCGCAAAAGAAAAATATAAATAGATTTTTATCTACTGCGCAGGTGAAACCAGGTCTGTCGAGGTTTCACCTGAGGACGGCTGCTTGCGTTGTGGCCGAAACGTCGTGAGAATGATTTTATTATGTTTTATTTTTATTATTTTATTACTTCCCTTCTACGTGACTTTACCGAAAGAACCAAGAAGATGAATCCCTGCAGTCACGAAAGCTTTAAATCGAAATAAAACAAACTGAAGAGTTCAGTTCCTGAAGACGCTCCCAGCACGTGGGGTGAATAACATCAGACGTCATGCTTAACACGCGGCACAACCCGAGAACACATCGGAGAGCCAAAAATAAATCAGCAATGCAACGCGTCTCTCTCTTACGCGTAACACACCATCGGCGATGTGTCTGCACGCTCCTCACCCTGCATGCTGGTGTACACGACGCACGCAAGCACGAGCAGCACGGCCAGGAGGATGATGATGTTGCCGAGCAGGAAGGTGCTGAGTGTGGCTCCCCCCTCGCAGTGGCTGAGCTCCGTGCGCTGCCCCGTGTACAGCACCAGCATCACGATCCACCTGCATGGCACGATGTTTAACATTAGGCTGAGTTCATCTTCTTGGTTCTTTCGGTAAAGTCACGTAGAAGGGAAATAATAAAATAATAAAGATAAAACATAATAAAATAATATTTTATTATGTTTTATTTTTATTATTTTATTATGTTTTATTTTTATTATTTTATTATTTCCCTTCTACGTGACTTTACCGAAAGAACCAAGAAGATGAATCCCTGCAGTCACGAAAGCTTTAAATGGAAATTTAGGCTGAGTTGTAGCACCTGTAGTGGTTGTAAGGGTCGCATGAAGTAATTACATACAAAGACAAAGATCCCCTGTATAGCCTTAACACACTGTTAGAGTAAGTCCTGTTAGCAAGCACTTATGAAGGCCGGCACGGCACACGGGGGGGGGGGGGGGGTAGCCAGCACTCTTCAACACTCAAAGTTTCCCTTTCGCCAATCATCACCCACCACTTGCTGCCATCTCGTAAACCAACGAGGTGTCACCAGGAAGATAACGAGAGCAGTTTGGGTCATAAATCTCCACCACACACAAAAAAAACATTCAACTTTGGTCAATACCCGTGATTCCACTGCACTGCACCACACCACACCCAGCCACACTTCCATTCTTTGACAGATTCCATAGTTTCGATTGAAAGCTTTCGTGACTGCAGGGATTCATCTTCATGGTTTTTTCGGTAATGTCACGTAGAAGGGAAATAATAAAGTAATAATGGTATTTTTATTATTTATATTTTTATTATTTTATTATTTCCCTTCTACGTGATTTTACCGAAAGAACCAAGAAGAAGATTCCATAGTTGTGTAATAAGAACGCTAACGTGTATTGGTCCGGGTACGCGTGTCGAATACAACGAATGGCAGTGACTTCCACACAACATTTGTGCCAGGCCAGGTGCACTTTGAGGCCACGTTAAAGTGTGGAAAGGCTCGTTGGCAGGACACTACGGGCCAGACCCTAGGGGTGTTTTGTGTTGACTGTTTGGGTTGATTGACCGACTGAGATAACTGCAAGATGAACTCCATGTACTGCCGATAATGCCACTGTGAAAAATTCTGAACAGACACACACACACCGGGCATCGCGTCCTATCTTCTGACGGATCCAAATTTTAAATACTGTACAGGTTTTTTGGGGGGTTAGATGCTACGCGATCTAACCCTAAAAAACCCAGTTTTATTGATATTGGTCGCGAAAGCCTACGTGTTAAACGGATCCGAATTCGTCCAATAATAAACAAACACTGTCACTTCAAACACGAACTTATATATCGCCACACTCCTTAATTTGGAACGTGGGTTCATCGCCTATTATTGACGACACCTTCCCATACCTGGGCAGCACTCTCCTTCAGCCAAATCCCCTATTTATCAAATACCGACATTGACTTTAGAAAAAAACCATGACACTGATCCAGCATGCCGAGTCATTGACACGAATATCCGACACCACATCAACCCACGACTTCCTTAATCAACATCCCACCTTAATTAATCAACGATGAACGTTAATTAACGTCAATTCACATGACACAATAACGCCTACCATATCGCTCGCACGAAAAACTCGAAGGAGCCCGGGAAGACGAGGTCGTCGCTTGCCACCCCCCAGCGCCGGCCGAACACCCTCAAGCCCGGCATGGCAACTAGCCGAGACCGGTGTCCACTCGTGTCCACTAGGCCTCACGGCGCTACTGCCGTCAGAATGAACGTAAAAACTAAACATAAAACAAACCCGCGAAGCCGAGACATTGTCCAAACGCGCGGACTACGACACTTTAACGCGGTGGTTGTTTCGTTGAATGTCGGAGTTTCGTCGGAGGCTCTGAGGTAATCACTTTTCAAAGTGAAGCAGAAATAATTTCAACATCCCTCAGACGCGAGCCTCCTCTCATTCCGGCTTCCCCATTCGTCACGTTTCAGGTTTCGTTTCGGCGATTTTTTTTAATAAAAAAAACATTTTTTGTGGGCGACAGAAAAAAATAGAACGTCGGTGAGACGATTTAAAAGGAAATCGATTTTTGTTTTCGAAGATGATCGGGGAATAACAATTGTTGTCGTTGTGGTCGTTAATGACGTCACTGTATTTGTATGGTGACGTCACTGTATTTGTGTGGTGACGTCACTGTATTTGACGGTGTTGCCCATGGCAACCCACGTTCATGTTTAAAATGCGTCGATTGACGTCAGTGTGACGATTAAATGCAATCGATTTTAGTTTTCGAAGATGATCGGGGAGTTACAATGCTGTGTTATTGTTGTCGTTGTGATCGTTAATGACGTCACTGTATTTGTGTGGTGACGTCACTGTATTTGTGTGGTGACGTCACTGTATTTGACGGTGTTGCCCATGGCAACCCACGTTCATGTTTGAAATGCGTTGCTTGGCGTATTCTGTGTGTGTTGTGTGGTTACAATAAGCGACGCGGGCTATTCCGTTTAAGAGTAGATAAAAAATTAACCCGTAAAAACAAAGTTTTTCACTATAAATCCTTTATATGCGTGGCGGCTAGAGTCCTCTCGTCCTCTGGCTTGAGATGGCTGCCACCTATGGGTCAGATGATTGCATTGCACCATTAAGCAATTGGTAATTAAATATAAAAAAAAATTCCTAAAAAGTGTAAAGTTATGGAAAAAAATTTTCACGAAAATAAATTGTCACGCACAACGAGTCTGTGTGCAAAATGTCAGCTCGATTGGATCACGGGAAGTGGGTTAAAAAACGACCGAAAGATTTGCACGGTCGTAAGCGCGCAAGCAAGCAAGCAAGTGAACTTAATATAAAGGATTTAAATAAAAAATAATAATTATTATTTTCTATCTACGTGACTTTACCGAAAGAACCAAGAATACATATCCTGATTGTGATCGGTCGACCGGCAATTAATATATCAGTGCCCGGCACACCACATCCAGTATCCATCTCGCTATTGCTGGGGCTACTAGCTCGCGCCCACTATAGTTTGCCCAGCGACCCTGAAAACACATTCAGTGACAAAAATAGGCTTCTGGGTGTATACGACGCATACCATCGCAGATTAACATTTATCCCTAAGCTCACGATAAATATAGTCAATAATCTACGGATAAACGCGGTGAAAATTGTCAATTTACTAACAATCCGCAATCAATTACTTCGGATCGAGATGAATTTAGCACTTGCAGATCACAATGTCCATACACGTCTGCGTGTTGAACTTCTTTCGTACCGTACGCAGCCAACTGTTCTAATCGGAGGTGCGGGGAAAGAACTAAACACCAAAAGCAGTTCTAAAGAAATTCGTTTTCAATTTGAAGTGCCAACCCACTGCTGAATGATGGTCTTTATGTGCCCGTGTTGGTTTGACCATACTTCACCACGCTGGTTAGTGAGGATTGGCGAAGCTAGTGGGAGGGTGGGGGTGGGGTAGCCCACCTATTACTGGCCACTAATGTTAGCCGTGAGCGGGAATCGCCCTCTGGGCGCCAGGTTCACGATGCACAGCACTCACCACTCTTGCAACCCGCCATAGTAATGTGGAATGTCCAGTACTCATCGCGAGACGATTGCCGAACGAGGATGACCTGCCCGTGCCATGCAGGCCTGCGGGTCCTCCTCATCCAGCAGTGGATTGAAACGGACACACACACACACAAGCACCAACTATGCAAGAATCATGTTTATTGTACACTCGGCGGCTACACTCGTGTTTGTAACAAAGCGTCGATGTTGTTCAACATCCAAGGCAAGGCGTCCTGCAGTCGTTCCCCATCTCGCGTGCGTCTCAAATCAACGCTGCAACGGGTGGTGACGTGTGTGGGGGGGGTCTGTGGTGGTCGTGGAGGTGCTGAAACAAATGTGACGGACTGCTATTATAGTGTGGAGTTGAACTAAACGAGAGATTTAACACGTAGGCTTTCGCGACCAATATTATTCATAATCAACGTTTTCTTGCGAATTGCCCGATGATGCTGGATGCAATTACCAGCGAAACGTCGTACTCAAAAAATTGTAAATGCTGTGGGTTCACGCTTCAACACACCGGTTGGCTAAAGCAGTGAACTATTTGTCTTTTGTCAACGTGATACTTTTTTTTGCTGATTGACCGTGTCGGGTGGTGGAGGGTTACGACACATTTATAAATAACGCGATCTAACCCAAAAACGTTGATTATGAATAAACGAGAGATAACGACGAGATCGCGATATGAAACACTCGACGCAAATCAGCACGTTCAGACCAGAGATCGGCAAAGCAAAATAACAAGAAGAGTAAAATTTGTTTTTAGCAAATTCGATAAAAACTAAAAAAACCTCCAATATATTTGAAGAGCCGCAATGCAACGTGAATGACGTCAGGAAGCAGTCCGTCAAAAAGCCGCAGAATGCCGACTCCTGGTCGAGGCAGAGCCAGAGTGTGTGTCGGGCCGATCGAGAGTGATGGAGGAGGCTCATGCGCAGATTTATCCCTACAGTGGTGACAATTAAATGTGTTGTTGTTTGGGCACGAAGCCACGTTTAAATCCCACACTTTTTAGGAGCTGTTAAACAATCTACCCCTTTCGATTTAAAGCTTTCGTGACTGCAGGGATTCATCTTCTTGGTTCTTTCGGTAAAGTCACGTAGAAGGAAAATAATAAAAATAAAACATAATAAAATAATTCTCACGACGTTTAGGCCACAACGCAAGCAGCCGTCTTCAGGTGGAGAACAGGTCTCGACAGACGGCTGCTTGCGTTGTGGCCGAAACCTGAGAATTATTTTATTATGTTTTCTTTTTATTATTTTATTATTTTCCTTCTACGTGACTTTACCGAAAGAACCAAGAAGATGAATCTACCCCTTGCAGCCAATCGATGAATTGTCACAATCTACGGGGGTCACTATTCCAAATTGAACCATCAATTAATTATTCTTTAAACGGTGCCAATGTGGCAGCCTCTCGTGGCTGCATGAATCACGTAAACCAATTGCAACAAATAAGAATTCAAATTTTAAAAAATCCACTGGTTCTTACATTCATAATTTGACACGTGTATCATGAGCTTAAGAACTGATATTTATCAATTAATTAGTGGAATTTAAAACTCATGTCTAGTCAGAGTATGACTCCCATACCAGCCAGGCGCGAATTTAAATCAACAAAAGTCGACTGGTTCTCACAGTCATAATTTGACACGTGTATCATGAGCTTAAGAACTGATATTTATCAATTAATTAGTGGAGTTTAAAACTCAAGTCTATTCAGTCAGTCGCATTTCCACACTGTGCAGACTCCATAACAGTTCGAATCTGAGCACCACCCGAAGTTTTCACATTGCTGTACCCACCAGTCAAAATCACCCACACGAGTGGCTCGTCTGGGCATGGCTTTTGCTTACTTTCAGCACACACACACAAGCGCACAATTGCGGACAGACCCAGGTATCAGCGAGCGAATGATTAAAAACATAAAAAAAACAACGCAACGATTGTAAATGACACGGGTGCCGTGATCGAACACTTTAATACAAAGCAGAAAAAATGCTTGTCCTTAAGACCCATTTGTATGCTAACGGCAGTTTTATAATGATACAAAATACACTGTGCGATGAAATGCAACGAGTAATATCCTTAAAAGAGAGAAAAATTAGGAAACGTTCTAACTTCTAATACTGTGTTACAAGTTGCTGCCTTGGCGTCCAAAGCGAAGGGGGGCGAGTGTAAATTTCGAATGAGTAATAAAAATAGACAAGTTAAACTCACGGAAGAATCACGCTGGAAAACGGGGTAGCGGACAGAGCGTGTTGGGGGGAAGGGCGAGTGGATGCACATGCTTCAGTGAGTACGCGCGTTCTAATATAAAGCCATCGCACCTAAAAATCCGACACATCGGAAGCGAGTCACCGTCAGCGCCACCTACGACGACGATTGGTTGAGCGATTGCACATGCGATGGGTTTAGCCGTCCCATGGGGGACCAGTTGTGGCCACGTGCGCTGGCAAAACGGGGAGGTGACAATTGGTGACAATGGGTGGATGGACAACTCAGGAGGTCGGCATGTGCTCGGCAGAGCCAGTGAGCAACTAGGTTGACAACGATTCGATTCCGAGTGTCAAACCCCAAGTGTGGGATACACGAGTGGGTGGTGAGTCTGGAGTTTTCGAAGGCTCGGTTGTCGGACCACGCACGGAGCGAGTATTCGCGTAGACCGACGATGACTACGATACGTTTGCCATCGTCAAAATGTCCACAATTGTGAAATTAAATAATGGTGGGCGGTACCGACTTGTTAAGTTTCGTAGAATCAATTAATATTCTTGGTTTTTTCGGTAAAGTCACGTAGAAGGAAAATAAAAAAAATATGAAAACTTTATTTTTATTATTTCCCTTCTACGTGACTTTACCGAAAGAACCAGGAATATGAATCCATGGGGTCACGAAAGCTTTAAATCGAAAATAATCAATTAAATTTCATCGCACGATCAGCTCAGCTCTTTGCAAAGAAATGGCTACGCGCCATCGCGTCTAAGCTCTCCTGATCGTCGCCAAGCTCACAGTGTCCACGCACTCGTACCCTTGGGTTGACTACCGTGATTTCAGACAATGTGTCGCATTTCTCCGGTGATGTGTTTGCTCTAAATATAGAGAGAACATCTGGACTGATACCAACCTCAGCACTCACCATTCCCCCCCACCAAATCTCAATAATGATAATAAAATCTGAAAAACTATACACTGGGCCTTTAAAAATGCAAAGGTTGAAATGATAAAACTAAAAAGGGGTGAAATATACATCATGTAACATTTACGGCATGACACTTTATGACCTATATCAGATAGAACATCAACGCAGAACTCTGTCCTGTGTCTCTACGTATAACTACAAATGTGTTAGTCCATCAGACCATTGACTTTCCCAGACCAATTTTACCAAGCAAGGTTTTGGTTACGCAATCGAACTCGGCACCGGTTTCCATTTTCTGGGTCTCATCAGCAGAGTCAGGCTCGTTAAAAAAAATGCCGCTTGATTTCCAGGCGTTATTGGCAAGAACTCGCCATCTAAACTTTGAGGCTCATGTTCAATGACAAAAGCCATAGTTTTATAGACAATGTTTAAATTTTATGTGACAACACAGAAACGGAGTTCTGCCTATTCACGCTTCTACCCATAACGCTCCACGGCAAACGCTCTTTGAAACAGCAAACGTAGTGGTAAACGTGAAACCTTTGTAAACTTCACGTGGGTACGCCCACGTATATGCAACTTTCACCACCGTTCGTTGCTTCAGTGAAGTCACGCATGCCATCACACGGCCCGTATAAAGTTGACATATACGAATTCTAATCGTGGCTGTGGAAACCTCCAATGCATGGTAAAATAAGTGTGGTTAAGCACTGGGATGAGTTTACAAGAGCTTTGTCTACTTATAAGACAGCGTTTCTCCTGTATTCTGCTACGTGTATTGACCGTTCATTACATAGCACAGGATATATAAAAAATACTCAAAAACGAATTGGCCTAATATCCCGAAGCAAGACCCTTGCGAAACTCGGCGAGGTGTTTTTCTTTCTCTCCTGGATAAATAAAGGACCGATATCATCGTGATTATATACAGTATACAAAATAGTGGTTGTCCTGTGGAGATACTAGTCCCTGACATAGCAATGTAGAGTTTTCACCACTGGCTTAAAACGTGCCATTGCAAACAAGCACCATCGAATACTCATTTCAGTACGGGGACACACACTTGGAAGCAAATATATGCATATACAGTATACAAGGTAAGACAAATGCCAGGAACCATACGTCTGTGCTTATATATGTCGTTGTGGACACAGTTTTGTCTTTTTGTCCTTGTTCAGTTTGCATATCCCCCACGATTGCAATGTTTTGTAACTGCCACCACTGCCGGCGTTCTTGGGCTGCGGTCGTCGTTGAAACAACGGAGCGGTGTCGCTCAATGGGGCCTCGCCAGCGGAAATAAAGTCTGAGCCCGAGTCTGAATTGTCATTGATAGCAGATGCTTGAATTGCAATCAATAATAAGGCCGCATTCTCAGCTCGATTTTGAGTTGATGGTCTGGCAAAGGTTGAGGAGCACGGTACATGCAATGTAGTGGTCACGTGATAAAAGTCGTGCCTTCCTGCTGTTTGTTATTTCTAGATGCTTGAACTGTGCACCGATTGCTTGCGCACGCATCTTACGTTTCCACACAGGGCACTTGAACATTCCTCAACAAGTCCACGTGGATCTCAACAACACGCTCAGCCCGTGTTTTCAATCAACACACCGCTACGGGTTCCTGACTTTTGCCGCCAACTGTATATACGGGGACGATCCATTTATAGATGGCCCACTAATATAGGGAAAAAATTTATAGAAAAATAATAATTCACATCCAAGCATCGACATGTCTGCCACCAATCGCAACACGCAATTGTGAAATCATCTAACACTCCGCTGGAACACTTTTTCCAACATGGCCGGTCCGATTTGTTTACCGCATCCGATGGGTGGTGCGTTAGCCGGGGTCAGTGCGGTATCTATAAAGGAATCACCCCGGATACATTTGATCCGAGTCAATGAATGCGTCCTTTATTTAACTAGGCGAGAGCCGGCTGAACCAACGAGAGGAGCGTTCGAGCGCGCACTGCGATTACAACCGCCAACGGATTCAACTCGAACGCCATCTTGTTCTGGAATTGTTACCACGTTTGCATATTTCACCCGTTTTAGAGAGAGATAGAAAGAGAGAGAAAAGAGAAAGAGAGCCAAGTTGTGTGTGCGAGCGATTGCGTGCGAGTGCGTGCGAGTGCGTGCTAGTCTTCGTATTGACCCTTGCGCCAACGACTTCGTGCGGACAGCGTCGGAGAAGTGACGCTGGGCGGAGTGGCGAGAGGCTTCTACGCCGGGAGGCTCAGCTTCTTGCCCTTCAGCACTGCAACCCAAGGACAGAGGGAAACAACTCAGCACGTGCTCACGCACTGCTCTTGTCGTTGCTCGTCGTGGCGAGCGCGACGTCAGTTCCACCCATCTCTCCATCGCACGCAGTCACTCATGTAAGGCCGAGGGGACAGGCAGGACCGAGGTTCAGATCACAACCGTCAAATGATGTTGTTTCTAGATTTGAAGCTTTCGTGACTGCAAGGATTCATATTCTTAGGTTTTTTCGGTAAAGTCACGTAGGTAAAAAAAATGTAATTAATAAAAGTAAAATAAAAATAAAATAAAAGTCACGACGTTTCGGAGGCAACACAAGCTTCCGTCTTCAGGTCACAGCACGATAGCTGTATCAAGTGAGAGAAATTCCAAGAAACAGTATTTGTATATATACTGGTTGAGGGTGGGAGGAGCCAAGGTAGGCTCTGAAGCACGCTGTTAGGAATGAGCCTTTGTTGTGTAAACTAGGTGCAGATGATGTAAAGGTGCGTGTAAAAGGGACTGAGCCTTTTTGTTATGTAGAGATGATGTGGCTGAAATCACTGCCAGGAAATTAGTCTTTGTTGTGTAGAATGGTTGACTGAGCCTATTATTATGTAGAGGTGGTGCGGTGATGTTGTCCCAGGTCCGGGAATTAACCCTGGTACCCGCGATCATAGCGTGGGCGCTTCTCAAGGTATACCCTCTCGTATGGCTTGGTGGCTATTCTCCGGTCTCCTCCTCCTACGTAAAGCCAAACACTCACTCAAAGAATTGGCCAAGTATCCCCATGAGGCAGGGCCCTCCTTAAGATAAGCCTCGATATTTTAAAAGGCCTTTTCCTGGGCGTACAGGGGAGTTTAACAGATATATATACATCCACACATACTGATCGGTTGCTTATTATACAGACGCAGTTCAAAGACAAAGATCACCTGGATAGCCTTAACAGACTTTTGGGGGCAAGTGCCGCTCATGAGTAGCACCTACGAAGGCCGACATGGTGCATGAGGGGGGTGGGTGGCCAGCACCACGCCCGGCCACCTTTGCCTCCCTAGTGGGTCGTAAAGTTCATAACTCGGCGTGCTAACCACCGCGCCACCGCACACTTCTCCTGTATCTACCCCCGGCGCCCCCGCCTCCCCCCACCTTTGGTGACGTAGAGATAGAAGAAGTCGCAGTAGAGGATGGTCTGCACCACGCCCGCGACGATGGCGATGAGGTCGAAGAAGCCCTCGAAGTAGTAGCGCCAGATCCAGTTGAGGAGGTAGAGGGCTCGGTAGAGGCCGAGGGCGAAGAGGTAGTGGCTGGTGATGGTCTCCGCCTCGCCGGTCTTGCTCACGAGGAAGAGCTGCGGCAGGATCGCCACCGACTCAAGGTAGATGGAGAACGTCCACAGGATCTGCCGGGCATCCACGCGCAGTCAACGGACTGTAGCGTCGTGATTGTCCTCGACGTCATCAATTAAACCGGGTCCGCAAGTCAGGCGAGTTGATGGTCGGCAACAAATGACGTGAACAACGCGACGTTCAATATGGTTTCGACACTTTGAGTCCGCTCTGAGAATTCAAATGACGGTCGTGCGACAAAACATTGTTCGTACATTTAGAGTGGGTGGGAAAGCGCTGCCCCTTTTACTGTGTAAAGGCATCTCAGAGGTAGCTCTATGAAATACACTTCCATGGATCGTTCTCTAACACGAAGCGTTGCAAGGTTCTACGAGAGTTCTGAATAGACCCTTCGTCTCATGATTTGTCATGGTATAACATAAATATTTCACTTTAAAAAGGGTACATAATCTTTACAACTGCTTTGTGTTTCGATTGTTGTCCTTACCCAGCACCTCTGAAAAGCACGGTCAGCTACGTGCGGTGTGAAATAAGTTCAACATAATTCTAGATTTGAAGCTTTCGTGACTGCAAGGATTCATATTCTTAGGTTTTTTCGGTAAAGTCACGTAGGTAAAACATTTAAATTAATAATAATAATTATTTCTATTTTACTTTTTATTAATTTAAATTTTTTTCCTACGTGACTTTACCGAAAAAAACCTAAGAATATGAATAAGTTCAACATACATACATTTGCAAACTATGATTGCCACCTTCCCCCCCCCCCCACCCCGAGACCAAAACCCCGGACATATTTCTCCGTCAGCCCTAACGCCTATCAAAACCGCTGCAGTATACCGCAAAGAAGGTTCAACTCAACACCGGTGCCAGACCTCGGCACAAATCCATTGCTGCCACCCTGAGCGACTCAAACTCGGAGAAGGTGGCAACCCCCCCCCCCGTGCGATGCCCAGGGCCGCCCCCTCGCTCACCTCGAGCAGAGAGAAGTCGTGGTTGACGAGCACCGAGAGGCCTCCGATGGGCACGACCAGGAACTCGACGCGGAACGTGTCGTTGTTGCCGTCGTAGGTCGCCTTGAACTTGTGGTAGATCATCCAGAGCGTGGCGTAAGCGCAAGCCATGTACACAACCTACGAGAGCGAGTGCGCGAGTGAGCGAGCCGTCGAGTGTACGTGTGTTGAACTTCTTTTGCACCGTACGTAGCCAACCGCGCTAATCGGAGGTGAGTGAGTGAGCGAGCGAGCGGAGATAAATCTAAATCTCTCTGTTTAATTAAGCTCCAGCCTCCTGTGAATCACGTGGCTTCTTCTGCGTGGCCACCCCACACTCTTGAATCTCTCCTTCCTCTCCATGATGCCCACTGTGAAAACGAACGCTGCTCCATGAAGCCTCCTCCTCCATCTCCGATTAGCACGGTTGGCTACGTACGGTGCGAAAGAAGTTCAACACACATGCGTGCATCCACATCTCTCCCGACCCTCTGCTCCCGGTTCTCCATTCTTTTCCCAATCCTTTTTCTCCATTTTCTGATTCTTTTTCTTCTCTCTTCCCTCTCCCGTTCCACGTTAATTTTTCCCTATCCGTCTCATCCTTGGCTCTACCCCCCTTTCCGTGGTGGTGCGCCACGAATTAGAAAAAAAAGGTTGTTTGCAATAATAACACGAATACCACGCGCACGTAGGTAGGGTCCGTTAGGCAATCTGGGGGCATCACTGACCTTCATGCTGGTGTTGTAGATGGAGATGAAGGTGGTGAAGAGGTCAAGGTATCGAGTGGTGAACACCAGAGCGAAGAGGATCTGGCTCTTCCCAGAAATTCCTGTTTGGGATTTTGCGAATGGGCCAGAGGAGAAGGGGAGAAATCATTCAAAAGAATCAAATTGCTCGACTCGAATCTACGTTGCAATCATCGACCACCCGCCACTGCAAAATACTTGGCAGGATCCTCTTTGAAAAGTGCCGTGAGACTTTGTGCCGCTTTCCTGCGTGAACAAACGTAAAAATAATTTCAATAAATAGCTGCATTTGCAACGACAAAAAATGTTGCTGCCACTTTGCATACACACCACGTCATTTATACACATATACCACATACACCACGCTGCACACCGTACACCACCACACTCCACCGCACGCGAGCGCACCTCCGATTAGCACGGTTGGCAACGTACGGTGCGAAAGAAGTTTCAACATGCACGCACCGCCACACTCCACCGCACGTGACCGCCAGACACCACCGCACCACACCGCGAACCACACGTGACACCCCCACTGCACAGCAGCGGCCGGGTAGGGGTGACGTGTCCATCGGGGGGGGTGGGGGGGTGGGGGGCTCAGCAGCCACAATCGCGACGCGCACATCCGCGTGCTGAGCTCTGCTCTTGGCGAACACTTTGCACTCTCGATAGGCTCCGTGCCACTGGGCTGGGTCAAGTGCGCCTGGAGCCAATTGAGAACTTGCGAGGTGGCAGGGGGGGGGTCGGTAGAGTTGCGGGGGGGGGGCTAGTGGGGGTGGGGGGTGAGTGGATGCCGGCGTGGAGATCGGAACGCGTGACGGAGCCACGCGGGGTCGTCCAGGAAGGGGGCGACCGCTGCCGATTCGAATCCGGGTTGGAGCCCCCCTCCCCCCCCTCGACCCGCTCCCCTTCTGCCCCCACCACTCTGAGCACAACAGCTGGCAGGCACCGCCCAGCGAAACACGGAACGTTGGGACAACGTTGGGCCGACGGTTGCAGCCACATGCCAACGTCGGCTGAACGGTGGTTGTCTCCGCCACAGCAGCAGCAGCAGCATCAGCCATGGTCCATGCGCTGCTGGATGGAGGCCTCCCTAAACCGGAACCAAATCTCACGATCTCACGAAGCAAGAAACCGACTCGCACCGACACGCGATTTTCATTGCATCGCTCCATTGGAAGCGTACCATTCGTTGGCTGCCACTCTGCTATCATTCTTAACCATCGTCCGCCATCCATCCCAGCGACGTTCTCCTGCCCAAGCTACTGCGTGTGACGTGTTAAGCGTAGCGGTGTGCGTCCGTCTGTACAAGGAGAGAAAATCTCACCAACATTGTTGAGAGACAGAGCGCTCTCTGATGGGGGTCTCTAGACAATAGACTGGCAGACCGGTCTCTGATGGAGTCTCTATGCAACAAAATACTAAAGCACTCAATCAGCCACTCTTCAGCAAATTTAGACATTATTTCGTGAATGTGATCTCCTGTTTGACGTTTGTTTAAAAAAAAAACAGATACGTTTGATTGCTAACAACACTTGCTACCTTTTCCTAAAATTAACGATGTGTGTGTGTGCATTTGGGTACTCGCTAACAGCACTTGCCCCAACAAAGTCTGTTTGACGTGTTTAAAAACAGATACGTTTGATTGCTAACAACACACTACCTTTTCCTAAGGCTAACGATGTGTGTGTGTGGGTACTCGCTAACAGCACTTGCCCCAAAAAAAGAGGAGGACGGGGAGTGGGAGGGGGGGATCCTTTGTCTTTGTGTTGAGGGTGGAAGCTTTTGAGAAGAGTTGCCACGTCAGACCGTGAGAGTCGGAAAGCGGTGACGCCACCTATGGAGCAAACTTAGCAAGGCCACGTGTCAATGTGACGTGTGTGTGGGGAGCGGTGGTGGAGCGGTTAGCGCGCTGCGCTACGAACCCAGAAAACCCGGGTTCGATTCCCACTCACGGTCAACGCCAGTGACGGTTATCTGAACCGGTCCCGGGCCTCCTCCCCTAGGTCGACTCAGCCTCAAATGAGTACCTGGTGCGGTGTGTAAACATCGCCACTGGGGAGACAAAGGCGGTCGGGCGTGGTGCTGGCCAGCCACCCCCTCGTGTGCTGTTCCGGCCTTCATCGGTGCTCGCGAACAGCACTTGCCCCAACAGTCTGTTAAGGCTATACGGGGAATCTTTGTCTTGTTGTTGTAAATTTGTATGTGATGTGTGTGTAAAGGTATGCACTCTGTGTGTGTGTATATAAGATATGCCAAAGACAAACATCCCCTCTTTTGGCGTAAAAGTCTTTTGAGGCAAGTGCCAGCACCGTGCTCGGCCGCCTTTGTCTCCCCAGTGGTGATGTTTACGCACTGCACCAGGTACTCATTTGAGGCTGAGTCGACCTATAAGACATGCATACACATTTCTACATGCACCTACATTATAGTAATCAATTCACTAATATATATACCTACAATCAAATACTGTACAGAGTACGTACGTACATGTGATTACACATTCACGAACTTACCCACACTTACTTTCATATGCACGTACATCTTGAGTACATATACTTTCGGAAATCATAATCGCTAAGTGGAGGTGACGCACCTCGGCATCTGTGCCAGGCTAGGTGCACAATGAGACTATTACGTGAAGTGTAGCAAGGCTCGATCACGTGACAGACCCAGGTGCTTTGGGTTGACTGAGAGGACTGGTAAGATGCACCACCTGTGCTCCCCACTATGCCACGTTTGCTGCGTTTTATCTGCCTGGCGTTCCACTCGTTGTTGTGAGCTTCGCTCCTCCGTCCTCCGTTGTTGCTGGAGGGCTACTACCTCCATCCTCCCAGGAGCGTCCTTCACGAGCATCCTCCTACACAGAGGCCGATCTTGACACCGCTGGTACCGGTCATCTGCAAGTCCACTCAGATCCATATCCTCCCGTGCCACATCAGCTCCATCTCTTCTCCAGCCCGTGCCGCGCCCGTTTAGCCCTCTCTATCCTGCCAAACAGAAGCTGATTGGGCATGCGGTGGCTCGGAATGCGGGCTACTTGACCAGGCAATGCAGCCTCGCCTACCGGACGAGCTTACCGATGGGACTTTGTGCAAACCTTTCAAGGATCTGTGAGCTCTTTACACAATCCAGTCTGTTTTGTCCCAGGATCGGTCATAGCAGGCTATCCTGAATACGGCGGGAACTGATATACTTTTGCAATTTGTACTTGCATACTTTATTTTTATGTTTCAAATTTTTTTAGTGACCCGCTTACCTTTCCTACGCTTTGCACTCCTATCGGTGTTGGTAGTGTTGTTGTGACTTTCATGGCTCATCGGATTCGTCCAGTCTCAATAAAGAGTCCGATTCACTTACATAAATACACCTGCAAACACCTAAAGTCAATACATGCACCTACACACGTACTCTTACATACATACAAACTCGCACACGCCAAGCACATAGTCCATAGACAAAAGCAACCACTAAGTGGTGGTGACATAACCAGAGCGTTTGTGCCAGGCTTTAAGGTTATCACGTGAAGTGTCAAAGGCACAGTTGGCAGGTCAGGGGACAGACCCAGGTGCCATGGGTTGACTAAGATGACTGGCACCAACCCCAACCTTGGCTCCCTACTGTGCCAACACATATACACAGTATATAAACTTAGGGTGCCACACGGTAGCGAGATGTTAACTACCTCGCCTGGTGTCCACGAGTTCGTGAGCCCGATCCAGACCCAGATGCCTGTAAGTATATTTGGAGTTTGTATGCTTCTCGTTCTCTCTCCCCGTGGTCAAGTGGTCCTCCGGTTTTTTCTTCCACATTTAGAATCAACACGCGTTTAGAGTACTTGTCTGCTGATATATATAATGTCCTCATGATAAGCCACTTCGTTGAGTTATCACTTGTTATAGCCAAGTCGCTTCTGAACAAGCCATATAATTCAGTGGGCCTTACCTGCTCAAATAAAATAACACATGTTTTTAGTTTAGTTTACATTCACACAACAATCGCATACGTTTGCCTGCAAGCATTGGGGAAGGAACGATCCAAGTATCCGAGCGATTCGACGATTTGTCACGAATCGATTTTTTTCGCTTTCGTGACTGCAGGGATTCATCTTCTTGGTTCTTTCGGTAAAGTCACGTTAGAAGGGAAATAATAAAATAAAATAAATAAACCATAATTATTATATTAATTTATTATGTTTTATTTTTTTTATTTTATTATTTCCCTCTCTCAAAATAAAAACCCGCGGTCGCACAGCAGCGCCTCTAGAGGCTAAGACAGGGGTCGGCAACCTACGGCTCCGGAGCCGCATGCGGCTCTTTACGGACTGCTTCTTGACGATATGTACGTATGTACAGTATGTACTCAGATGCATTGCGGCTCTTGAAATACTGAATTTTGTACCGAATTGTAAAAGAAATGGCTCTTCTTGTTATTTTGGTTGCCGACCCCTGGGCTAAGAGCAATCGAAATCGATTAAGCGCATCGTAAGATAGGTGAGCATTTTTAATCGACGCATCATCATCATCATAAACACCAATCAGACCATAGATGTTTACCGCCGCCCCGGGGAATAGATTTTCCGCAGCTGATGTGCTGACGTGGAGTGTGATTCAGCCGACGTTCCCCTCCACGTGGCTAATTGAGCTGCCAATCACCGCCCCACACCTTTATTAAAAGAGCCATCATCATAATAATACAATGACAGACATGTAGTGATGATGCTACAGTGCATGAGAAATATACTGTGCAAACCAAACCAACTGGCTGGCATGAATAGGGATATATAGTATATTTTTTGACGTACACGTTGGTTGTAATCTAATTCTGCCTTGCGGATGAAACGGGCAAAAATAAAAGTACGTGATTAAATCTATCATCATCCCGGGAGAGCAATGGTGCACGGGGTAATCTCACTCTGCTACGAACCAGGCCACGGCCCTATCCAGGGTTTGAACTCGCATACTTCAAACTGCGAGACGCACACTCACTTCCACCGCTGAGCTACATCTGGCCTGATAGTGGGACCGACTGTAAATTTGAAGGGACCCCGGCTACACTGGGACGTGTGGTCACGAATGCCCCTGATGAGGGTCTGGATTCATGGGAGGCAGAAACCGGAAAAAACCCACCACTCATAGAATGTAAAACAAACTACTTTCTTTTATTTTACCAGGTAAGGCTTACCGAGCTATACGGCTCTATTTTTTCAGAAGCGACCAGGCCATAATTGACAGCTCAACAAAGTGACTTATCGCGTGCTAATTTATCGCCGCAGCCGCCACATACACACTCGAAAGACGCGTCGATTCGAAATGTGGAAATGAAAAAAAGCGGAGGACCCGGAGAAAAATCCACGCGACCACAGGGAGAACACGAGAACGTGCAAACTCCAAATATACAACCATAGGAGTGGGTGATGCTCATCAGCAGGGTGTAGCCCTTGAAAGCAAATATCTCTGGGTTGTGTGGTGCTGCGAGAACAGAAATCCATGGTAAACCACGGGCGTTCAGTTGTCGGCGGCGCACTGCGCTACCAACCCAGCCGCCACGGGGGTTCGATTCCCGTTCACGACCACTTACAGTGGTCAATATTTGAACCGGACCTAGGCCTCTCTTGGGTAGATTCAGCCTTGAGTACTCGGAACGATGTTTAAATGTCAGCAAAGGTGGCCGGGCGTGGTGTTGTTGGACAGCCACCGACCTAGCCGGCTTTAATAGGTGCTCGCTAACAGCCCCGACCACAACAGTCTGTTGAAGGACTATACGGGAGACCTTTGTCTTTGTGTTGTACTCATGCATGGCTCACAGGGACAAGGTCAGAGTTTTGATCACGGGGTGACTTAAAAAAAAAATCTCAATCCCCTTACTTTCAGCCCTGTCGCATAAAGAGCAGTCGACCTGCACACAGTGATATTTGGCCTATCCGTCCATTTCTCGTGTGACCGGCACAATTATTTTTTGTGCGTGTTCGTATTTGCTTCGTTCTGCTGGTACTTGTTTCACTTTTGTTCTTTTTATGACCGCCCAGGTTAGTAAGTCAGTCAATCTTGCAAATGTAGTTTTTTAAAATATATATATGTCCAGTTATATCCTGGTTTCTTGAGTTCTCATTTTGGTTAAACAAAATAAATTTGAAACTTGAATCCAACCAAGGAGAGTAGCACCTATGAAGGTCGGCACGCTACATTACAAGGTGGGTGGCCAGCACCACGCCCGGCCGCCTTTGTCTCCCCCAGTGGCGATGTTTACTACACACCGCACCAGGTACTCATTTGAGGCTGAGTCGACCTCGGGGAGGCCCAGGGCAGGTTCAGATAATCGTCACCGGTGTTGGGCCCAAGATCGCACTTCGAAAACAAAAGACACATCCACACACTCACATCCACACGTTACACACACACACGGAGAGTAAAATCACGTTCAACTAAACCCATTTAAGCAGTATCCAAGCGACAATCAACTAGGGGTCTATTCCTACTGACATGCCCGGAGATACAAAGACGGCTTGGACGCCCCCCCAAAAAACTAGACCTTCGTGATTTAAACTGCAATGTGATGTACGCGGCCCTTTGTCAATCCGCTTGCTGTATGAAGGCCATACTTCACCACGCTGGTTCAGCGTAAGGCGGGAGGGGGGGAGACGTGGGTGGTGGCTGAGTCAAATGTCAGCATCCTCGACTCAGTTCCAGCAAACTAACGGTCCCTCTCAGAGGCCTGTGGCGGTAATGTCCACGTTACTGCGGCCGGGGCCGAGTTCGTTCGCTCTTATCTCAATTAAAACGTCACGAACCACGGCAGATGGACCCAGGGTAGGCAGATGAGCACCCCCCCTGCGCTAACCACTGCGCCACCGCTCCCCCGCGATATGCAAAACCTTACACGTGGACACATCCCGCCTCCAGCAGCAGTAACACAGCAACTGCACTGGTTTACACTTTTTTTTTACACCAAATGCCAACGCAACAATTTCTGTACCACTTTTAAATATCAGAGGCATATGATGATGAGGTTATTCGGGTTTGCAGTGTAACTCCAAACGTGGCATCGTTCCACTTGCAGTATAGGGATGCAGTTATACCGTGTCGGCTATGTCCTGTCAAGGGGGGTGGGGTAAGGTCTGCCGTCTGTCCACACGCTTTGGATGAAGAGGTGTGTGGGGTGAGAGACAAGATCGTCACCCCCCCGGTCACCCACAAACTTGACCAGTTCGCCCACGGGGACTGTCCTGGAATGTTGCATCGTGAAAAGCACGCGGGCTTCAATTCACACCATCAGCTCATCTCGATCGGGGTGGAAATTCCACATTGCCATGGCTGGGGATGGGGTTTATCTGTCCACCGGCCGGGTGAGCTAAACCAACACTGTTGTCTTCAAAGCGGTACCTATTTTATCGACCCCCGGAGCGATGATTGAGCGTGGATTGTCGAGTTGAATTAATCGATTTTCCCGGCCCCCCGTGTAGCCTTAACAGACTTTTTCAGCACCGATTGAAGGCCGGCACGGCTCCACGATACGTGGGTGGGTGGCCAGAAAAGCACCACGCCCGACCGCCTTTGTCTCTCCCGCAAACCACCGCGCAAGTAACGGGAGAAGGCGCGATGCGAACTCACCAGCGCACGACCTCGTCTTCCATATCTTGATGAGCAATATGATGATGGCGAGGAGGTGGGAGAGGTCACCCGTAAGTCTAAACACGTTCATGATGCCGCCGCCGACGCTGCTGCTGCTGCTATCAAAAGTGACAGATCAGCTGATAAGCCAATGGGTCAGTGGTAGGAACGTGGAAGGGTGATAAAGTGATGGGCGCACACACACGCACGGACACGTGCCACAACTGAAGCACTCACACGCAACGGCACGAAAACAGCCACACAGCCTTAAGGCTACACACACACAGACAGGCAAAGACACACACACAGCACAGGCAGGCAAAGAGACAGACAGGCAGGCAAATACACACACAGGCAGGCAAAGACACACACAGGCAGACAGGCAAAGACACACACAGGCAGACAGGCAAAGACACACACAGACAGGCAGGCAAAGTCAACACACACACAGCCAGCCAGGCAGACGGACTTGCTCCGGGCGAACTGCGCGTTACGCTGGTGGAGGTGGAGGAGGAGGAGGCTGGTGGTGGTGGTGGGTCGGGGGGGGGAGGGAGAAAAATATGGCGCAGCCGCCTACGTGGCGGGTTGGGAGGAGGAGCCGGGCAGGCGGGGAGGGGGGCGGGGGGGAGTAAGGGGGGTGAGGGGTGACGAGGGGGAGGGGTGAAGGGGGGTAAGGGGGGGTGAGGAGGAGGGTGGGGGTGGGTGATGCGTGTGAGGAGGAGGGGGTGAGGGGTGGCGGTGGGGAGGGGTGAGGAGAGAGGGGGGGTGACGAAGGGAGGGGTTAGGGGGGTGACGAGGGGGAGGGGTGAGAAGAGAGGGGGGGGGGTGACGAGGGGGAGGGGTGAGGAGGGGTGACGAGGGGGAGGGGAGACTAAAGACAAAAATCCCCCGTGTAGCCTTCACAGACTGTAGGGGCAAGTGCTGTAAGTGAGTGAGCACCTATGAAGGCCGAACGGTGCACGGAGGGGCTGGGTGACCAGCAACCACGCCCGGCCGCCTTTGTCTCCCCCACTGGCGATGTTTTCACGCGGGTTACTCATTCGCGGCTGAGTCGACCTAGGTGAGGTCCGGGACCGGTTATCAGATGATCCGTCACCGGTGTCGACCCCGTGAGCGAGAATCGAACCCGGGTTCGTCGGGTTCGCAGCGCGCTAACCGCTGCGCCACCGCTCCCCTCCCACACACACAGCGCGCACTCTGCTGGGCATGTAGGGAATGCGGCGGCGTGGATTTATTGAGGGGGGGGGGGGTCTTGGTCGCTACGCCGTCGGGTTAAGGTTTAAAGGGGGGGGTAGGGCCGTCCATAAATGACGTCACGCACCTAAGGGGGGGGGGAGGGGGTGGTCAGACATTTGTGACGATGTGTGACGAGGAGGGGGGGTTTGAGAAATGTGACGTCACATCAAAATGCCCAACTTTAAATAAATATGGAATTGTTATAACAACACTAACTGTTACAGCAACACTCCTATAACATCATAGTGCAGCGCCACATTAAATACGCACTACAATGACAATAGTTTAAAGCGATTTGAAGCATGTTTTATTTTCAAAATGGAAATATGGTTGGGGGGGGGCAGAGCTTTGTGACGTCATATTTTAGGGGGGTCTGACTTTTTGTGACGCCGTGTGACGAGGTGGGGGGGGTCAAAAATCGTCCAAAATCGCGTGACGTCATTTATGGACGGCCCCTTATCGGATGGGGGAGTTCATGGACGCGACTCCTGTTGGGGTTTAAGGCGACGCTTGTGCGTTGTTTTGTCGGTCTGCCCGCGCTCTGGATGTTGTATCCGTTACGGGTGGGGGGGGGGCCTCATGTTGACGCTCGCTTAACACATTCCTGCGGAGGGAGCTGGTAGGAACGTTGGGTTGCTCGGTCAATGGCCAGGGTCAACGGCGGCGTGGTGTATTCATGTAAATATGGCCCACTGTGAGGGCGGGCACAAGCCGACGTGAGTAGGTTAAACGTTGAGTTTTATAAGGGCACCACGGGGTGACCAGCCCCTCTCCACCCAGCCCCACCCCCTCCCACTCCCCACCCAGCCCCACCCTCCCCACCCAGCCCCACCCAGCCCCTCCCTCCCCACCCAGCCCCTCCCCACCCTCCCTACCCAGCCCCTCCCCACCCTCTCCTCTCCACCCAACCCCTCCCATTTTTGGATGCACGACGGACGGACACAATAATCCCCTGTGGGCTGGTGTGATACGAACGGGAGATGTTCAGCGTGAAATTGCGACGAATATCGCGACAGTCCCTCTGTTGACAAAGAACCCGGCACTAATTGAATTGCGAAACGCGTTAAGCAACTTGCTGTCCGCCCATCGGCTTCCATACAAATAATTACACACTTCCGACAGCAAAGATATTTTAGGAAGCGTTACATAATCCAGAACTCTTTCCTATAGTTTTTTTTATTTTGCATGTATAGTTGATGCTAAAAAGAGGTCTATATCCCGGCAGGAATGAAGCTGCTGTTTGTGAAGAAGATTCGGAGTAGCACGTTCCAGATGTCAACCTTTGAAGAAGTTAAAAAATTAACCCGTAAAAACAAAGTTTTTCACTATAAATCCTTTATATGCGTGGCATCGGTTTTATTTTATTATTCATTTCTGTTTTTCTTGAGTAAGAGTTTCATTTTTATCACATTGGTATTTTAAATTAAATATGACATTTTTTTTCTTCTAAAAAGTGGAAAATTTTGGGGGTCAAAAATCGTCCAAAATCGCGTGACGTCATTTATGGACGGCCCCTTACGGGCGAATCGACAAACGTTAATACGTAAATGCTTTCAACCATGCTTGGCCGTAATGGGTAAACATCGATTGGCCACCCTATTATTGATGATGCTATCGCACCCATCACCTTGGCCCGTGGGGCCCACACGAGATATTTAAACTCGTCGTCACCACCCGAGATGGCACGAGCGGTTCCAATTTCGCTGTGTGTGCACAAAAAACAGTGAATTCTGCGAAAGCCATTTGAAATGTGCGAAATGTAAAATAATTAAATCTCTCACGCCGTACAGTGTTATTGCCAGAAAGGGTAGAAAAACAACAACTATTGTTATATAAATAAATCTGTAGTACAGTGCTAAATATGTGCTCATCTTAGGTGGTACACATTTCTACTCTGACCCATGGACTAGAGTCGGGGTTATTTATCAAGCACCACCACCACCGTGTCTCGTATTCACCAACCAGTGCATTGCGCCTCTTGAAATATTTAGGTTTTTAAAATTGTATTTCTCCCGAAATCGAACAAAAAATATCTCTCCTTTTATCTTCTTGGTTCTTTCGGTAAAGTCACGCAGAAGGGAAGTAATACAATAATAAAAATAAACCATAATAAAATAATTCTCACGACGTTTCGGCTATAACGCAAGCAGCCGTCTTCAGGTTATTATGTTTTATTTTTATTATTTTATTACTTCCCTTCTACGTGACTTTACCGAAAGAACCAAGAAGATGAATCCCTGCAGTCACGAAAGCTTTAAATCGAAATATCTCTCCCTGTTATTTTGGTTGCCGGCCCCATGCACTAGAGGATTGAATAGTTTCAGCTTGACCCGGTAATGGGTTTCCGCTAGGTGTACTCAGCCTCAAATGAGTACCTGGTGCGATGTGTAAACATCGCCACTCGGGAGACAAAGGCGGCCGGGCGTGGTGCTGGCGACTCATCCTCCTCGTGTGCCGTGCCGGCCTTCATAGGTGCTGCTCGCTAACAGCACTTGTCGCAACAGCCAGTCAAAGGCTACACGGGGATCTTTGTCTTTTGTGTGTGGGGGATGGGTGCGCGTGTTGGTTTAGCGGGGTGGCTGCGATTTTTGCCCGGGTGCTTGAACACAGCTGACGGAGTGGGAGGGGGAGTCACGGTGCTGTTCACACAGACAGAGCGCGCCACGTGTGTCTGGACGGGGGGCAGCTGTGAGAGGTGGACACGTCACGAGCCATCGTGCTCTCCCAACACGCCCACACAACACACACAACAAACGCAACACACGCAACACACACAACAAACACAACAACACGCACCACACACAACAAAGACAGCAAACACAACACACAACAAACACAACACACACAACACACAACACGTGCAAAGTTCCCCGCCGTATCGCCTCGACAGACTTTTGACTTAAAACGTTCGTGACCGCAGGAATTCATATTCTTGGTTCTTGCGGTAAAGTCACAGAGATAGAAACATTTTTTTGCAAATATATTTTTTATTATTTTTTGTTTTAATTTTAATTATTCTTTTTCTTTTTGTGTTTTTTGTTTTCTATCTACGTGACTTTACCGAAAGAACCAAGAATGTATATAGCTCAACAGGCTGTTGGGGCAAGTGCTGTTAGCGAGTAGCAGCACCTATGAACGCCGGAGCGGCACCTATGAGGAGGTGGGGGGGGAGACGCAGCACCACCACGCCCGGCCGCCTTTGTCTCCCAAGTGCTGATGTTTGATACACACCGCACCCGGTACTGTACTCATATGAAGCTGAGTCGGTTTAGGGGAGGACCAGGACCAGTTCAGAGTATTAATCGAAACTGGTGTTAGTGTCCGTGACCGGGAATTGAACTCCGATATTAGCCTACAAGAGACAAAGATCCCCCGTATAGCCTACAACAAACTGTTGGGGCAAGTGCTGTAAGCGAGTAGCACCGATAAAGGCCAGCAAGGCACACTAGGGGGTGGGTGGCCAGCACCACGCCCGGCCGCCTTTGTCTCCCCAGTGGCGATGTTTACACACTGCACCAAGTACTCATTTGAGGCTGAGTCAACCTAGGGGAGGCCCAGGACCGGTTTAGATAATCATCACCGGTGTTGGCTATGAGCAGAAACCGCCAGGTTCGTAGCGCACCGCGCTGACCGCTACACTACACACACGCAAGCACGATAAGTATAAAAACGCATTCTATAGATAACTATAAGATTTCGATTTAAAGCTTTCGTGACTGCAGGGATTCATCTTCTTGGTTCTTTCGACAGACCTGTTCTTCACCTGAGGACGGCTGCTTGTGTTGTGGCCGAAACGTCGTGATAATTATTTTATTATGTTTTATTTTTATTATTTTATTATTTCCCTTCTACGTGACTTTACCGAAAGAACCAAGGAGATAATTAGAAGATGTTTCGCAAAGGAAGAAGCACCCCAAAGCTTACGGTGCCCGATATCAAAACCCTACGGCGCATTGGGATCTACGGATGCAACGCACCTTACAAATGTAAATCATTATAATCGTCATCCCTTAGACTGATCTGGTGACGTACATTTACATAAACCTACTGGATTTTAAAACGAGCCCGACGACTTTTCCTTCAAAATACTCGAGAGACAATGGGACTCTCAGTTGACAAAGGACTCTCAATTGCCGTTCCTCATTCGTTAAATGTGTGAGATGTTTGGTTTATACCTACCAGTGGCTCTTAACCTGGGGTGAAGTGCGTCTTATAACCCGTAAAGTACGGTCTTTCCTCCACCGTATAAACCAGCGGTTCTTCACATTTACTGCAGCCGTGCGCTCCTTTGGTTCTCTATCAATTATCATATTTTGCTACTGGCAAAGGAGGTGCCAATGGTGTAAATGCTTACCCCGAGCTCTCATACTCTGATGGTGCATTGTCTTTGAGTTGTGCGCCTTTTGGCGTCATCTGGTCCAACACCATGTGAGACTAGGCTCTAAGAAAAGCTGTCTCAGGTGTGGACCAATCAATTTCAAGGAAAATGCATACATTATCAGAGTTGTGTTTTTTGTTTGCACTCCGACCGCAGGTATTGTGGTCAATGCAAACATGACTCCTTGTAATAAAGGTGTCAGTTTTGTTGCTAAATAAAAGGGTAAAAAAACAATTATCATAATTGGCTACTGGCAAAGGAGGTTCCAATGGTGTAAGAAGCAAATAACTCAGTGGGCCTTACCTGGTATTCTAAAACCAGTAGTTTTTTGTTGTGTGAGATTCGTTGACCTTTCCTATACTTTGCACTCCTCTCGTAGTTGTGCATCGTTCGTCGTTGTAGCTTTCTGACCCTGTGTCCCAACTGGACATTCGTGAAAAAAAAGAGCTTCATAGCTCGTCGGATTCCTCCTGCAGTCGACATAAAATATTCTGATTTCGAGGGTGCCAACGACGGCTATGAGATTGAGCGTTCGTCGGTGAAGGCGGCTGAGCAGGTGTCGGTTTCGTTGGCGGTGTCGGTCGCGGTCGCAAGCCAGGCTATGGAGGAGTAGCCGGTGATGGAAGCGTCCAGGCCTCGTGCCCGCAGGAACTCCGCGGCCACGGAGTGCAGGAGGGGAAGCGAGAAGAAGTCGGACAGTAGCAGCACTTCGCGCGCCGTGCCTGCGAGTCACGGCGTGGGGTCAAAGGGTCAGTCAGCACTGAACAACCTCCACGCGGTCGATATCATTATATCACCCTGCTCTCCATTTTACCCTTGACGCATTTCCTCCCCCCCCCTCCCCCCCTATTTGAACTCATCATTGCAACCTTTTGAACTCGATTCAGCTCTCCAAGCTTCATGGGGCTTCAACATTGCGAGGTCAACCCCGATAATGCTTGGGGAGCTGAATGGCATTCAAAATAACTCACTAGCAAACATCTTGTGAGAGACCCAATGCAGAAGATCCCTGGGGGTTTGATCTTCCACGTGGTCCACCCTAAACCGGATCCACTGCACAAACCATGGCAGTCGATGCGGGGATACCTGATGCACAAATGGAAACTTAAAAACTCTACAGTAGTGTGCGACTGTGGTCATCCAGAACAAACCGTACAACATTTCATGACACAATGCCGGATCCACAAATACGAAGGAGACATCGCAGCGATAACACTCAGCTACTCCTGACGCAGTTATCTGGACTTGACCACCTGGATGTGAAATTGTAGTTGCTGCTCTGCATCTACATCAGCCATTGCAACCTGGACATTAACACATTCCTGCGGAGGGAGCTGGTAGGAACGTTGGGTTGCTCGGCCAATGGCCAGGGTCAACGGCGGCGTGGTGCATTCCGCAAATATGCCCGACTGTGAGGGCGGGCAGAAGCCGGCTGTGAGTAGGTTAAACGTTGAGTTTTATAAGGGCACCACGGGGTGACCAGCCCCTCCCCACCTAGCCCCACCCCTCCCAGCCCCACCCTCCCCACCTTCCCCTCCCCACCCAGCCCCACCCTCCCCACCCAGCCCCTCCTCACCCTCCCCCTCCCCACCCAGCCCCTCCCCACCCTCCCCTCCCCACCCAGCCCCTCCCCACCCTCCCTCTCCACCCAGCCCCACCCTCCCCACCCAGCCCCTCCCCACCCTCCCTCTCCACCCAGCCCCACCCTCCCCACCCAGGTCCTCCCCACCATCCCAACCCCACCCAGCCCCTCCCCACCCTCCCCTCTCCACCCAGCCCTACCCCTCCCGTTTTTGGATGCACGACGGACGGACACAATAATCCCCTGTGGGCTGGTAGAACCAGGAGGTTCCTACCAGTAAAAATATCAAGAATAGGTTTTGCTCTTGCAAAAGTTTTTTTTTCCATTTGGCGTTTGAACATCTTAACACCTGCTGTTTTATTGCCAGAAAGGGCAAGTTAAGTAAAAGTGTGTAAAGCGGAAAGAAAAAATGTCTCTTTCCTCATTGCAAGGTTGTAGACCCCCCCCCTCTCCGCCACCCCCTCGCCCCGCGCGCCCACGTTGTACTCGCCTGTGGAGGACAAGCTCGTGTCCCCGAGGTACATGTGCCGCATCACGCACTCGGCGCTCTCGGGGGACGCCTCCACGTCGATCGACACCTCGCCGAGAATCCTTTCGCGGAAGCCTCCTGCGCGCGCGGCAGATGCGGAGAGAGAATTCTCGATTTGAAGCTTTCGTGACTGCAATGATTCATACTCTTTGTTGTTTTTTCGGTAAAGTTACCACATCTTCTTGGTTCTTTCGGTAATGCCACGTAGAAGGGAAATAATAAAATAATAAAAATAAAACATAATAAAATAATTCTCACGACGTTTCGGCCACAACGCAAGCAGCCGTCCTCAGGTGAAGAACAGGTCTGTCGGAAAGACCGCGTCTGACAGACCTGTTCTTCACCTGAGGACGGCTGCTTGTGTTGTGGCCGAAACGTCGTGAGAATTATTTAATTTAGTTTCAATTTTATTATTTCCCTTCTACGTGGCTTTACCGAAAGAACCAAGAAGATGAATCCCTGCAGTCACGAAAGCTTTAAATCGAAAGTTACCACACTTAAGCTGTTGTGCTTTCGCTACGTTGTCCCCACCTTGTGTTGTGCCCGAAACGTCATGATTTAATTTAGTTGTTTTCATTTTTATTTGATTTGATTTGTTTACCTATGTGACTTTACCGAAAAAACCAAAGAGTAGGAGAGAGATGTTCCGGTAGGGACACGGGGGGGTCAGAAAACAGGTTTATGTTTTGATGTTTTTGTTTTATATCGTACTGTGTGTGTGTATATACAGTCAACGTATAATTATAAGGGGTCGTCCATAAGTGACGTCACGCACCTAAGGGGGGGGGGTGGTCAGACATTTGTGACGATGTGTGACGTCACATCAAGATGTGCAACTTTAAATAAATATAGAATTGTTATAACACTAATTGTTATAACAACACTCCTACAACATCAGAGTGTAGCGCCACATTGAATACGCACTACAATGACAATAGTTTAAAGCGATTTGAAGCATGTTTTATTTTCAAAATGTAAATATGGTTTGGGGGGGGGGGGCAGAGCTTTGTGACGTCATATTTGAGGGGGGGGGGGTCTGACTTTTTGTGACGCCGTGTGACGAGGGGGGGGGGTCAAAAATCGTCCAAAATCGCGTGACGTCATTTATGGACGGCCCCTAAAGCAAAGTGAAAGTGATTCATTGCAGCCCTAAGGAAGTGATTCCACATTCCTGGATGGGTGGGCGGAGAGCGGCAATGCAGCGGTTAGCGCGCCAACATTGGTGACGATGATCCGAACCGGTCCTGGGCATCCCCTAGGTCGACTCGGCCTCGAAATGCGTACCTGGTGCGGTGTGTAGTAGACATCGCCACTGGGGAGACAAAGGCGGCCGGGCGTGGTGCCGGCCGCCCACCCCATCGTGTGCCGTGCAGGCCTTAAACTCTTAAAGGGTGCAACTAGCTAAAACAGTACTTGCGCCAGCAGTTTGTTCAGGCTATACGGGGGATCTTTGTCTTTGGATGGCGGGGGTGAGCCTAACCCTAGGACAACAACCACTGTTGACATGCTCACAAATTAATACTTTATTTTATCGACCCCGGAAAAATGATGGGCTGGGTCAACCCCCAAGCAGATTTGAACTCGCAACCTTCACACATGTACGATCCGCTTGCTCTTAACTGCACCACCCCTGAAATGTGCGCGCTACCTCGGGGAAGTACGGTACAATGCACATGCTGAGAGTGCGCGCGGTCTCTGATACGTACGGTAGAGCCGCGTGGCATGACGATGCGTGGTCTGCGTTCAGCTGTGGGTCCGATTGCTGCATATGAACAGTTTTAGTTCGACATAACATTCAGTGCCGTATTATCCTCGTAGCAAAAGTAGCATATGTTGTAGCTACGGGCCCCGCACTTTCAAGGGCTCCGCGCTAAATTATTTCAAACGATCAATTCCGGTTATAGTGATTCTGCACTTGCTCTATTACTATAGTACTATACTGCCTTCAACTGTTATGAACGACTGGGTGTTCATGGTTAGCGATTTGTCGTATTATCTGTCTGGATAGCAAATTTAAAAATACAATTATTTTACTATGCAAGTAAAACATTTGTGTTTTAATATTAACGTGTTTTATTTATTTATTAATTTAGGGCTTCTTTGTAACATATGCTACAGGCCCGCATGAGCTTAATCCGACGCTGCATACAGCCCTTTATATATCCACTGCTGGCTGGATGAAGGCCTGGTAGGCGAAGCTTCAGGAAGCCCACATATCGGGTGCAAGGTATCACGCGCCGCTGAATTTTCTCCCTGATCGGGAATCGAACTCGGGTGGCCGGATTGATTTTCGCAATGCGATAACCACCGCTCCTCCGTTCTATCACTGACATTTGAACAGCTGCGCCGCACCTTTAATGTGGAGCGGTGGCGCAGTGGTTAGCGCACTCCAGTAGTAATAACTGTGGTCAGTTTAAGACGTAGCAGGCTTTGGCGAGCAATATTATTCGTAACAAAGGTGTTTGGGGTTAAATTGCGTAAGTATAAATGTTGTGTCATAACCCTCCACCACCCGACACAGCCATTAGTTACTACGTCAGCTCACCGGGGTGTTTGAGAGTAAATCCACAACATTTACAACTTGAGTAGTATGACGTTCCGCTTGTAATTAAGCCAGCATCATCGGGCGATTTGACCATTCTGCCCATTCTGGCAAATCGCCCCATGATGCTGGATGTAATTACCAGCGAAACGTCAAACTACTCAAATTGTAAATGTTGTGGATTTACTCTCCAACACACATTTATACTTAGGCGATCTAACCCCAAAACCTTGATTGTGAACTGTGGTCAGGCTGTCGGGACACTTTCGGCTGTTTTCGTGACGTCTTTTTTTCTAGGATCGATTTCCTTGTTCGATATAAAAAAAAAACACAAGTCGCCATTGCGCTATGAATCTGTGGTGGTGACGCACGTGGAGGCGAGGGTTGGTGGATCACGGCACAGATGGTTGTGGAACTCCCTTGCCCTGGGCGGATGTTGAGGTGCCATTTCCTGGCTCTGCCAGGAGATGGCGGTACAGCAAAACAAAATGTGGAATTCCACCTCTTCTGTCTGCATGGGATAGAGCGTTTCCCCATCGCATGCGTTGGGTTTCTCCTGGTGCTCTGGTTTTCTCCCACACGTAGCATCACGGCACCGGCGCGGCTCGGTTGTGACAGTGGAAAAGAGGTGAGACAGACTGTTTGCCTAAAATTGGTGGGAAAACTGCTTCCTTGCAAAATTGTTATTTTTTACACCAATATTTGGCTAAAAATTCCCTTTTCCGCCCCGCTGTGTTATTATCACTACCACCACCATCGACACTGACACCACCACCGGCACCACCAGCACCACCAACACCACCAATACCACCACCACCGAAACCACCACCGGTACCACCACCGGCCCCACCGTCAACACCACCAACACCGACACCACCACCGGTACCACCACCGGCACCACCACCAACACCACCAACACCACCAACACCGACACCACCACCAGCACCACCACCGGCACCACCAGCACCAACACCACCAACACCAACACCACCGGCCCTACCACCACCACCGTCACCGACACCACCACGTGCACCACCACCAACACCACCACCAACCACTACAACCAGCACCGTCGTCACCGCCACTACATTACCGGCGAACATGGCTCGGAAGTAAGGGGACACGGCGGCCAGGAGCCCCCGGTGCGCATGGGCCACGTGGCCCCCCATCCGCAGGGAGACGTCGCACAGCGGCCTGCCGGACGAGCGCTGCGCGTTCAAGCGCCGGGCCAGGACGCGGTAGTGGCCGCGGCGTCGACACAGCCCCTCCGATTCATCCTCCTCCTCGTCGTCGTCGTCGTCATGGTGATCATCATCGTCGCCCACGTGTGCCACCTGACGGGGGTAGCAATTGCAAAGTGGAGGAGGTGGGTGACGAGATATACTCTTAGTTCTTTCGGTAAAGTCACGTAGGTAAAACATTTAATTAAAATTATTAATTTTAATTTAATTTTTTTACCTATCACGTAGGTAAAAAAAATAATTAAAATGAGTTCTTTCGGTAAAGTCACGTAGGTAAAAAATTAATTTAAAATTAATAAATTAAAATTAATAATTTTAATTTAATTTTTAAAAAAATAAATTAAAATTATTAATTTTAATTACATTTTTTACCTATCGCGTAGGTAAAAAATAAAATAAAAAAATATTTTTTTTTACCTATCACGTAGGTAAAAAATTAAATTAAAATTAATAATTTTAATTAAAATTTTTACCTACGTGACTTTACCGAAAGAACTAAGAGTATGAATCCTTGCAGTCACGAAAGCTTCAAATCTAGAATTAAGGGTGAAGAGATGTTAACTCCCTCGCCTGGTGTGCAGGAGGTCGTGGTGTTCGATCCCGACCCCTGACGCCTGCTGCTGCTGTATATTTGGAGTGTGCGGCTCTCTCTCTCTCTCCGTGGTCGCGTGGATTTTTCTCCGGGTCCTCCGGGTTTCTCCCTCCACATTTAGAATCATCATCACGCGTTTAGAGTATTTGGCTGCTTTAATGTCCGTATGATGATAAGCCCACTTCGTTGAGCTAACATTTGTGGCACAGGTCGCTTTTAAAAAAGAGCTACACACCTTTTGATTTAAAGCTTTCGTGACTGCAGGGATTCATATTCTTGGTTCTTTCGGTAAAGTCACGTAGAAGGGAAATAATAAAAATATTAAACAAAATTCTCACGACGTTTCGACTGCAACACAAGCAATCATCATCAGGTGTGAAATCCACAGCAAGAAAATTTGAAAGTGGCGGTTTTTTCAAATTTTCTTGCTGTGGATTTCACACCTGATGATGATTGCTTGTGTTGCAGTCGAAACGTCGTGATCATTTTATTGTTTTATATTTTTATTATTTTATTATTTCCCTTCTACGTGACTTTACCGAAAGAACCAAGAAAATAAACGTTTAAGTTTTCTAAAATTGTTTAAATCACACCGTGTGTTCCCCCCTCCACCCCCGGCGCCTTCAAACGAATCCAGAACTATCACGCCTGACACCGTGACGTTGAAGCGTGGGCAGCGGCCCCCCAATGCGCGGGGACCGGGGCGTTCGCCACAAATTCTCGCGTACCCCAGCGAGGGGCTCTGACAGGGAGCCACGCGTACCGCGTGGCCACCGCCGCCCGCAGATGAATCGATCGATCGATATGCGATGTGACGAGGCTGATGTTGTGATTGCTTCCTCCACAGCTGCACTCACTTGCGAGGTCGTGCAGCTTCCCACGCCGTGCCGAGCCTCCGTTGAATCCCCGGAGCGGCAACGCTGTCGGGGGGGTCTGCATCGCAGTCGCGTTTGGGAACTCGCTCCCCCGCGCCGCGGGCATGCGGGGTCGTAGGTTCGATCCAGGATGAGGTCCAGCGCTTCGATTGCCGTATAGCGCCTATTACACGCCATGGTGACTGTGTGTATGTGTGCCTGTATGTGTGCGAGTGTGTATGTATGTGTACCTGTGTGTCTATGTATGTTCGTCTTTGTGTACGTATGTGTGCCTGCGCATATAGGCACTCGCTAACAGCATCAACAGTATTTCAAAAGGCTATATGGGGGATATTTGTATTCGCCTGTGCGTGTGTGCTTGTGGTGTGTATGTGTGTATCAATGTATGTGTCTTTGTGTGTGTACGCGTGTGCTTGTGTGTGTCGTGGTGATGTCACCGCCACTTAGTGGCGAATGGCGGTTGTTGTTGTTGTGTGTGTTGTGCCGGCCTTAATAGGTGTACTATCTGTGTATGAGAAAGTGCATGTGTTAGTTTGTATATGCATAAGATAGTACACTAATGGGTGTACGTGTATGCATGCGTATGTGTACGAAAGTGTGTGTGAAAATGAGTATGTGTGTATGTAATTGTGTGTATATATGTGTGTATGTATATGTGTGTATATATATGTGTGTGTGTATATATGTGTGTATGTATATGTAAGTCTGTAACATATATGTTGTTAGTGTGATGGTGTCGATGCAGAGTGACTGCACCACGTGTCAATGCTGCCAGCGGCGGCCCTTTAAACCCCTCTGGGAAGCTCCTCCCACGACTCAAGGCGATTAAAAAACATCCGCGGAAGCCTCCGAGGGCCAATATAATTCGATATAATGCAATATAATTCGATATAATGCAATATAATCCGAACCTTTTATTTTATTTTTTATTTTACCAGGTTCGAAGGCCCACTGAGCCACAGTAAATTTTCCAGAAGCGAGTTGGCTTTCACAAACGATAGCTCAACGAAAGTGGCTTATCATCCGATGGACATTTGTCGCAGTCAAATACTATGAACGCGTGATGTTGTTTCTAAACTTGGAGGGAAGAGCCGGCCCGAATAAAAATCAACGCGACCACGACGGGGAGAGAGACACGCACACTCTAAAATACTGTGTAGAGGCGTCAGGTTTCGGGATCGAACCCACGACCTCCTGCATACCAGGCGAGGGAGTTAACATCTCCCAGGCGATCACTCGCGCAACTAGCAATGTGGAATTCCCACCACAGGCTTAGGACTGCCTATCCTATTCTTGCGTATGGTTCAAGAGATCATTGCCAATGTCGAGGTCTGCTCGCTACGAGAGGGTTTCAGGAGGACTGCCGCGATTGGTTTACAATGAGTATCACCACCACACTCAATTGAAAAAGGATGACTATTATTTCTCAGCCCAGTTGTTTCACTTACAGGATAACGATAGGAGGTGGTCTTGTCCCCCTTTCTATTGGCTTCAGCCTTCCACTTGAAACTTAGCACAGCATTATCAATAATTATAATCGTGTCAATATCTCCTATTAACTCTTATCGTGTTAGATTCACCAACAAGCCTCCATTGTTTTGGGAGGTAAATTCGAAAATAAAAAAAAAATCTAGGCGCAACAGTGGTTGTTCTCTTGGCCTGACTCGCCCTCGTCTTGGTAATGAGGAATTTCCACCACTGTCGTGTAAGGGCCGCCAGGAAAGACGTGGATTTGACGATCATCAAGCCCCCAATGCCAGTGGACCCAGGCAGCGGCCAGGGCAGGTGCGTTGGAACTGCCGCGGATTTCTGATGGAGGGCGGCGGTTTGCCGGTTCCCGCGTCGCGTGGGCGCGACTCGGCGGACCCGGGGGTTGGAGGGAGGTGAGGGAGGGGGATGAGGGGGGGTTAGGGAGGTGAGGGAGGGGGATGAGGGGGGGTTAGGGAGGTGAGGGAGGGGGTTGAGGGGGGGTTAGGGAGGTGAGGGAGGGGGTTGAGGGGGGGTTAGGGAGGTGAGGGAGGGGGCTGAGGGGGTGTTAGGGAGGTGAGGGAGGGGGCTGAGGGGGGGTTAGGGAGGTGAGGGAGGGGGATGAGGGGGGGTTAGGGAGGTGAGGGAGGTGGTTGAGGGGGGGTTAGGGAGGTGAGGGAGGGGGCTGAGGGGGGTTAGGGAGGTGAGGGAGGGGGCTGAGGGGGGTTAGGGAGGTGAGGGAGGGGGATGAGGGGGGGTTAGGGAGGTGAGGGAGGTGGTTGAGGGGGGGTTAGGGAGGTGAGGGAGGGGGATGAGGGGGGGTTAGGGAGGTGAGGGAGGGGGATGAGGGGGGGTTAGGGAGGTGAGGGAGGTGGTTGAGGGGGGGTTAGGGAGGTGATGGAGGGGGCTGAGGGGGGGTTAGGGAGGTGAGGGAGGGGGCTGAGGGGGGTTAGGGAGGTGAGGGAGGGGGCTGAGGGGGGGTTAGGGAGGTGAGGGAGGGGGCTGAGGGGGGGTTAGGGAGGTGAGGGAGGGGGCTGAGGGGGGGTTAGGGAGGTGAGGGAGGGGGCTGAGGGGGGTTAGGGAGGTGAGGGAGGGGGCTGAGGGGGGGTTAGGGAGGTGAGGGAGGGGGATGAGGGGGGGGGTTAGGGAGGTGAGGGAGGGGGATGAGGGGGGGTTAGGGAGGTGAGGGAGGGGGATGAGGGGGGTGAGGGAGGGGGCTGAGGGGGGGTTGGAGGGAGGTGAGGGAGGGGGCTGAGGGGGGGTAAGGGAGGTGAGGGAGGGGGCTGAGGGGGGGTTAGGGAGGTGAGGGAGGGGGCTGAGGGGGGGTTATGGAGGTAAGGGAGTGGGCTGAGGGGGGGTAAGGGAGGTGAGGGAGGGGACTGAGGGGGGGTTAAGGAGGTGAGGGAGGGGGATGAGGGGGGGTTAGGGAGGTGAGGGAGGGGGCTGAGGGGGGGTTAGGGAGGTGAGGGAGGGAGATGAGGGGGGGTTAGGGAGGTGAGGGAGGGCTGAGGGGGGGTTAGGGAGGTGAAGGAGGGGGCTGAGGGGGGGTTAGGGAGGTGAGGGAGGGGGCTGAGGGGGGGTTAGGGAGGTGAGGGAGGGGGATGAGGGGGGGGGTTAGGGAGGTGAGGGAGGGGGATGAGGGGGGGTTAGGGAGGTGAGGGAGGGGGATGAGGGGGGTGAGGGAGGGGGCTGAGGGGGGGTTGGAGGGAGGTGAGGGAGGGGGCTGAGGGGGGGTAAGGGAGGTGAGGGAGGGGGCTGAGGGGGGGTTAGGGAGGTGAGGGAGGGGGCTGAGGGGGGGTTATGGAGGTGAGGGAGTGGGCTGAGGGGGGGTAAGGGAGGTGAGGGAGGGGGCTGAGGGGGGGTTAGGGAGGTGAGGGAGGGGGATGAGGGGGTGTTAGGGAGGTGAGGGAGGGGGCTGAGGGGGGGTTAGGGAGGTGAGGGAGGGAGATGAGGGGGGGTTAGGGAGGTGAGGGAGGGCTGAGGGGGGGTTAGGGAGGTGAAGGAGGGGGCTGAGGGGGGGTTAGGGAGGTGAGGGAGGGGGCTGAGGGGGGGTTAGGGAGGTGAGGGAGGGGGCTGAGGGGGTGTTAGGGAGGTGAGGGAGGGGGCTGAGGGGGGGTTAGGGAGGTGAGGGAGGTGAGGGAGGGGGCTGAGGGGGGTGAGGGAGGGGGTTGAGGGGGGGTTAGGGAGGTGAGGGAGGGGACTGAGGGGGGGTTAGGGAGGTGAGGGAGGGGGATGAGGGGGCGTTAGGGAGGTGAGGGAGGGGGTTGAGGGGGGGTTAGGGAGGTGAGGGAGGGGGCTGAGGGGGGGTTAGGGAGGTGAGGGAGGGGGCTGAGGGGGTGTTAGGGAGGTGAGGGAGGGGGCTGAGGGGGGGTTAGGGAGGTGAGGGAGGGGGCTGAGGGGGGTTAGGGAGGTGAGGGAGGGGGCTGAGGGGGGGTTAGGGAGGTGAGGGAGGGGGCTGAGGGGGGGTTAGGGAGGTGAGGGAGGGGGCTGAGGGGGGTTAGGGAGGTGAGGGAGGGGGATGAGGGGGGGTTAGGGAGGTGAGGGGGATGAGGGGGTGTTAGGGAGGTGAGGGAGGGGGCTGAGGGGGGGTTGGAGGGAGGTGAGGGAGGGGGCTGAGGGGAGGTTAGGGAGGTGAGGGAGGGGGCTGAGGGGGGGTTGGAGGGAGGTGAGGGAGGGGGCTGAGGGGGGGTTGGAGGGAGGTGAGGGAGGGGGCTGAGGGGGGGTAAGGGAGGTGAGGGAGGGGGCTGAGGGGGGGTTAGGGAGGTGAGGGAGGGGGCTGAGAGGGGGTTAGGGAGGTGAGGGAGGGGGCTGAGGGGGGGTTTGGGAGGTGAGGGAGGGGGCTGAGGGGGGGTTAGGGAGGTGAGGGAGGGGGCTGAGGGGGTGTTAGGGAGGTGAGGGAGGGGGCTGATGGGGGGTTAGGGAGGTGAGGGAGGGGGCTGAGGGGGGTGAGGGAGGGGGCTGAGGGGGAGTTAGGGAGGTGAGGGAGGGGACTGAGGGGGGGTTAGGGAGGTGAGGGAGGGGGATGAGGGGGAGTTAGGGAGGTGAGGGAGGGGGATGAGGGGGGGTTAGGGAGGTGAGGGAGGGGGCTGAGGGGGGGTTGGAGGGAGGTGAGGGAGGGGGCTGAGGGGGGGTTAGGGAGGTGAGGGAGGGGGCTGAGGGGGTGTTAGGGAGGTGAGGGAGGGGGCTGAGGGGGGGTTAGGGAGGTGAGGGAGGGGGCTGAGGGGGGTTAGGGAGGTGAGGGAGGGGGCTGAGGGGGGGTTAGGGAGGTGAGGGAGGGGGCTGAGGGGGGGTTAGGGAGGTGAGGGAGGGGGCTGAGGGGGGTTAGGGAGGTGAGGGAGGGGGATGAGAGGGGGTTAGGGAGGTGAGGGGGATGAGGGGGGGTTAGGGAGGTGAGGGAGGGGGCTGAGGGGGGGTTGGAGGGAGGTGAGGGAGGGGGCTGAGGGGAGGTTAGGGAGGTGAGGGAGGGGGCTGAGGGGGGGTTGGAGGGAGGTGAGGGAGGGGGCTGAGGGGGGGTTAGGGGGGTGAGGGAGGGGGCTGAGGAGGGTTGGAGGGAGGTGAGGGAGGGGGCTGAGGGGGGGTTAGGGAGGTGAGGGAGGGGGCTTAGGGGGGGTTAGGGGGGTGAGGGAGGGGGCTGAGGAGGGTTGGAGGGAGGTGAGGGAGGGGGCTGAGGGGGCTGAGGAGGGTTGGAGGGAGGTGAGGGAGGGGGCTGAGGAGGGTTGGAGGGAGGTGAGGGAGGGGGCTGAGGGGGGTTGGAGGGAGGTGAGGGAGGGGGCTGAGGGGGGTTGGAGGGAGGTGAGGGATGGGGCTGAGGGGGATTGGAGGGAGGTGAGGGAGGGGGATGAGGGGGGTGTGAGGGGGGGGGGCACGTACCCAGCCTAACTCTATGCGGCTTTTTAATTATTGACCGAAGCAGATTGGTGTATCAGTAAGGGGGGGGCTAGATGGGCTAGAGGAGGGGAGGGGCTAGGGGGGCTACAGGAGGGGAGGGGCTAGAGGAGGGGAGGGGCAAGGGGGGCTACAGGACGGGAGGGGCTAGAGGAGGGGAGGGGCTAGGGGGGCTACAGGGGGGGAGGGGCTAGGGGGGCTACAGGAGGGGAGGGGCTAGGGGGGCTACAGGAGGGGAGGGGCTACAGGATGGGAGGGGCTACAGGAGGGGGGAGGGGCTACAGGAGGGGGGAGGGGCTACAGGAGGGGAGGGGCTATCACCGCGATGCCCTCGAACCACGCGACCCACGCTGCGAGGCTGGCGAGGAGGAGCGACGCGCCGCTCAGCAGCAGCGCGTCCTCGAAGGGGGCGAGTGGCGGCACGAGGGAGCCGGCCGCGAGCAGCGCGACTCCAGCCGCGTCCATGAGGGCGCCGAGGAGGAGGCAGAGGGCGCAGCGAGCCCCGCGGGACGACGGCGGCGGCGACGCGGGGGTGGAGGAGGCTGTGGATCCCGGGGCGATGATGTTGCTGTAGCTGCTGCTGATGATGAGGATGATGAGGAGGAGGAGGGGGAGGATGCGTTGCTCGCGCGCGTGTATATGTGTTGGACTTCTTTCGCACCGTACGTAGTTAAGCGTGCGAATTGGAGGTGCGGTTTGAACAGCCCCCATCTCGATTGACTCCCCTTGCACATCATCATCATCCTGCTGATGCTGCTTACTGCCTGCCCCGCCTTCAGCTACGGGCAGACACGACTCTAACCACTATCACTGCTTTAACCCCTATCACTACCCATATCACTACCCATATCACTACCCATATCACTACCCATATCACTACCCATATCACTACCCATATCACTACCCATATCACTACCCATATCACTACTCCTATCACTACCCCAACCCTTATCACTACCCCTATCACTACCCATATCACTACCCCAACCCCTATCACTACCCCTATCACTACCCATATCACTTCCCCAACCCTTATCAGTACCCCAACCCTCATCACTACCCCAACCCCTATCACTACCCCTATCACTACCCCAACCCTTATCACTACCCCAACCCTCATCACTACCCCTATCACTACCCCAACCCTTATCACTACCCCAACCCCTATCACTACCCCAACCCTTATCACTACCCCTATCACTACCCCAACCCCTATCACTACCCCAACCCTTATCACTACCCCTATCACTACCCCAACCCTTATCACTACCCCAACCCCTATCACCACCCCAACCCTTATCACTACCCCTATCACTACCCCAACCCTTATCACTACCCCTATCACTACCCCAACCCTTATCACTACCCCTATCACTACCCCAACCCTTATCACTACCCCAACCCCTATCACTACCCCAACCCTTATCACTACCCCTATCACTACCCCAACCCTTATCACTACCCCAACCCCTATCACCACCCCAACCCTTATCACTACCCATATCACTACCCCAACCCTCATCACTACCCCTATCACTACCCCAACCCTTATCACTACCCCTATCTCTACCCCTATCACTACCCATATCACTACCCCAACCCCTATCACTACCCCTATCTCTACCCCTATCACTACCCCAACCCTTATCACTAACCTTACCCGAACCCCTCCTTAAAAAAACTCCCACCTGTCACCATAACTACACCGCCACTTTTAATAAAAATCCTCGACTCTTTACTTCACGTACAATACCTTAATCATTGTCATACGCCTTCTACGAAGTCGCCATGTAAACCGCTACTAGGCAAGATACGAGTCTCATGGCAGATGCAGCCACGATGGTGACGATAGCAATGATGATGTTGTTGACCAACATCGTCAAGTAATTGGTAATTGCCACGACTGTCAACATCATCATCGATGACTTTTTAATGAGTCTCAAGGAGATGTTTCCCCCATCTTCACCACAGTCATGCGTTCATCATTTCCATCATCATCACCATCAAGTCCACCATCATCATCATCAACTCCATCATCATCACCATCAAGTCCACCATCATCATCATCATCAACTCCATCATCATCACCATCAACTCCATCATCATGATTAGTACATTAGTTAAATCAACAAGTCATTTTCTTTATACGAATCACCATCATCCGTAATTCATCATAATAACATAGATGAATCGTAAATTCATGATCATCCACCAAACACTCCATCATCCGTGAATTATTATTATCATCATCTGCCCTTACTAAGTATCTATTTGTTTTGAATAAAAGTATCCTCCCGATAGAGCTTAGTCAGTTTAACGCGTAGGCTTTCGCGACCAATAGTATCCATAACAGAGGTTTTTTAACGCGATATAACCCAAATAACCTCAATTATGGATAATATTGGTCTCAAAAGCGTTCGTGTCAAACCACATATTTGGTGCTTGAACATCTCAACGCCTCTTATATTGCCAGATAGGCTAAAGCCTTTTTTAAAATCCTTTATATTAAGTTCGCTTGCTTGCTTACGACCGTGCAAATCTTTCGGTCGTTTTTTAACCCACTTCCCGTGATCCAATCGAGCTGACATTTTCCACACAGACTCGTTGTGCGTGACAATTAATGTTCGTGAAATTTGTTTTCAAATATTTGACACTTTTTAGGACAAAAATATTATCTTTAATTACCAATTGCTTAATGGTGCAATGCAATCATCTGACCCATAGGTGGCAGCCATCTCAAGCCAGAGGACGAGAGGACTCTAGCCGCCACGCATATAAAGGATTTATAGTGAAAAACTTTGTTTTTACGGGTTATACTTGTTATTGTTTCATCATTTTTGATAACCGGCAAAAGAAAGGGGTCCCACCTCGATGCCCATTTGCATGTTGTACAGCTGCTCCACATCGAACGTCAGCCACGCACCTCCGATAAGCAAGGTGGGCTACGCACGGTGCGAAAGAAATTCAACGTACGCGCACGCGCACACACGCACAGAGCAGGCCGAAGAAGGAGCGGGCGGAGAGAAACTTGGACGCGCGTCGTAGCTACGAGCACCTCGCTCACCTCACGGCGCCGCGTTCATTCATTCTGCTGCACTGGAGGTCCCCGAATCGCTCACGGAAGCTGTGGAGAACGAGGATGGATGATCGGATCCAGGTGGTGGTGGTGGTGGTGTGGTCCCTGCCTCTTGCGTCTTTGTGGTGTTGGTGAGGAGCGGTGGCGCAGCGGTTAGCGCAACCGCGCTGCGAAACCCGGCCACCCCAGATCGATTCCTGCTCGCGTGCCGCAAACGCCGGTGACGATTTTCGGAGCCGGTCCTGGGCCACCCCTAGGTTTACTCAGCCTCAAATTAGTATCCGATGTATAAACATCGCCACTGGGGAGAGAGAATCGGTCAGGCGTGATGCCGGTCACCCACTCCCAGTCGTGTATAACAGCACTTGCCCCCACGGCATGTTAAGGCTATACGGGGGTGTCTTTGTGATATGGTGGTGGTGGTGATGGTGATGACGGTGTCGTGTGTCTGTTGTATCATCCCTTGTTGCGGGTTCGGTGTCAACGCGTAAGAGCAGCCGCGTGGGGAAACATTTTCATTGCCGATGCCCGCATCGGACGTTCAATACATTGGGCCGTGTCAACGCGTGTTTAGTTTTCTGCGTTTCCGTGTCTTCCTGCCAAGTGCGTCGCTCACACTCGCCGAGGGAATGCACAGGCGAGCGGGTAAGGCGGTAGCGGCAGCAGCAGCACCAGAGCCGGATGAAGTTAGCTCACTTGATGCAGCTAATCTGGCTGTGACGGTCCCACCTGATGACGGAGACTTGTGTTGCCTCCGAAACGTCGTGATCTTTATTTTATTTTATTTGTATTAATTTTGATGTTTTACCTACGTGACTTTACCGAAAAAAACCTAAGAATATTAGTGTAAGGGGCCTGTAGCATATGTTTATAAAGGGGCCCTAAATAAAAAAAACACATAAATATTAAAACACAACATTTTTAACTTGCATAGTAAAGTAATTGTATTTTTTTTCATTTGCTATACAGACAGATCATACGACAAATCGCTAACCTTAAACACCCAGTCGTTCATAAAAGTTGAAGGTGGTATAGTACTATAGTAATAGAGCAAGTGCAGAATCACTGAACTGGAATTTATAGCATATGCTACTTTTGCTACTAGGATAATCCGGCACTGACCGGCGCTACCAACAATTGTCCAAGCTCTGCGCTCCTCTATATATCAAGATGTTTTCAGCCAATTAACGAGTGTTTATACGTGCAGGAGGAAACCGAAGCGCCCGGAAGGAAGAACAAAAAAACAACAACACACGCGTGCGAGAGGGCGCAACGCTCTATCCCCGCACAGATGGAACAGGTGGTGGTGGTAGTAACGTTACGTTCCCCACTCCCCAATCGGCCTCGCAGCGGCGTGGAAAATAGCGAGCGAGACATTAATCCCCGTGTCAACCCACATCCCAGCTCCCGACTATAACAATGGGAAACGAAGCGTCTTCGTGACGAGCCCTGCAACCTTCCTTGAGCTCCCTGCTCTTTGCGCGCTCTCTGGAAAGATTGACGTTTGGTGACAAACTCAACTCGTGGTCACCATCCGGTGTTGCTGCTGCTCTGCTCACGCGCGCCACGGATCTGCCGTGTCAAACGATGGGGCAGGGGGGTGGTGGGGGTGAAACTGGCTAAATGGGAATTGTGCGTGTGACAAGTCAAATCAACTCAAAGCCTTGGGCTATGAGAATAGCACCGAAGATGTGTGAATCATTATTGTCGTGGAGTCGTCGCGGCTCTGACGGATACACATCGTTTGTAGGACGTTTCTGAGCGGGTCGTAGGTCTCCTGTCGCCGTGGGGGCCATGTGAATGAAAGTCGCGGGCCGGGGTTTTGCAAATCCACCCACACCTCTCCCCCGAGTGGCACTGCGCTCAGAGCAGAAACGTCGCGAGATGAAATTCGTGGCTGGTGAGCAACTCGACTTTGTCATCACCATCATCCATCAACCACTGGGACATGGACATTTAATAGCGCATTTCTTTAGAACATCTTTTCGCGTTTAGTTTGTTGACCTTCATCCGCACCTCCAATTAGCACGGTTGGATACGTACGGCGCGAAAGAGGTTCAACATACATCACATCATGATCATCGTCCGTAAATCTTAGACATTATTTATCCATCATAATCCATCACCGTCAATGATCGTCATCATCCATCGTGGTGCGGGCCACGTGACCCCTGATTCGAACAGACAGCACTTGGCCCCGAATCCTTAGCCCCGAATTCTCTGTTAAGACAAATAGGACTGTGTGTGTGTGTGGGGGGGTTAAGCCGGTGGACATTTGTATTTGTCTTTTGCACACCGTTGTTACTGCTGCGGACGGACTCGGAGCAATTTGCGTGTGCTGCGGGCAGTGAATTGGAGTTGTTTACGAGTCCAATTATAATGACCGGGCGATTTGAGGAGCGCGTGCCGCGCACTTCCACGCTGCGTCGTTATTATTGCCCCACGTGACACTCCCCCCCCCCTGCCCCCCCCTCGTCCTCCGTTACCCCCCTCGTCCCCCTACCCCCCCTTTCCCTCACCCCCCACATGCCCCCACCCCCCTTCGCCCCTGATGAAGTTTGGACCCCAGATGAACTTTGAATTTCGGATGAAATTTAAACCCCCGGATGGAGTTTGAACCCCGGATGGAGTTTGAACCCCAGATGAACTTTGAACCCCCAGATGGAGTTTGAACCCCGGATGGAGTTTGAACCCCAGATGGAGTTTGAACCCCGGATGGAGTTTGAACCCCGGATGGAGTTTGAACCCCCAGATGAACTTTGAACCCCAGATGGAGTTTGAACCCCCAGATGGAATTTGGACCCCCAGATGAACTTTGAACCCCAGATGGAGTTTGGACCCCGGATGGAGTTTGGACCCCAGATGGAGTTTGAACCCCGGGTGAACTTTTAACCCCCAGATGGAGTTTGAACTCCAGATGGAGTTTGGATCCCGGATGGAGTTTGAACCCCCAGATGGAGTTTAGACCCCGGATGGAGTTTGGACCTCCAGATGGGGTTTGAACCCCAGATGGAGTTTGAACCCCAGATGGAGTTTGAACCCCGGATGGAGTTTGAACCCCGGATACGAAGACTCCAGAAGTTAATGTGCAGGTTGATGTCATTTCGCTGATCACGTGCATAGTTATTCATGGCGCTGCCTGCTCATCACTGCTGGCGAGCCTTTAGTCGATGGTGCAAATTCCACATTGCTATGGCGGGGAGGGGGCGGTTTATTCAATTATTAGGTCGGATCACTAGTGCGTACTTATAGAGCCCATTCAATTTTGAATTAAAACTTTCGCGACTGCAGGAATTAATATTCTTTGGTTGTTTAGGTAAAGTCACGTAGATAGAATATAATAAAACATAAAGTGAATAAAAATGATTTTTTGTGAATTTTTTTACTCATTTTATTTTTTTATTACCGTATTAGTTTTCTATGTACGTGCCTTTACCGAAATAAACAAAGAATATGGAGCCCATTCAAATTAAAATTGATATCTCAGTGTGCGTTTGTGTACACGTGCACCACGTGTTCCACGTGTGTGTGTGTACACGTGTCCCACGTGACGTAGGCAGCGTGAATGGCTTAGCGCGTAACCGTGGGACGCGTTTATCAATCATCGGGCGCCTGCAGCAACGTTGCAAACGAGTTGATCTGTATTCGAATGGGGCGGAGGAGTAAATTGGTAACACGCGGAAAGACGTGGGTAGCGTGGTGGTGGGGGCCGGCGAGTGCTGGGGTTCGGGACACCCCTGACTTAAACACAACCAACCAACATCAATCGCTCAGCTCGTGGTCGTTGCCTGTAGTACGCACGCGGTCCACACGTGGCGCAGATGCCACGTGTGGCGCGACTTCAAAGTCGTGCGTCAATGACACAGTGGCCCTAAAATAATAAAACAAAAGGGTAGGCAACGTTTTAGGCAATGACCCTTATTCATAGCACACAAATCGGTCACACGTGTATAGTGAATACTACGTTTTTTTAGTTGTAATATAAATAACTGTTTTACTCTCATGCTATTGATTATTTATGGGGTTGTCTATTCATCAAATTGTTACTCTTACCTAACGATCCACACGCCTGTTTAAAAAAACTGGGTAATTAGAAAATGTTTTGAAATTTTAATTCTCATTCGGTCCCATATGATGTTAAGTGCAGTCTCCATGTCGTCGTATTATCCACTCTGTCTCTGGCCTCTATCTACTACGTATGTGCTATGAAGACGGGCTATTGCCTGAAACGTCGCCTCCTATATTGTTTTCAGGCTACACAGTGTTGTCATTGACGAGTGTGGAGAGTTGTTTGTGTGTGCTCAAGAACCACTTCCAACGCATCATCATCATCATCATAAGATAATTCGTGTAACCTTAGGGTTAAAGTTTAATATACGAAGCAAAGCACGTTTCCCCCCCAAATTTAACTAGATAAGGCCCACTGAGCTATGTAGCTCTTTTTAAGAAGCGACTTGGCTTTCACAAATGAGAGCTCAACGAAAGTGGCCATTCAGGCGGATATGTATAGCATTGGCCAAATACCGGAGGTAAAACCCAGAAGGCCCGGAGAAAGATCCACACCGCCACCACCGCCGCCACCACGGGGAGAACACGCGAACTCCAAGTATAGAGCAGCACCATTGGAACCTCATTTGCCAGTAAAAAATATGATAATTGTTTTTTTTACCCTTTTATCTGGCAACATGTTTGCATAGACCTGCGCCTTTTGGCGTCATCTGGTCCAACACCATGTGAGACTAGGCTCTAAGGAAAGCTGTCTCGGGTGTGGACCAATCAACTTCAAGGACAGTGCATACATCAGAGTTATGTTTTTTGTTTGCATTATGACTGCAGGTATTGTGGTCTATGCAAACATGACTCCTTGTAAAAAAGGTGTCAGTTTTTTTTGCCAGATAACAGGGTAAAAAAACAATTATCATATAGAGCAGCAGGCGTCAGGGTCAGGGTCGAACCCACGACCTCCTGCATGCCAGGCGAGGTAGTTAATATCGGTTGTTAAGAGTGAACCCCTCGTAACGACGGCTATTGGTTCCATGAAAGCGGTCATTCAGTGATTTGCTCGTTAAGCGAGTATTAGGAAGTGCACGTTAGAGGCTTCATTCGTTCCGATAGGATCGAAAGTTACCATACCTTTTTTACCCCAAAAACGTACTTTGTTATATTTAAATAATGGATATTAATATCTAGTGATACTAACACCATTATAAACACATACTGTTCAAGGAAACATGGTTAATCAATGCATTGATTAATATTCAATGTTCTGTGGTTATTTCGGTAAAGTCACGTAGAGAGAAAACATAGAATAATAATAAAATAATAAAAAATAAAGTTAATAACATTCATATTTACTATTAATATTTACTTTTGATATTTACTGTACCTATAACAGCCCGTCGTTAACAGGGGAATGGTCGGTAATTGAACACATTGGGCTTTATGGAGGCACTACACTACTATACATTACACTACTATACACTACACTATACACTACACTACTATACATTACACTACTATACACTACACTATACACTACACTACTATACATTACACTGCTATACACCACACTATACACTACACTACTATATATTACACTACTATACACTACACTATACACTACACTACTATACATTACACTGCTATACACTACACTATACACTACACTACTATACATTACACTACTATACACTACACTATACACTACACTACTATACATTACACTGCTATACACTACACTATACACTACACTACTATACATTACACTACTATACACTACACTATACACTACACTACTATACATTACACTACTATACACTACACTATACACTGCACTACTATACACTTCACTACTATACACTACACTATACACTACACTACACACTACACTACTATACACTACACACTACACTACTATACACTACACTATACACTACACACTACACTACTATACACTACACTACACACTACACTACTATACACTACACTATACACTACTATACATTACACTACTATACACTACACTATACACTACACTATACACTACTATACATTACACTACTATACACTACACTATACACTACACTATACACTACACATTGGGCTCTATGGACGCCCGTTGTTAAGCAATCAATCATTAATAGATGTGGTCGTTAAGTCGTTAAGAGGAGTTCTACTGTATACGATTTAGTGGATAATTGAACTCATAATTAAATCCAATAGTTCTCCTGCGATGATGTTTCCTGTCATTGACAGATTTTAAAATGACTCTTGCGTGTAGGCAGAGTGCTAAATGGGTCACCCGTACCACAGACTCGCCCACTGTGCCACAGCTCCGGGTTTTCCCTCTTCCCATCGAGAACCAGCATGCGTTTAGATAATTTAGAGCATTTGGCTGCTATAAATTTCCACGTGTCTGTCCTCCATAAGTTGAATTTAGCGCACGTTATGAATGTGAATAAATAAGTAATGAATGCGTGTTATAAAACGTGCATACATAATGAATGAAGACTCTCTATAGCAATGCACCAGGCAGGGGGTTGGGAATATTTTTTCCTTAAGGAGTGCTGAGCAGGACTTTGAAGTATCATTGGCAGTGGGCCACCACGCATTGAATCACGCGGCTCAGCCACTGCTGTCACAGCAAGAGGCCCTAGCAGTGACAGAAGCAACTCAACGCCACATCTATAAAAATAACAAATATGAGAAAATTTCAGTGTTGACACTAGGGTCAAAAATACGTCCCTCTAGTATCCGATTAGTGCAGTGATGAGGGCCTTAGGCTGCGTGAGTGTAGTAATCACACGCTCACGCGGAGACTGGCATAGAGAGCCGCTGAGTCACACCGAGATCCATGTATCTCCCACCGTGACCAATACACAGAGATCCAGAGACTCACAAAGAGATCCAGAGACTCACACGGAGACCCGTGCTCACGTAGAGACCGTCGACTGACATAGCCGCGGCTGGGAATTTCACTCAGGTAGACGTATTCGAAGCGCAGTGCGCTAACCACAGCGCCACAACGCGACATCAGCCTCGCGTGGACCCAGGGCTGGATATTTGCATGGAATGTTTTTCACCCCAGCCCGAACTCCTCATACAGCGGTAAGAATGGGGGGGGGGAAGGGGTGGTGAGGATATTTTTTCGGAGCTCAGCCCCGGACAACTCCCGATGGAATGAACCACTGTATACATTGACAAAAGATCCCCGTGTAGCCTGAGCAGACTGTAGGGGCAAGTGCTGTTAGGCAGTGGCGTCTGTGAAGGCCGGCACGACACACGAGGGGGTGGGTGGCCAGCACCACTCCCGACCGCCTTTGTCTCCCCAGTGGCGGCAATGTTTACACACCGCACCAGGTGCTCATTTGAGGCAGAGTCGACCTAGGGGAGGCCCAGGACCGGTTCAGATAATCGTCGCTGGTGTTGGCCGTGAGCGGGAATCGAACTCGGGTCGCCGGGTTCATAGCGCAGCGCGCTAACCGCAACACCACCGCTCCCCAGCCGCGTACACACATCCACAGTCGCATGTCCTCCACCTCCCATGCTTAGGGGCCATCCATTGAGTACATACGCATGGAGGGGGGATTCACTCAAATGCGTTCGCTTGCGTATGGGGCGTCTACTGACAATGCACGCATAGCAAACGGGGACGGGGGGGGTGAAGCCTCGATAATAATGTGTCTACATTGGCCTTCAAATGAGTTAGATAGTCCGGCGGTGTGGCTGTCTGTTTTCTTAAACACGTTTATATTATTATTAATCCTTCATCGTCTCTGCGTGGATTAAATATCGGCCGTTCTATCGGATTCGTAGGGGGGGGGGGCCCTAATTCCCCCCCACAACACAAAGACGAAGACCCGCATAGCTTAGACAGACCGTAGGGGAGCGAGTGCTGTTAGCGAGTGGCAGCACCTATGAAGGCCGCCACGGCCGCACGAGGGGGTGTGTGGGGTGGCCAACCCCGCGTGTGACGAGTTCAAGGGGTCGGAGACCTCCGTTTCCGGGAAACTGCATGCGGCTCTTTAAAGGAGTGCTTGGTGAGTTATTTATTCAAGGAGCACCACCACCACCGCCGTGTCTCGTATTCAGCACCACAGTGCACTGCGGCTTCTTGTAATATTGAAGGAGTTTTTATTTTTTGTTATAAAAAAACATTTTTTTGGAGCGAATTCGTAACAAAAAAATATTCTTGTTATTTTTGGCTTTTCGACCGACCTCCCCCCCCCCCCCTGAGTCAGTTTCACTGCCCCGGGGGTGGTTAGGTCTGACCTCGTTTTACATGCAAAGGGCCACGATGGCGCAATTGCAAAATGTTCCATCAGAAATCGATGGTAAATTGATTCGGGAAGTATTTTTTTTATTACTCTCGCAAATCGATGCTCAAAGCTTATTTTTTTTCCTTTCGCTCGCCACAGCTTAGCGAGGCCCTGTCCAGCCATCGGACAGGATGATTAGGGTGACCTTTGTTGCGAACGTGGACGTACAAGCCAAAGACAAAGATGCCCCGTGTAGCCTTAATAGACTCCTGGGGCAAGTGCTGTTAGCGAGCACCTATGAAGGCCGGCAAGGCACACGAAGGGGGTACGTGGCCAACACCACGCCCGGCCGCCTTTATCTCCCGAGTAGACATTTGTGAAAAAATAGCTCATCGGATTCCTCCAGTATGAAAAAATATACTGATTCACACAGAATACTTACACACCGCGCCAGGTACTCATTTGAGGCTGAGTCAATCTACGTGAGGCCCAGGACCGGTTCACATAATTGTCACTGGCATTGGCCGTGAGCGCGAATCGAACTCGGGCTGCGCGCTAACCGCTACATGATCGCTCCCCACCACGAACGCAAAGACAAAACCCCCCCGTGGAGCCTGCAGCAGACTGTTGGGGCAAGTGCTGTTAGCGAGTAGCAACCCACGAAGACCGGCACGGCCACGCGAGTGGGTGGGTGGGTGGGTGGCGACCACGCACACAAGCACGCACAAGCACACGCGCGCACACACGCACACCGAGTGGTCTTGCAGGATTAGGCTCCTAATTAATTGGGGCCCTTCATGGATTCGCGGTTCAGGTCAGCGCTCTTTGCGCGCGAGTGCCCACGACCACAAACACAGCAGCAGCAGCAGAAACCACAAGACACCGTTCGCCGCTAAAACTACACAAACAAGACACGTGTATTCTAGATTTGAAGCTTTCGTGACTGCAAGGATTCATATTCTTAGGTTTTTTCGGTAAAATCACGTAGGTAAAACATCAAAATTACTAAAAAAGTGCAGCTGCATCAAGTGCAGCTAATCTGGCTGTGACGGTCCCACCTGATGACGGAGACTTGTGTTGCCTCCGAAACGTCGTGATTTTTATTTTATTTTATTTTTTATTAATTTTGATGTTTTACCTACGTGACTTTACCGAAAAAACCTAAGAATAAGACACGTGTAGCCTGAACGGACTGGAGGGGCAAGTGCTGTTGGCGAGCACCTTTGAAGGCCGGGACGGTACACGAGGGGGTGGGTGGCCAGCACAACGCCCGACCGCCTTTATCTCCCCAGTGGCGATGTTTACACACCGCACCAGATACGTATTTGAGGCTGAGTCGACCCAGGGGAGGCCACCCACCACCTCGTGTGCCGTGCCGGCCTTCATAGGTGCTCGCTAACAGCACTTGCCCCAACAGTCTGTTAAGGCTATACGGGGGATCTTTGTCATTGTGTGTGTGTGTGTGCACATCCCACCAGCCGCGCCACCGATGAGGAGTGAGTTTTTTTAGGAGCGGCGTTGTTTTTAGGGCGAGCAAAACCAAATAGCTGGCAGCTTGCCGATGCTGGCGAGAGCAGAGAGCGTGATTCCCTCTGCTGATGGGAGACGCCCCAAGGTTGGAGCCGGTCCAGAGGTATTCTTGCACTGAAGCAACACTGCCGACAACAAGGAACTCCTCGGAGGCCGTGTGGGTTTGCTGGGATGTGTAACAAATACGGCACTTGGAGTTGCTTTTCACGCAGAGGTTGCGGGCATGGGAAGGACGCATACAGTCTGCTCACGTGCGTTAGATTAGATATATTCTGCGCGAGGAGGATGATGAGCACTGGGGAGACAAAGGCGCCCGGGCGTGGTGTTGGCCATCCACTGCTTCGTGTGCCGTGCCGCCCTTCATTGGATGCTCGCTGACGGCAACTTACCCCCGATTCATAATTGGTTTCTTATTTGGGGGTAAGGTCATCGTGTATTGCACGTGTGTGTGTGTCGTCAAACCCTCTTCCACCCGGCACAGCCGAATAAACAAAAGCGTCGCGTGGATTAAACGTGGCCACGTTTGTTTATCGCTTCAACAGCAGCAGCAGCAGCGGCGTTGTTGTTGGAAATTGACGACGTTTCGTGCAAAGCCTCCGACGCATTCACAACAGAAGCATTTGCCTGACGAGTCTGTCTCAAGGCCGTACGGGGGGGGGGGTGGGGGGTTCTTTGTCTCTTATGTTGGTGTCATCTTCTCTCGTGACACGCTTACTCCGCCCCCCTCGACGATGCGGGAATCGACAAACCACGTGATGGACAAAGACCCCCACCCCGTGTATCCTGAACTGTTGGGGCAAGTGCTGTTCGTGAGCACCTTAGAAAGCCGGCACGGCACATCACGAGGGTGGGTGACCAGCACCACGCCCGGCCGCCTTTGTCTCCCTCGTGGCGATGTTGACACACCGCACCGGGTAACTCGTTTGAGGATGAGTCGACCTAGGGGAGGCCCAGCACCGGTCCAGATAATCGTCACCGGTGTTGGCCGTGAGCGACAATCGAACCCGGTTCGCCGGGTTTGTAGCGCAGCGCGCTAACCGCTACACCACCGCTCCCCCCCGGGTCTCCACACACACACACACAGACAGACGGAGAGACAAATACGCGTGTGCCGGGGGGGGGGGGGGCGAGGTGGTGGGGGGGGGCGAGGTGGTGGTGGTGGGGGGGCAGATCTGCTACACCGTGACGGCGCGCGGGACTGCGGCCACCCCCAACGCTCATTGATTGACTCCGAGCGCGTCCCACTGTTGCCGAAATACAAAGGATGCACTCTCGCAGATAGAGCCGGAAATCGATGAGACCATTCTTGCCTTAATTAGCCTTTTTCGCACTGCCATACCCCCCACTACCCCCCCCCCCCCCAAAACCATTTCCCTCTCTCCCCAACTCATTGGAACGGGCCCGGTGTTCTCAAAATTAATTAAATAACCCCCCCCCCCCCCCCAATACACACCTGATTATCTTTCCGTGAAAACTGTCGCTATCAGCATGAATCATCATCATCGGTGGCGGGGATGGGGGGAAATTCGTTTCCAGATGGTCAGTGACCCGGGAAATGAGATCAGCGTGCTCCCGGCACACCACGTTCAGGATCCCCCCCACCCCACCTGTGTATAGCTGTGGCGAGCTACGAGTGACACGTGACATCATCATCACGGTGGCTAGGAGATGTTGACTACCTCGCTCGGTATACAGGAGGTCGTGGGTTCGATCCCGACCCTGACGACGCCTGCTGCTGTATACTTGGAGTTTGCGTGTCTCTCTCTCATCATCAGGGTGGCTAGGAGATGTTGACTACCTCGCTCGGTACACAGGAGGTCGTGGGTTCGATCCCGACCCTGACGATGCCTGCTGCTGTATACTTGGAGTTTGCGTGTCTCTCTCTTATCACCACGGTGGCTAGGAGATGTTGACTACCTCGCTCGGTACACAGGAGGTCGTGGGTTCGATCCCGACCCTGACTACGCCTGCTGCTGTATATTTGGAGCTTGTGTGTTGTCCCTCTCCTCGTGGTCGCGTGGATTTTTCTCGGGGTCCTCCCGTTTTTCCCCTCCGCATTTAGAATCAACATCACGCGTTTAGAGTATTTGGCTGCTATACATTTCCACACGATAAGCCACTTCGTTGAGCTATTATTTGTGATAGCCAGATCGCTTCTGGAAAAAAATAGCTCTATAGCTCAGTGGGCCTTACCTGGTAAAATACAAATACCTCCTATAATCACCCAGGAATGTCTGTCCTTAACGCTCGTGACGTCACTCCACATCGACCAGCCCCCCTAATTAATAATCATGAGCAGGTGACGTCACTCCACATCGAACTGCCCCCCTCATTAATAATCATTATAAAGTGACGTCCTCCAAATAGACACCCCACCCTTCATTAATATTAATTAGCGGGTGACGTCACTCCACATGGGGAGGGGGGGCGAGGCGCCTCCTCCCCCCTCCTCGGCGTCAACTCACAACCCTTACTACAAAGGCAGAACCCTCACGTCACGTGATCTCCGTCACGCTGTTGAGACATCGAAGTAAAAAGGACGTCGTGATGAACAAGGGCTTATAACCCTTTAAATGTAATAAGTCTGTGTCACCGCGCCCTTACAAATTGCACGCGAATTGATGCAATGAATATTACGTCGCGGTCTGATTTTCGCTTGCAAGCTTCAGATTTACTGCAATACACCCGTCCTTGAACGGGTAAGAGGCTAGTATTTTAATATAAAAAAAAGTGCAATCATCATCATTAGCAAGAGGTATCATCATTGCCTTCATCGGCATTATCACCATCAGCAGCAGCAGCAGCATCAGCATCATCATCATCCTCGGCATCTTTAAGTCCAGCATCGGAAATAGCTTAATCATCTTTGTCAACATTAGCATCTCCTACGTCGTCATCATCATCATTATAATCGCCATCATCATCATCATCAGCAGCAATGTAAGTTAGAAGTATCATCATCAGCAGCGAAAGCTTCATCATCACTCATCAGCAGCATCTGGTTAATGATACCTAAGTTAACGTTCCTGAATCTGGTTCAAGTATGATTTATTCAACGGGTCATCACCACCACCATCATCATCACAATCATCATCATCGAACAAATCATTACCACCATCATCATCACAATCATCATCATCAAACAAATCATTACCACCACCATCACAATCATCATCATCATCAAACAAATTACTACCACCACCACCATCATCATCACAATCATAATCAATCATCATCATCATCATCATCAAACAAATGACTACTACTAATACCACCACCACCATCATCAATCATCATCAATTAATCATCGAACAAATCACTATCATCATCATCATCATCATCAAAAAAATGACTACTACTACCACCACCACCATCATCAATCAGCATCAATCAATCATCGAACAAATCACTACCATCATCATCAAACAAATGACTACTACTACCACCACCACCATCATCATCAATCATCATCAATCAATCATCGAACAAATCACTACCATCATCATCATCATCATCAAACAAATGACTACTACTACCACCACCACCATCATCATCAATCATCATCAATCAATCATCGAACAAATCACTACCATCATCATCAAACAAACGACTACTACTACTACCACCACCATCATCAATCATCATCATCAATCAATCATCGAACAAATCACTACCATCATCATCATCATCAAACAAATGACTACTACCACCACCACCATCATCATCAATCATCATCAATCAATCATCGAACAAATCACTACCATTATCATCATCATCAAACAAATGACTACTACTACCACCACCACCACCATCATCAATCATCATCAATAATCAATCATCGAACAAATCACTACCATCATCATCATCATTAAACAAATGACTACTACTACCACCACCACCACCATCATCAATCATCATCAATAATCAATCATCGAACAAATCACTACCATCATCATCATCATTAAACAAATGACTACTACTACCACCACCACCATCATCATCAATCATCATCAATAATCAATCATCGAACAAATCACTACCATCATCATCATCATCATCAAACAAATGACTACTACCACCACCACCATCATCAATCATCGCCTCCTGGTCCCACCGCCCATCGCTGACCTCCCCCCCCCCTCGTGTCGCTGCTGGCACTGCTAGCTCCCTCTGAACCAATCAGCGGCCCACAATCCCCCCCCACCACCACCCCCTCCTCCATCCCCCCTCCCCTCCCCCACCTCCTCACACCCCCACCCGGACCGCTGCCCGTCCACTTTATTTATTTATTTAGACCAACCCCCCCCCCTTCCCCCCCCCCTTTCCTCTCTCTCTGAGCGTCACGGCGCGGTCACGTGGCTTAAGAAATCGGCCTCAGTGAGGCAGGATTCACATCTTGAACGCAGCGATGCATCAACCCGTGAAATTATTCCGTGCCCGTCACACCAGCGATCCTGCTGGACATCAGCCGCGGCTACTGGACATCTGTGAAAAAAAGAGCTTCATAGCTCATCGGATTCCTCCAGTCTAGATTCTGATCCTGATCCTGTTTACCTCTTTGTCGCTGCTGGTTGTGCTGACTGCTCGTCACTTGCTACATTCTCTCTCCAACCTAAGATATTAAGTGAGGAAAGTAATACCTGCCAGCTATAGTTTCCTCTGATCAGCCATATGTTGTCATGTGTGTGTTTCGTTATTTACCCCAAATGCATTCCAATGTGCCGACCAAAATTGGTGCCAAGCCACGACAACAGTGTCCATTCAGAACTTTTGCAGACCAGCGCATATCCCACGCGTTCGCGAATCAGCAGCGTTGGTTAAACACTGGCAAACTTTCCACCGGTTTCGACATCCGGTGCCTCATCGGCGGAGGCAGGCTTGCTGAAACCAATTTTAGAGAACTGCCCAGATATATCTATAGGCAAGGGCCCTATCTCTCTCTCTCTCACTGTGTGTGTGTTTGCTTGCATTAAACCAACGATGCTGAGAAAAACATTCACTCCCAGTCGGCCGTGTGGCTGATGGGATGTGAAAATAAATAAATAAATAGTCGTACACACACAAAAATGGGACGAATGCCTATCACCTACTTATTTAGCAACATCCGCTATTTATAATAAAATTGATTTTATTTTGTGTTATGCGTTGGAAAGAATTGGTGCTGTAGGGGGATAGTTGCCAGAGATCAGCACCTACATGGCACTGGACAGCTAACCCAGTTGCTGCTGCTGCAATATTATCATCATCAGCAGCAGCAGCAACAGCAGCAGTGGTCCAATATATGGTAGGAACATCCTGGTTACACCAGCCCACAGGGGATCATTGTGTCCTGTCCGTCCGTCGTGCAGGGAGGGGCTGGGAGGGGAGGGTGGGGAGGGGCTGGCTGGGGTGGGTGGGGCTGGGTGGGGTGGGGAGGATGGGGCTGGGTGGGGAGGAACTGGGTGGGGAGGGTGGGGAGGGGTGGGATGGGTGGGGAGGGGCTGGTCACCCCGTGGTGCCCTTATAAAACTCAACGTTTAACCTACTCACGCCGGCTTGTGCCCGCCCTCACAGTCTGGTATATTTGCGGAATACACCACGCCGCCGTTGACCCTGGCCATTGACCGAGCAACCCAACGTTCCTACCAGCTCCCTCCGCAGGAATGTGTTCAACAGCAAGTGAGCGATCAGCACCAACACTCAGGAAACAGCAGCAGCAGACAGTGGCCGGCAGGGACAATAACAAGCTGTGTTGTCACACGCGCTTGTCTCAGCAACTGGGACTGTGTGTGTGTGTGAAGTTAGGGGTTGTGTCCAACAGGTTGGCCACTCGGAGGGGACATTTTAATCGCTCGCAACGACGCAGCACGGAGTTGTTGTGCAATCCGCCACGTGAGCAAGGGGACGGGGGGGGGGGGGTTTGTCATTAATGATAAATAATAATAATGTCTAATTATTTTAACACGCAGGCTTTCGCGAACAATATTCATGATAATGTTTCGTTGGGTCAAATCGCGTAAGACCGACACAGGAGGACTTCTTCACAATTCTGGCTCATCGCGTGATGAAGCCGGTTGTAAACCTTACTAATTAGGGGCCGTCCATAAATGACGTCACGCACCTAGGGGGGGGGGAGGGGTCAGACATTTGTGACGATGTGTGACGACGTCATTTATGGACGGCCCCTGGCTGTGTCGGGTGATGGCGGGTTTAACGAAACATTTATATTTACGCGATCAAACACCCTCCCCCGGCCCACCCTTTATTATGGAAGGCAAATCATGTTGGTGGTGTGGGTCTCGTGGCGGATACAATGTAATGGGGGGGGGGGGGGGGGGTTAGGGGGGATGGGGAGGGGGTGGAGGGAGGGGGGATAATTTGTGTGAGCGGCCCCTTCCTTGAGACAGACCCCCCCCCCCCAAAAAAAAAAAATCGATATTACATTTATATTCACCAGTGAACACACATTGAACGTTATCGATAATTAAAGTAAGATCCAATATTTAAATCTTAAAATTTCGAGAGCGCCCCCCAACCCCAGCCGCCCCCCCCACCCCCCCCACCCCCCACCACCCCCACCACCCCCAGGGGAATATTCAAGGATCGGGCTCTGAGTGGGTCCCTATTCTCGCCAGCTCCACTGCCCATCGATACAGGGCGGCTGACCTCCGCAATTTGAGTTCTTGTCAGTCAATACCTTGTCGGTGGTTTAACCCGAGCCTGTCACACTACCCCCCTATCACCTCCCATATCTCGCTTTCTACCGTGTCCGTGCACGTGTGTGCGTGGGTGTGTGTGCGTGGGTGTGTGTGTGTCTGTGTGTGTGTGTCTGGGGAGCGGTAGTGTAGCGGTTAGCGTGCTGCGCTATGAACCCGGCGACCCGAGTTCGATTCCCGCTCACGGCCAACACCAGTGACGATTATCTGAACCGGTCCTGGGCCTCCCCTAGGTCGACTCAGCCTCGAATGAGTACCTGGTGCGGTGTGTAAACATCACCACTAGGGAGACAAAGGCGGTCAGGCGTGGTGCTGGCCACCCACCCCCTCGTGTACCGTTGCGGCCTTCATAGGTGCTCGCTAACAGCACTTGCCCCTACAGTCTGTTAAGGCTATATGGGGGATCTTTGTCTTTGTCTGGGGGGAGTGGTGGCGCAGCGGTTAGCGTTACGCTGCTTTACGAACCCGGTGACCCGGGTTTGATTCCCGCTCACGGCCAACACCGGTGGCAATTATCTGAGATGGTCCCGGGCCTCCCCTAGATCGACTCAGCCTCAAATGAGTACCTGGTGCGGTGTGTAGTAAACATCGCCACTGGGGTGACAAAGGCGGCCGGGCGTGGTGCTGGCCACCCACCACCTCGTGTGCCGTGCCGGCCTTTATAGGTGCTCGCTAACAAGCGCCTGTTAATCGATATAATGGGAATCTTCGTTTTTGTCTTCGTGGCTTCTTCTTGTGGGGGGGGGGGGGGGGGGGGGAGCGGTGGCGCAGCCGTAAGCGGCAGACACCCCGAGTGGGTCGTGGTGGAGATATTTGACCATACTTCACCACGGCGAGCACGTGCGGGTTGCTGAAGGCGGGGAGCATAGAAGTACCGCACAGCACTGGGAAATTGCTGGACTGCCGTCTGCACGCGCGCCTTCCAATACGTCTGTCCGGCGTGGAAGGAGCTGTCGGTCGTGCGGAGGCCCTTCCAGCAGCAGGGGCGTGGGCAAGACATTGCAGGGCTGTGCCTTTATCCATTTTGTTCTTTACACGTTAATTGCACCTGCCCCCCCCCATTACCCCCCCCACCCAACTCCCCGCGCACGTGCGAGCTGACAAGAGGCAATCGTCGTGGTTATTAAAAACAAAAAAAAAACCTGATGCGCGTCTCCGCGGCCCTCACCTCCCACCACAGCGGAGGCCGTTTCACTCCCCGCACGTGAATAATTCACGTGCGGTAATCAGCTCGCATTATTAATTCATGACAACACCGCCACCCCGCGCCGTGCACTCGTGTCGCGCGCGGTCGTGCACCTCTGCTGCTGAAATCGCGTGGGCAAGGCAGGCGGGCGGGGCGGGTGGGGGGGTCGGAGAGGCGTCGCTTCTTCCGCGTGGAGCTGTGGACGAGGGTCGTTACCCGGAACGTCGCCGATTACAGCACGTAAACAGGGTTTTTTTTTTTGGGGGGGGGGGGGTGGGGTGTTAGATCGCGCAAATGTGAAAGTGTCTTCTTGGTTCTTTCGGTAAAGTCACGTAGAATGGAAATAATAAAATAATGAAAATAAAACAATAAAATATTATATTAGTTTATTATGTTTTATTTTTATTATTAGAGCCAAGCAGATGAATCCCTGCAGTCACGAAAGCTTTAAATCGAAATGTGAATGTGTCGTTAAACCCGCCGCCACCCGACATAGACAATTCGTCTGGTTTGCTCGTGTGAACAAGACGTGCCAACTCGTGATTGGTTCAGCACATCGGCTGTGCGCTGGAGAGTACTGTGACGTTTCGCTTGTGATTACAACAACAACAACCACAACAACCACAACAACAACAACCACAACAACAACTAGCTTGATCGGGCGATTAGCCAGAATTTGGCTATCGCCTGATGACGCTGAGGTTTACGTGACGTGACCTAAAGGGGCCATTGTTCAAGTTCAAGTTAATTGATTAGGTATAGCCCTGTGAGCCATTCGGCTCTTGAATCGGGTGCAACCGCATCAAACAAAAAACAAAAACACGAACAAAAAACATTGCCCAAAACGTCGTCTATTATGAATATAAAACGTTTCCACCCATTTAAGATCACGGTGTTATTGACACGGAATTTGTTGAGTCTTTGTAATTTTTAAATGTGCACCGCTGCCAACGCAGCAGCAGCAGCAGAATCACCAGACAATCCGTGCCGTTGTGGGTGTAATGGTGCCAGGGATTAAATAAGGATTATCGGCGTAAGGCACTACCACTAGGCGAGAGCGGAGTATCTGTTGACGCCCGACGAAGCTGGATGTAGCATCCAGCGAAACGTCATGCGGAATCGTCGAAGTTGTTTTGCTCTAATTCTAGATTTGAAGCTTTCGTGACTGCAAGGATTCATATTCTTAGGTTATTTTTTTCCGGTAAAGTCACGTAGGTAAAAAAAATAATAAAAGTAAAATTAAAAAAATCACGATGTTTCGGAGGAAACACAAGCTTCAGTCTTCAGGTGGAACCGTCACAGCACGATAGCTGTCACCTATGTGACTTTACCGAAAAAACCTAAGAATATATTTTTTGCTCTCTTTCTGTACGTCACCGATTCTTTTTTTTGCAAAGCAACAAAAACAACCAACCACATCTACCCATGGCGTGACAACCCGAGTAGATTGTCTCCGTCGGGTGAGGAAGGGAACGCTGTCACATCACCGGCAATTGTCAGGATACCTCCTGCGTGATCTCGCCCAAGAGTATGTCATAACGAATGCTGCTGATGAGGGTGTTTATATTCCACGTGTTTTTTGAATTGTTTTTGTTGTTGCTGCTGCTGCTGCTTAATGAGTTCTGTTTTCCGCTCACCTTGTGACCTCACCCGATTACTGGATGCTGTCAGATGCTCACAAATATTGTCCAATTTGTAGCGCGAGGTGCCACCACTGCAAACGCGGCTCTCGGCGCCTCTTCCTGCGATCGCACCGACGAATCTCTCGCAGCCGTCATCACCCCGTAAGGTGTTGCCAAAGCAATTCCTCACGAATGTCTTTCGCGCGCGGATCTGCCGCGGCGAGCGGCGAAGAGTGACCGCAGCCTAACTTGGTCCGAAGCAGCAGCAGCGTTGCCTGTGCTTTTATTGACCCAGAAAAAGAAAAGTCTTTGACCGAGTCTCAAGACTTTTGTTTTGAATATTAATGTTGTTGTTGTTGTTATTAAGGTCCTGCTGACATTGAGGACGTCTGGCCGATTCCGCTGGTTCGGTGCGGAAGAAGTTCAACACACGCAATGGGAACGTGGTCCATCGATCATTGCAACCTGCTGCTCAAAAAGAAAAAAAATAAACTTGGCAGGACCCGCTTGAAAATGAGTCACTAGACTCAGCGAGACTTTCAACTTTATTGCATTTAACCAGTTAAGGCCCACTGAGCTGTATAGCTCTTTTCAGAAGCGGTCCGGCTATCACAAACGATAGCTCAACGAAGTGGGTTTATCGTCGTCGTGCGGACATGTATAGCAGCAACCAATTGCTCTGAGCGCGTGGCGATGTTGCTTCTAAATGTGGAGGGTGGAAAAAACCCGTGGGTGCCTGGAGAAAAATCCACGCGACCACAGAGAGAGACAACACGCAAACTCCAGGCGAGGGAGATAACATCTCGCCATCGTGGAGTCCTTTTGTTGGAGTAAACAAACGTTATTGTGATGATAATAATAACAACAAAAAATAACAAGCACTGGGTGGTTAAAGTCCGGGGCGTCTCGTTGGAATTGAAATGTCTCGGGGAGCGATAGCCGGACATAAATAAACACTGGTAACGGGACGTCGTCTCGTTAGAGAAAGACAATGAATCACATGGTGGTGGCATTATACATTGATGAGTACATACATGGGCGAAACGAGAGGGAGTTTCGAGGGCTTTCGGGAATAGCTGAACTTGAAATAAATTATCCTGGTAGGAACCTCCTGGTTACACCAGCCCACAGGGGATTATTGTGTCCGTCCGTCCGTCGTGCTAGGAGGGGCTGGGTGGGGAGGGAGGGGCTGGGTGGGGAGGGGAGGGTGGGGAGAGGCTGCGTGGGGAGGGTGGAGCTGGGTGGGGAGGGGAGGGTGGGGAGGGGCTGGGTGGGGAGGGGCTGGGTGGGGAGGGTGGGGAGGGGCTGGGTGGGGAGGGTGGGGCTGGGTGGGGAGGGGCTGGTCACCCCGTGGTGCCCAATAAAACTCAACGTTTAACCTACTCACCCCGGCTTTTGCCCGCCCTCACAGTTGGGCATATTTTCGGAATACACCACGCCGCCGTTGACCCTGGCTATTGACCGAGCAACCCAACGTTCCTACCAGCTCCCTCCGCAGGAATGTGTTCTTGTGGTGGTGCACAAGCACACGCTAACAACAAACTCAACACACTCGTCAACAACGGCAACAACAACACAACACTTTGTAACTTACAATTAACAAAATATATAGGCGACGTTTCGGTAAACGATCCTTCTGATGTGTGTGCTATGAAGAATGGTCATTGCCCGAAACGTCGACTATTTTTTTGCGTGTTATATTCGAATGCGTTTAAGTTATGGTGTTGTTAGTGTTGTTTGTTGCACAACTGCCGTCGCAGTTATCACCAAAATATAATTTGTTTTATATTTATAAGAAAAAAAATATATAAATAAGCTATCTCGGCGTGAGATGGTATCAGCTGTGAGCGCCGTGACGTCACGAGGCCCGTGTCCCGTGCGGGGAAATCAACACCGCGGTCTCCATGGCAACCGCAATCATCGCTCCCGGTCCCTGAGAACGGAGAGCGCGCATTACCGTAAACACCGCGACACGCGCGCACTCGAATCACGGAATGCATTGGTGAGAGGCGCGAATTACCGTACACACCGTAACACGCGCGCACTCGAATCACGGAATGCATTGGTGAGAGGCGCGAATTACCGTACACACCGCGACACGCGCGCACTCGAATCACGGAATGCATCGTGAGAGGCACGATTTACCGTATTTGCACCGTGACCCACGTGCACTCAATTGACGAAATGGCTTGCGGGCGCAATTAAAGTCCACACATTCAGTGCCCGATGAAGCAAGTGCGGGGCCTGTAGCAATGTTATAATGGGGCCCTAAATAAAAAAAACACAAATATTATAACACCATTTTTTTTTAACTTGCATGGTAAAGTAATTGTATTTTTTCATTTGCTATACAGCCAGATAATAGGACAAATCGCTAACCTTAAACGCCCAGTCGTCGTTCATAAAAGTTGAAGGCGGTATAGTATACTAATAGGGTTAGTATACTATACCGCCTTATTTTACTATATGGGTCTCCCTGTTGAGTCTGTGGGTTTCTATGTGAGTCTATTGGTCTCCATGTTGTGTCTGTGTGTCTCTATGTGAGTCTATGGGTCTCCATCTTTGTCTGTGGGTCTCCCTGTTGAGTCTGTGGGTATCTATGTGAGTCACTGATAACCGGGCTCAAACCGTGAACTCGCTACATTTGAGAACCCGTTTTTATCACAAATCAATCTATTAATCTATGGGTCTCTGTGTGAGTCTATGGGTCTCTATGTGTGTTTGTGGGTCTCACTGGGAGTATGTGGGTCTCTATGTGAGTCACTGATAACCGGCTCAACCCGTGAACTCGCTACATTTGAGAACCCGTTTTGATCACAAATCAATATATTAATCTATGGGTCTCTGTGTGAGTCTATGGGTCTCTGTGTGTGTATGTGGGCCTCTGTGTGTGGGTCTCATTGCGATCACGTGGGTCTCGCGCGACAGCTGAGAGCCCTGTGTAATTACGCATGGCTGAAACCTGAATTCGAACTCAGTAACGCAGTGGGTGTTTACAATTTGTATATTTTCAGCCATCAAAGTAAAATCCACTGAGATCCTAGGCGGAGGACTGAACACCACAACGTAGCTTTCTTGCGTGCCTCGTGACCCGGTCATTCGCTGCGCCGTGCACCCCACTCGGGCAATCTAAAAAATCGATGTCTGTATTTACAGTGCGATGGACTTCTTTCGCACCGTACGTAGCCACACTGTTGCTAAAGGGAGGTGCTGCGGTGACGCACGCACTGCACGGTGACACGCAGAGACGCACACTTGAACCATCGCGATTTGATTTGGTGAAGAGAGCCCCTCCCACCCCCCCCCAAAAACCCCTTGATGTATTTTAGCGGCGGAATTAAGTGCGCAATTAAAAGAGCCGTCAGAATGTGTGGGGAAATATAGGTCACGTGTGTGTGTGTGTGTGGGGGGAGCGGTGGCGCAATGGTTAGCGCGCTGCGCTACAAACCCGGCGCCCTACCACCCCCCGCCGATTCCCGCTCACGGTCAACACCCGTGACGATTATCCGAACCGGTCCTGGGCCTCCCCCCAGGTCGACTCGGCCTGGTGCGGCGTGTAAACATCTCCAGTGGGTGGACAAAAGCTGCCGGGCGTGGTGTTGGCCGCCCGCCTCGTCGTGTGCCGCGGCGGTCTTCATAGGTGCTACTGGCGAGCAGCAATTGCCCCCAAGGCTCTAGGGGAGATCTTCATCTCGTCGTCTCTCTCTCTCTCTCTACATGTGAAACATCAAGCCATCACGGAGCGATGCAATCAGCTGGTAGGTCGTGAGAAGTAGCGACGGTGGCCTTCATCCAGCGATGGATAGACCACGGCGGTGAGAGCGTGCAGCGTGCAGCGGGCAAAAGAACACGCGCGTGTTTCAACGCTGCACGCATCGTGTGTCAGCGAGCATCAGCCGCCAGTCTCAATCCACCGCCGGCTGAGAATAACGACGGGAGTGGAGACGCGTCGAGTGCGGCACCGCCGAAGCGGAGACGGAGCGATTCAATCTGCTCGTGGCGTGGGAATCACAATAATAAGAGTGATAATGTCATTTTATAAATCGTCATTCATGCAATTGCATAGCACAACGCTGCACATCAACGAGCCAGTCCCTTGCACGGGCGACAAACAAAAACAAGACCGCCACTGAGCAAATGAAAACAACTAAAAGATGAATAGATAAATAACGAGGGGGTGGGGGGGGTTATGCACGTAGCGAGAAAATGATCATCACAGAGAAAATCATGTGAATTAAATAAATCCGTTCGGTCTCCGTACCCCAGACCACAATTCCAACATTTGTTGCCGGTTTTAGTGCGGGTTGAAGCCGGTTGGATCGATTCACCATCGCAGGATCGTGAGAGACGGCGGCGACAGTGGTTCGGAAAGAGGCATTCATTCAGCAGTGGATTGATCATGGTTGAGGTTAATGATGATGAGGATGTGGGATGGTACGGAGGGGCTGACGTAGCACACATGCCAGGCTTTGCTAATCCCCAACCGCCAGAGTTCAATTTCATTCAGCCTCCTCTATTGAACAGGGCGACTGAGATTAATTATCTTTGTAAAAGTGCGTGTCAGTGTAAGTGGGTAGTAGCTATGGCGTCAGTTATTGCCAACGCTATTGTTATCGGCTTACACCTTTACCGTATTCTTCCAATTAGCACGCACTAAATCCTAACCCTGTATTGTAGTCCGGTTGGTGTGTATGTGTGCGTGTGCATGACCCGATACGGTCTGGTAAAAACAACCCCCTACCTCCTCGTGGTGCCGGACGGCAACGCTGTGGTGGGCAGTGCCATGGGGGGAGGGCCAATTTAGATTGGCCCTTTCCCTTCATGGCGTTAGTAACCATCACAGAGGCCAAATGGGAGCTATGGACGGGTGCAAGGGGCTGGTAACCCCTCCACCTTCAATTAACTACCACTAAACTACGATGTAAAAAATGTATTAAGCTTGTGCCGGAGGCCCCTGGGGGACAGGTGTCTATGATGTCTCCTGGCCAAACCCCATTTGGCGGAGCCAGGAGACTGAATCTTTACTCTCGGTGCTTCTCCAGAAACAACAAAAAGCCACTTCGGATGGCCACGTGCAATGTTCGAGCGCTCACTGCAGAGGAGAGGCTGCCACTCCTCTGTCGGGAGCTGGACCGGTACCGCCTGGATCTCTGTGGTATTCAGGAGATCCGGTGGACCGGCTGCCAACAACATGGAGTGGCTCCTCTTCTTAACAAAAGAATGAAGGGGGCGTGGGAGAATGGCGGTGAGGTGTGGGAAGCTGTAAGCCCCAGGCTACTTTGGGCTCGCCTTCCCGTCAACCAGAGGCGAGGAGTGGTGGTCGTGGTTACTTATGCCCCCACCGAAGACGAACATCCGTGGAGGGATGCAGGCAAGGCCGATGAGTCAGATGCTTTCTATGACCTCCTGCCACAGGTGCCTGCTAAAGTGGCCCCTCGAAATAGAGTCGTCTTGTTGGGTGACTTCAATGCCCGAGTTGGTCATGATGCTAGCACCTGGTCTGGAGTGATTGGAAGACATGGGCCAGATCAGCTCAATAACAACGGCAAGAGGCTGCTAGATTTTTGTGCAACCCATGGGCTTGTAATTACCAACACGCTGTTCCGGCATCGGCGCATCCACACAACATCATGGATGCATGCCGGGTCCAAGCAAGAACATCTGCTGGACTACATAGTGATGGAACAGCGGATGCGGGCCCATGTTCTTGACACCAGGACCTACCGTGGAGCTGATCTGCCCACTGACCATCGACTAGTCATCTGCAAGATGCGCCTGCCATTCTTCCACTCCGGTGGTGGGTGTACACCCAGGACCCCATTCCAACCTAAAGTGGCCTGGTCTCAGTTAGCTGATGAAAGTTGCAAGCGAGAATTTCATCATCGCTTGCAGCTGGGGTTGGCATCGTCCTCCACGCCTCCTGATGTCGAGGGTAAATGGGCGAGGTTTAGGACTGTGACTCATGCAGCTGCAATGGCTCCTTTGGTTTCGCGGTCCAGACCTCCCCAGAAACCCTGGCTGACAGAGGAGGTGTTCAGGTTAGTTGAGAAAAAGCGACAGGCCCACTCTCATCGGCTACAGCATCCCACGTCAGAGAATGAGGAGGTTTACCGCAGCCTTCGTTCGGAGGTTCGGAAAGCCGTAAGGATGGGTGGTGGTCGCGGGTTGCTGAGGAGATGGAGTGTGCCTCAGTGGCCCGCGATCACAAATCACTATTTAACTTCATCAAAAAAGTAACCTGCAGCGCCACACCTATTACCATCATTAGGGGAAAACACGGTGATCCAATCTCCGACCCCCAGGAACAGGTTTGCAGATTTGCTGAGCATTTCTGTGAGGTCCTGGGGGAGGGGAAATCCCTGAGCCAGGAAAACATCATGGCCCAAAGTGGGGATAATCCTGCTAGGGCTAACCGGCCCTCCACCGTTCAAGGAACACGGCGTGCGTATCAAAAGTGGCTCCAGAGATGTTGCTGCTGGCAGCAATAAAATTGGTTTAAAAGTTAAAGTCTTTCTCTCTGTCTCTCTCAGGCGAAGATGGCGGTGTACAGAACGATAAAAAAAGATGCTGGAGGGTGACACTGACGGCTGCTCTGTGCTTCCAGTGTTCAGAGGCCTGCTTAAGGCGCGGCTCTGGCTGGAGCACGCGTACCACACACATGTTGGTGATGTGCGCGTCTTCTTCGAACGCTGGGGAGCCGGAAAAGCCCCTCTCTGTACCAGCGTGGACGGCACCCTCGTGTTCACCTTCTGAAGCGCTCGCTCGTCACCGTGGCGTGCGCGATGACACCACCACCACGTGACTTTTCTTATGTATTGTGCGCGGTGCTTTCAGCGCCACAGCGCGTCGATTTGTAGCGTTAATTTTCTTTTGTTTGCTGGTGACTTTGTGTATTTCACATTGAAATCGCCTCCAGTGCTTTTGCTGCTGGCGGCAATAAAAGTTGTTTAAAAGTCAAAGTCTGTCTCTCTCTCTCTGTCTCTCTCTCTCTCCCCGTGGATTGTTCTCAGGGTACCTCCGGATTTGTACTCCTCTCTCCCCCCCCCAACCACATTTAGAATCAACACGTGCTCAATATGATTTGGCTGCTACGATCAATCCCCACGTGTGATGATGATGATGATGATATCAGCCACTCCAATGGTGAGCTACCATCACGCGTGACCAGCTGGCCTCTGGAAGAAAAGAAAAAAAGCGAATCGCTTCAACGGGCCCCCCCCCCCCCAAACATCTCCGAGCCGACACCGCATTGAAGCTCTCATCGAATCGTCGACTTTTGCAACAGTGGCGAGCTCTGGCAGAAGGAAGGAAGGGATGGCGACGCGTGGTTCGTGGTGGCGGCGGCGGCGGCGGCGACGGCGAAAGCCCTCGCCGACATCGGCCGTCGTGACCTCTCTCGACCTTGACCTTCAATGTTTTCGTGACGGATAATTGGAGCGAGCCAGACCCGTCCAGTCCCGGCTCTTATCTCGAATGATCTCCGACTCCACGAGCGCCGAGCTGCTCTCGGTGTGCGCGGCGCGGCGCTCTGTAGACCGCGGCTGGATTAAAAACAAACAAGCCGAGCGAAAATATATATCTGCTGGATACAAGGACAACGATCATCCCGTGCAGCCTTAACAGACTGTTGGGGCCAAGCGCTGTTAGCGAGTAGCGCCGATGAAGGGCGGCACGGCACGGCACATGGCGGGGTTGGGTGGCCAGTAACCACGCACCCCCGTCCGCCTTTGTCTCCCCCAGTGACGATGTTCACACATCGCAGCAGAATTAAACTCAATTTGAGGCCGAGTCGCGGGCAGTCCGGCAATGCCAAGTGTTGTTCGGTACTTCTGTGCTCCCCGCGGTGAAGTATGGTCAAATATCTCCACCACGATCCGCTCCGGGTCTCTGCCGCTAACCGCTGCGCCACCGCTCCCCCACCGCAGGAGGAAGCCACGAAAACAAAAACGAAGATTCCCATGACATCCGTTAACAGGCGCTTGTTAGCGAGCACCACCTATGAAGGCCGGCACGGCACACGAGGTGGTGGTGGGTAGCCAGCACCACGTGCGGCAGCCTGTCTCCCCAGTGGCGATGTTCACTACACACCGCAGCAGAGGCGTAGCTAGGGGGGGGGGGGGGCAGGGGGTACATGTGTCCCCGGGCGCCAAGGTAAAGGGGCGCTAAAATGAGGCTTACAACGTTGCATTATAACTTATTGCGGCGGGCGCGGCAGCCTGAAACTTACTGCACAAATCTACACCTCAACCTAAAAGTTTATATATCCCGCCACAGACAGCCTACATGTCATGTAATCCTAGCTACGCCACTGCACCGCAGCAAGTATTCGTTAGGGGAGGGCACAGAACCGATTCACGGATTCCTTGCTGTTATTGGCCGTGAGCGGGAATCGAACTCGGGGCTCTGCTGAGTTCGTAGCGCAGCGCACTAACCGCTGCGCCACCGCTCCCCCCTCCCTCTCGCACTCTCACCCCCTTTCCTGTTAAGCTACCAGCTGTAATCCAATTAAACCTGACATACAATAATAATAATACACTTCTGAATGAAGCACAAATATATATATTTAATGTAAATATAAACCGCTGTGCAAAAGGTAATCATTAAGCCATTCATTCATGCAGATGAGACACGCCACGATTCACGCGCTTTGCGGCACATTCAAAGGCATTGTTTGGTTTTTAATGATTATTTTCCTTCTCCTTCGGCATGGTTTTTAATGATTATTTCCTTCTCCTTCCAGAATTGCAATTCCCTCGGCATGGTTTTTATTTTTTATTTTTTTTTATTTTTATTCACGTTCCAGAATTGCACATCCCTCGGCATCGTACAATTTTAAGGGGAGGCAGATCTGAACGAGACATTGACATTGGCTCATCCCACTGTGGGGAGGGAAAGGGTGGGGGGAGGAGGGAGGGGCTGATGACAACCGACCCCTCACATAAAGCCCCTCCCCCCCGGCCCCCGATATCCCCTTTAGCTATACAGCAACAACAAAGATCCCCCGTGTAGCCTTAACGAACTGTTGGGGCAAGTGCTGTTAGCGAGCAGCACCTATGAAGGTTCGGTACGGCACACGAGGGGAGGATTAACACTGCCCCTCGGCGCTTACCACTATCCTACGCGAGTGAACCCACACCGCGGATCAATAACATTACCTCTAACCCTAACCCGTAAGTAACCTTAACCGCCCCAAATCTTTGATAACCCCAAAGGTAAAAAGGATAAACATTACCCCTATAACACTACCCCCCTCCCATACCCCTTAACGCTTCCCAGAACCACAAACGCACAACCTGAGTTCCTAACGCGATTCAAATCCTTATCCCCTTAAATGCAAATCATAACCCTAACCCTCATACCCTTGAATTTAATCTGAACGCTAACCTCTAGACCCCAATAAAATGTCGTGCCCAACCCGATTACAATAACATCGGAATTCTCGTAATAATTACAATTAACTCGAACCCATAAAAATCTGATCCTTCTCCCTAACCATATAACCCTATCACTACCGCTAAGTATATCTTTAACATTAACCACGAAAAAAATCCTAACTCCCATCAATACTCCGAACCTTGACCCCCTAACGCTAACCACGATGACACATTAACCTGAAAACGTTTCCAACACTAACCCTACCCAGTGACCACAACCTATAAACATTCCCCATTATACCATCACCCCAAACCCGTAAATCTTAACCACTTACCCTCACCCTTAATTGTACCCGCTGATGTTAACCGCGATTGGGTATTGAACTTAAGTTGGTTCATAGCGCAGTGTGCTAACTGCTGCGCCACCGCTCCTTCATTGTTCTGCATTTTTAAAATATATTTTTTTCTCTCCCTATTGTGTCCTCAACTGTGCCATTTTGTTCATATTTTATTGATGATTAGCAACAAACACCTCTGGAGCTGACACCGCAATCACTTGCAATCGCTGTGGCAGTGATTGCCACTCAAGAATTGGCCAAAGTCATTCTAGGCACACACAGGCCTCGTCATCGGTGTTGTGGTGAAGCCCTGTGACACGTCATCTGTAATCTTGATTCAAAGCTTTCGTGACTGCAGGAATCCATACTCTTTGGTTCTTTCGGTAAAGTCACGTAGGTAGACAAATACAATAAATCACGACGTTTTGGGCGCACACACAAGAGTCCGTCATCAGGTGGGAAAGGCTTTCTATTTTATTTTCTACCTACGTGACTTTACCGAAAGAACCAAAGATTACGTCATCTGTACGCAATCGCTTAACGTTCAATTCCTCAACCTCGTTTTCTGCAATAGCTGGATAAATCTCAGTCTCAATTCATCATCATCATCGTCATCACCGTCACCACCACCATCGATCACCCTGAATCTATCCACTGCTGCTCGAAGGCCTACCCCAGCCGAGCCGTCGCCATTGTTCCCACGGTCTCGCGATGTAACAATCCACGTGGCACCTCGCGGCCCACCAGCTCATTTCAGCTTCCGCTCCATCTCCGCGTTGGGCACCCCTATCACTCCGTTGTTCGTAGGGGGGCGGAGGGGGGAGTGGTGGAGGAAGGGGGTGGAGGGGGATGTATGAACTTTGCCCCCATCGTTCCAACTGGCGCGCCGGGAAGTTGAATCCAAGCGGCGACGTCTGGGCCGCGAGTCGCTGCTGCGTTGAGCGACCACTGACACCACCGAGTCGTCCCCTGCGATGTTTAAACAACAAACGACCGATCGATTTCGCCGAATCGGGGCAACGCTTCGAGTCTCCACCTAAGCCTCTCCTCCACGATGGCTCCCCCCCCTCTAAACGACGGGCACCCGCGGGCACCCCACGCCATCCCGGTCTCGCGTCGCGCCGGGGATCACCGGAGCTCCGCTCACACCTCCGTCGAGTCGGCACCCTGCTCGGGGTGCGCGTCTCCCGGCCCGCCGTCCGCCGCGTCTCCCGCCGACGGACCGGGCGACGGCTCGTTGACGTCCACGTACGCCGGGTTCTCGAACCCCAGCTGGAACTCATTGGGCTCGGTCGGGTGGGCAACTGCGGTCGGTGCCGCCGCCGCCACCGCGGCCTCTTCCCCAGCGCGCCTCCCCGCGTGACCGCTCCCCGCTCTGCATCTTGCGGCGGCGGCGGTGGCGGTGGACGTCGAGTCGGAGGCGGTCGAGGCGTTCCGCGATCTGGCGATGATGCTCGGCGTGTCCACGAAGCGATGGAACCTCCTCGGCTGCGTCGCGGGACTCCCGAACCTCTTCCAGTACTGGAAGCAGCAGCCGCGCCTCACGGCCATCGCCTCGGCCACCCTCCTCCTGCCCACCCGCAGCTTGGCGAACGCAAAGCCGACGGCCAACGCGGCCAGGACGGCCCCGCCCGCGGCCAGAGCGACGGCCGCCCCCTCGTCCTCCGTCCTCGCCACGGTGAGACGCACGAGCGAGGCGGCCGCCCCCTCCGCGCTCGACGCCCGGCACGCGTACAGCCCCGCGGACGAGGCGCTCACGGCGGCGAGCGTCACCGTGCTGAACGTCCACGGCCCTCGCCGGACGCAGGAGACCGCGGCGGCGGTGGCGGTGGCAGTGTTGCCGAACGGTGCTCCGAGCGGGTCCAGCCACGAGAGGCGCGGGGCCGGGACGCCGCGGGCCGCGCACGTGAGGCGCGCGTCGCCGCGGCTCCCTGCCACCACCTCCTGGTACGCGGCGAGGAACGAGGGCGCCTCGCAGTCGGGGAGCGCCGACTCGGCGGAGAAGGGGTCCGGCGAGGGGGCGCAACGGGCGCTGTCCCACAGGACGCGCGGCCTCGGCTGCCGGGCGTCCTGGCGCCGCATGCCACGGAAGAGGCAGGCGCACGACAGGGGGTTGCCCCTGAGGTCCACGGTGAGGGTGGCGGCGGTGGTGGTGGCGGTGGTGGTGGTGCTGGGAGGCGTGCTGGCAGTGGTGCTGAGCGTGGTGGTGGTAATATTAGTGGCGTTGGTGGAGGTGATGGGGGTGGTGGTAGGGGTGGTGGTGGTGATGCTGACGGTGGTGATGTTGATTGTGGTGGTGGTTGGATTGGTGGTATTGATGTTATAGGTGGCGGTCATGGTGGTGGTGATGTTGTTGGTGGCGCTAGTGGAGGTGGTCTTGGTAGTGGTGGTGTTAGTCGCGTCAATGGTGTTGGTGGTGATGGGGCCGATGGTGGTGTTGATGTTATCAATGCTGCTGCTGATGGTGGTGGTGGTGCCGATGGTGACGTTGCTGCTTTCGCTGCCATCGCCACTACTCCTGCTGCTGCTGGTCGCCGCAGTCACCACGCTGGTGCCACAACCACCGCCACCAAACCACGCGGTGGAGAAGGAGGAAACGTTGTTGCCGCTCAGATCCAGCCTCCTGATCCTGGGTAGCTCTTCGAGGGCTCCATCCCCCACGGCCTCAACGCCGCACCGGGGCAGCCCCAGCGTGGCGAGGTTCGGGAACCCCGACAGGACTCCCGCTCGCAGCTCCCCGCCGAACGCGCCGGACCCCTCGCCGGCCACCACGAGCACCTCGAGGCGTGCGGCGCGCGCCGACAGCAGCGAGAGGAGCACCGCGGAGGACGCGAAGCGGCAGTCGGAGACGACGAGGACCCGGAGGTCGGCGAGGGCGGCAGGGTCCACCGCTGCGACGTAGCAGGAGGACGCGTGCAGGAGGAGGCCGCTGTCGTCCTGGGGGCCCGGCGCGGCCGTGGCGTCGAGGTGGAGGGACGGGCACGAGCGGAAGCAGGTGAACAGCGAGGCCAGGTAGGGGGTGGAGGGGGCTGCGTGAGGGTTTTTAAGAGAAGGGAGACGAACGAGCGAGTTGGAGAGGGGACTCAAGGGGGATCGTGACGGCGAGGCGGGTTTATGGGGGGAGGGGGGAGGGGGGGTTAATGAATGCGCGCGTTCCAAACGGTGGGTTTCATGACGCTTGTATTCTTGGTTCTTTCGGTAAAGTTACGTAGATGGAAAATAAAATAAAAAGAAATTAAATTAAAATGAAAAGTAATAGATTGAAAATCATAAATGCAAAAAATCCAGCGCCAATTATTTTTTACCGAAAGAACCAAGAATATGTTTTCCTGCAGTCACGAAAGTTTCAAGTCCTGCGGCCGCTGGAGGCTGCTCTCTCTGTCCCCCTCGCGAGTCGAGACGAGGAAGGGAACAACAATAGTAACAACAACAACAGCAACAACAAAACAACAACCCCCACGCGCGCGCACGGGGTTCCTGACGAGTTGCGCACCGACTTGGGGAGTGACTTAGCGACAGTGACAGTCGCGTTCACGTTGCAGGTCGCGCAACAAGAGACTTGTGGGGCCGGGCGGGTGGGGGTGGAAGTGAGGGCGGCAGGGGCGGGGCTGAGGTGGGGGGGAGTCGCCGTCTCCTCCGAGTTTCATGGAAGAACAAAACAAAGTGAGCACGAGGGCACTGCGGTGAAGGCGGCCCACAGAGTCTGTGGACCCCATTGTCTGAGGACCCCATTGTCTGGTGACCCCATTGTCTGAGGACCGCATTGTCTGAGGACCGCATTGTCTGAGGACCGTATTGTCTGAGGACCCCATTGTCTGAGGACCCCATTGTCTGAGGACCCATTGTCTGAGGACCGCATTGTCTGAGGACCGGATTGTCTGAGGACCCCATTGTCTGAGGACCGCATTGTCTGAGGACCCCATTGTCTGAGGACCGCATTGTCTGAGGACCCCATTGTCTGAGGACCCCATTGTCTGAGGACCCCATTGTCTGAGGACCCCATTGTCTGAGGACCGCATTGTTTGAGGACCCCATTGTCTGAGGACCGCATTGTCTGAGGACCCCATTGTCTGAGGACCCCATTGTCTGAGGACCGCATTGTCTGAGGACCCCATTGTCTGAGGACCCCATTGTCTGAGGACCCCATTGTCTGAAACCCCATTGTCTGAGGATCCCATTGTCTGAGGACCGCATTGTTTGAGGACCCCATTGTCTGAGGACCCCATTGTCTGAGGACCCCATTGTCTGAGGACCGCATTGTCTGAGGACCCCATTGTCTGAGGACCCCATTGTCTGAGCACCGGATTGTCTGAGGACCCCATTGTCTGAGGACCGCATTGTCTGAGGACCCCATTGTCCGAGGACCCCATTGTCTGAGGACCACATTGTCTGAGAACCCCATTGTCTGAGGATCCCATTGTCTGAGGACCGCATTGTTTGAGGACCCCATTGTCTGAGGACCGCATTGTCTGAGGACCCCATTGTCTGAGGACCGCATTGTTTGAGGACCCCATTGTCTGCGGCGAGACATCCCAAGGAGCGACGCCCACTTCACGGCTCGCACTGAGCGCATCGCTGTCGAAGTCATCCTGTCCACCACCCAAACCTCACCCCTCCAGCCCCCCAACCACCCCCCCACCCACCCCCCCACAGACGGACAGCGCCAAAGCGTTGAGGCTGGGAGAATCGATTAGCGGAGTGGCTGCTCATGTGCTCACCGGCAAGGGCTTCTGCACAGACGCCCTCGCAGCGACAGAGGGTGGGCAGGCAAGTTCCATTCTCCTCCTGCTGCTGTCTTTGTTGTTGTGGTTGTTGTTGTTGTGGTTGTTGTTGTTGTTTTCCATTCGTCGGCGTGGGCAGTGCGACAGCAAGGTTGAGGAGGAGGTTGGTGATGGTGATGATGGTGGTGGTGGTGATGGCGGTGGGATGGAGAGGCGACATCGCTTGGCTTGGTTACAAAGCGTGGACTGGCTCTGGCCTGCGTGACAATAATATCATCATCATCATCAGTGTCATCATCATCAGTGTCATCATCATCAGCATCACCAGTGTCATCATCATCGTCAGTGTCATCATCATTGTCAGCGCCATCATCATCAGCGTCAGTGTCATCATCATCATCGTCAGTGTCATCATCATCATCATCAGTGCCATCAGCATCAGTGTCATCATCATCATCAGTGTCATCATCATCAGCATCAGTGTCATAATCATCATCAGTGTCATCATTATCATCATCAGTGTCATCATCATCATCATCATCAGTGTCATCATCATCAGTGTCATCATCATCAGTGTCATCATCATCATCATCAGTGTCATCATCATCAGTGCCATCATCATCAGTGTCATCATCATCATCATCATCAGTGTCATCATCATCATCAGTGTCATCATCATAATCAGTGTCGCCATCATCATCAGTGTCATCATCATCATCATCAGTGTCATCATCATCATCAGTGTCATCATCATAATCAGTGTCATCATTATCATCAGTGTCATCATTATCATCATCAGTGTCATCATCATCATCATCATCTGTGTCATCATCATCATCAGCATCAGTTTCATCATTATCATCAGTTTCATCATCATCATCAGTGTCATCATTATCATCAGTGTCATCATCAGTGTCATCATTATCATGATCATCAGTGTCATCATCGGCATCAGTGTCATCATTATGATCAGTGTCATCATCATCATCAGTGTCATCATCATCAGTGTCAGTGTCATCATCATCAGCATCAGTGTCATCATCACCAGTGTCATCATCATCATCATCATCAGTGCCGTCAGCATCAATGCCATTAGCATCAGCGTCATCGAAGTCGTCATCATCACCAGCGTCATCATCAGCAGCAGCATTAGCATCATCGACGTCGCCATCATCATCAGCAGCAGCGACATCGGTAGCAGAAGCATCAGTATCATAATATCATCATCAGCAGCAGTACCAGCAGCAGTAACAGCAATATCAATCATGAGCAGCAATGGCAGCATCATCATTATCAGTAATATCATCATCATAGCAGTCATCACATCATCATGATTACGAGCAGTCGTGACATCATAGGCAGCAGCAACAGCAGCGGTAGCATTATCAGCAGCAGGAGCATCATTATCATAGCCATCATCAACAGTATCATCATCAGTCGCAGCGTGATTGCCTTCAAACGCATAATCACAATCGTTATCATCAGCAGTAACATTGTCATCAGTATCAGCAGTCTCACAATCATCATCAGTAATATCAGTAATATCATCATCAGCAGCAGCAGCAGCAACAATCAGCGGAATCATTGGTAGCAGTAAAATCATCAACATCATCATCAGTAACAAATGAACCACGCCGATCTCGTCACGGAGCATAAACCATCACGCCAACTCCGTCGAACAGAGTCGGGGGTCAGCGCATCGCGCGGCGCTTTCAGATGCGCTTCTGTGGCCGTCTGGAAAGTTCTTCCGTCCGATATTAGGAAGCCACTGAGAGCTATGGCGCTTTTAAATCGTCTCGACTGAAAACTAATTTATTTAGAACTGCTTTCTGCGTTTAGTTTGTCCTTCCCCCGCACCTCCGATTAGCATGGTTGGCTACGTACGGTGCGAAGGAAGTTCAACATGCACGCACACACACACAACATACATGAATAGTCGCTCTCCAACTCGCAGAGCGCACAGCACTGCTCGTCGTGTTTGGACCTTAATAGGTGCTCGCTAACTCCGCATCACAAACCCCAGCCGACAGACGGACGGATGTGGGGGAAGTCGTCGGATGTCGCGTGGCGATCAATCAGCTTTAAACGTTTCATTTTGAAAGGCAAAATATTTGAAGACGTGTTTTTTTTTTCTTTCGTCTACTTCTTTTACTTTCTCGTCAACACGTCACTGCCGCCGCTAATTGCAGCGAGACAACCTGCCCCAGCTGATGGGAGATTCCCTTCCCATCGGCTACCCACCCCACCGGCTACCCACCCCGTAATGTTTGTTAGTGGATGGCGACGCACACACACACACACAAATATAAAGTCATGCTTTTTGTAAAAAAAATAAAAACATTTCTAAAGAAGATGTAACGATGACGATCATCGGAAATGACGATGTCGATGACTCCGAAGAAGAGCCATTGCCCGAAACGTCGCGCATTACATGTGTATTTAAGGTCAACAGTCATGGTATTGTTGACACAATGTGTTGAGTTTGTTGTTGTGTGTGTGCACCACGGAAAAAGCAGCAGCGGTAACCACCAAAGAATCTGTTCCCGAACGCAGTCGATCTTCACACATATGGGGTACGGGACATACTATTTGGTTATATGTCTGTCTATATGTCTCTGGTTCTGTGTTTGATCTCTTTCTCTCAAATTTAGCATTCTCAGGAAGAACGTAATCAACCAGGTAGGGCGTTGACTGTTATGTTATCAGACTCTCTGTTGTAGTAGTGTATAGTGTAGTGTAGTAGTGTATTGTAGTGTATAGTGTAGTGTAGTCGTGTATAGTAGTGTATAGTGTAGTGTAGTAGTGTATAGTGTAGTGTGTAGTGTAGTGTAGTAGTGTATAGGTAGGGTGTTGACTGTTATGTTATCCGACTCTCTGTTGTATTACATTACATTTCTAAGTATACTAGATTTGTGTTTCTATTTCATTTATACCTGACGATGATTGCTTGTGTTGCAATCGAAACGTCGTATGCTAGTATTTAATTTATTACTTTCTCTTTATACGTGACTTTACCGGAAGAACCAAAGAGTAATTCCTGCAGTCACCAAAGCTCCAAATTAAGTATACTCTTTGGTTCTTTCGGTAAAGTCAACGTAGGTATAAAATAAAATAAATCACGACGTTTCGGGCGCAACACAAGCGTCCTTCATCAGGTGGGGGACATGTTGAGCCAATTGTCTCATCGCGGTCTTCTTCCTCGGCAGTGCGCTGCAGTTCTCGAGTAAGGCGACCGAGTTAGAAAATTGTTGTCCGTGTCTGCGACTTTACTCAGACACGAGGCACATTCGTCTGGCCACAGTCGGTCACTCTTCTCCTGGCCCCACTTGCTTGCTAGATGATGGTAGTGGTGGTGATTGGTAGTGGTGATGATAGTGGTGGTAGTGATTATGGTAATGTGTTGATTGGGGTGATGATGATCATGGTGGTGATGATAGTGGTGGTGACGATGATGATGGTAGTGGTGGCGATGATGATGGCGATGATGATGGTGGCGATGATGGTGGTGGCGATGATGATAATGATGGTGGTAGTAGTGATAGATAATGATGGTAGTGGTGGTGATGGTAGTGGTGATGATGGTCGTGGTGGTAGTGATTATGATGGTGATGGTAATGTGTTGATTGTGGTGATGATGATCATGGTGATGATGACGGTAGTGGTGGCGATGATGATGATAATGATGGCGAAGATGATGATGGTGGCGGTGGTGATGATGGTGGCGATGATGATAATGATGGTAGTGGTGATGGATGATGATGGTAGTCGCGATGATGATGATAGTGGTGATGATGATAGTGGTGGCGATGATGATGATGGTGGCGATGATGATGATGGCGAAGATGATGATGGTGGTGATGATGATAATGATGATAGTGGTGATGATGATGATGGTAGTCGCGATGATGATGATGATGATAGTCGCGATGATGATGATAGTGGTGATAATGATGATGGTGTAATTTGACAATGATGTTACTGGTGGGCCAGCAGTCATGCTCACCGTAACGCCTGATAATGCTCGTCCACTCAGAGTCCACCCGCCCAGCAGTCACCCTTGGGTGGACGACCACAGCGAGTCGATCGACAGGTGACTGCGTGACAGTGGGCTAAGGTGTGAGTGCCTCCCACCTCTTCCAAAGACGTCTCGCCGAGCGTGCAGGCCCTTCCCACAGCAGCGGCGTCAGCAGGGAATTGCAGAGCTGCGCTTTCGCCTGTTCACCACGGGTCATCGTCTAAAAGAATTCGTTTAAAAAATAATACGAACAAAATAAAATGCTCGGCTTTTCGAATGTGGCCGTGGCTAATTGTTTCGTTCACGTCACGTGAGCATCGGTCAGAAGTGTCGAGGCTCAAGTGGCGCTGGCTGAATGTGGAACGCGCGACTGGGGTGGGGTCGGGGGGGCGTTAAACGCGAGCCGTGCACAATCCTTCGCGACGGTGTTTGGGCCAAAACAAAGCGAAGCACGTGGCTCGTGTCTGTCGGTGATGTAGCTGAGGCCTGGTGTAGGCTGGGGTGTGGGCAGTGCCGGATTGAGCCTGTAGCATATGTTGTTATAAAGGGGCCCTAAATTACATTTTTTTTTATATTAAAACATTTCATTTTTCACTTGCATTGTCAAATAATTGTATTTTTTCATTTGCTATACAGCCAGATAAATACGACAAGTCGCTAACCTTAAACACCCGGTCGTTCGTAAAAGTTGAAGGCGGTATAGTACTATAGTAATAGAGCAAGTGCAGAAACACTGAACCGGAATTCATAACTTGAAAGCATTTCGCGCGGGGCCCTTGAAAGTGCGGGGCTCGTAGCTACTACTATATATGTAGTAGCTACTACACATGTAATACCTACTACATACTACACATGTAGCTACTACATTTGTAGCAGCAACTACATTTGTAGCAGCTACTACATTTGTAGCATCAGCTACATAGGTAGTAGCTACTACTAAATATGTAGTAGCCACTACTTTTGCTACTGGGATAATCTGGAACTGGCTGTTGTTAGTGGGGGGGGGGGGGGACCTCCCCTCCCCCCGCAATCTCCCCCCCATCCATCCCTCTGTTAAAGCGCTTTAGAGACGACACAATTACCCCGGTTTACGTCTCTGCCGTCCCCACTTTTACGCCGTTTCGCAAATACGTCGGCACTTTATGAGTATTACTACTGCCACCTGATTTGCGTCACGTGTGGTTAATACTTATTCTGATACCCTGCGGCAGGCGTCTATTTGGCGTTTGAATATCTTCACACCTCGAGTGTTCTTGCCAGAACCAGTTACGTTGTACCTGTGTCGTCGTTGTTGTTGTTGTTGTTTAGCTAGGGGAGGAGGAAACCGCAGGAAATCCCGCGCAGCACACGAACACTCACAAACTCCACGCGGAGTCGCGAGTGCGAACCCAGGTCCCGCTTTTCCACTTCGCCGCGGAGGAAAAAGAGAGACCTCGGATCCGAATACGCAAAACGCACGGATACAGATCACAACGGAAACCACGTGTGCACATTTTGACAATCGGCACACGCTCGGTGCTGGGGCGACAGAAAATGCAACGATTTGACAGAGGTTAGAATAATACATGTAACTGTAATGCCGCAAAATGAGGCTAATCGGAGGTGCGGGGGAAGGACAACAAACCAACACACAAAACAAGTTCCACAGAAAGGAGATTTCAATCTAGATGATGATGATTTAGAAGTGCACAGCTCCCAGTGGCTTACTAATGTCGGACGGGAAGAACGTTCCAGACGGGCCGCAGAAGTGCATCTGAAAGCGCCGCGCGATGCGGTGACCCCACAGCTACTGCGAGGATGACCGGAGTTCGCGTGATTAGGCGTTGGGCTGGACATTCCACGTTCCTGTGACGTGAGCTCGTTGTTTTCGTCCAGTCGGATATGACCTACAGGCGATGACGGGGCCTTATCGCTCGTGTTTTCCGTAATCATTACGCACACCTGCAGCTCGCGTGTGCGCGTGTGTGTGTGTGGTCACAACACGACGAGTATTTATGCTGCTGGAGTTTGTGATGCATGCGCGTGTGTGCGCGCGTGTGTGTGCGCGCGTGTGTGTGTGCGTGTTGTGTGTGTGTCAGTGTGTGTGTGTGTGTCAGTGTGTGTGTGTCAGTGTGTACGTGTGTGTGTGTCAGTGTGTGTGTGTCAGTGTGTGTGTCAGTGTGTACGTGTGTGTGTGTCAGTGTGTGTGTGTCAGTGTGTGTGTGTGTGTCAGTGTGTGTGTGTGTCAGTGTGTGTGTGTCAGTGTGTGTGTGTGTGTGCGTGTGTGTGTACGTGCGACACCCATGACCATGTGCGTATGTACAGGTAGGCTCGATTATTATCCGTGTGCGGTTTTTTCCCGATTTGCGGATTAAGCGCACACCCGAGATTTTGACGTGAATTAATAACGCGCGGATGTTCCCTGCAGCCCAAATCGATAATCGTAAAAGAAACAGTGATACAATGTTTATTCTCGGAAATGTTTCTAACAAGCCACGTGCTTAAACTGAACAAATGTGTGTGCTCCGGTTAAGTCCGAAAACCACGTGATAGCCCCTACAGTACAGTAGTTGCCATACCTTTGCAACAGTGGATGGCGGAGTTTGATTGATGTTGATTGGTGTGGATCTGCTGCTGTCATCCACTCAGTGGGCCGAATCATCTGGTGGGCGGGAGCAGGAAAGTTGCTATCGATCTGTCGAGCATTAGTTTTTTGGCGTAAGAGGTCCTCGGAAAATGAATGTTTTGATTATCCGCGACTTTAGCGCCGATAATCGAGAGTTCCACCGTGGAATTATTGAACACAATGGTAGTTTCGCTTTAACTACAGGGCTCCACGGAACTGAGTCCAGTTTCCGCACCGTGCTGCCCTAATTTCTCGATTTAAAAAAATGTATCTTGATTTAGTCAACAAGCGGATTTCTCATTGCCTCTCCAATGGGAATGGCTTGCGGCAAAACAAGTCCTAGCCTCTGTTGCCTGTGAACTGCTGATGTCACCTCGGGCACGAACGTGGTTTCACAGCAGTTGGAAGTCCACTCGCACGGGTAATTCCCTCCTGCCTTTTTTTTAGATTTGGAAGTTATCGTAGAAGGGAAAACAATAAAATAAAAAAAATATATAAAACAAAAAAATTCTCACGACGTTTCGACTGCAACACAAACAATCATCGTCAGGTGTGACAAACACAAAGAAAATTTGAAAAAAGTGGCGGGTTTTTTCTTAACGTTCAAATCAAATATACAGGGTGCTTAACATTGTTTTTGTTAATGCTCATATGGGGCTATTGTTTTTAATGGAAGAATAACGATGATAATACACTGTAACATGATAACAAATGTCACGTTAATCGCTTTAAAAGTCAAATAGTCGCAACGTGTTCGCCATCGTCGTCAACGCGTGCCACTGGAATCTTCTCCAGGTGGTCTCCAGAGCTAGGAGGCACATTTCTCGTGGCATTGCTGCAACTTCTCAGAAGTTTAACATTTTTATTGAAGCACCATGTGTGTATATATACACACATACGTACAGATGGTGCCACACGGCCGATACTCGGTCTCCAAGGTTTGATTTGCGGCAGTGGTGACGAACCTCGTGTCTCCAGAGCGAGGAGGAATTCGAAAAGTACCCCCGCAAAACCACTCAATTGGGATCATGCAGAGCAGCAGATATGGGCCCTTACACAACCACCTCCACCACCCCCCACAACCCCAACCACCCCCACCACCCCCACTACCCCCCCCAGCATCCCCACCAACCCCACCAACCCCCAACCACCCCCACAACCCCCACCACCCCCACCACCCCAACCACCCCCACCACCCCCACTACCCCCACCACCCCAAACCACCCCCGACCGACCCCCACCACGGGCAAACTGGTGACCCAGTTCACTCGTGCAAACGAGACTCATATCCTGGTCCCCTGAGTTCTCACCCAGTTAAAACAAAATCAACATGAGCCTGGAACAGTCTCACCACCACCACTGCCACTACCACCACTACCCACCACACTACCGCCACCACTACCACCACCACCACTGCCATTACCACCACTGCCACTACCACCACCACCCACTACCGCCACCACTACCACCACCACCGGCATGTGGCCGCTTTCCATGGTCTCGTTGAGACAGTCGATGCGTTTGCCCTCATCTCGTCGAGATGACAGCCAGCCTCACGAGACTCTAACGCAACAAGCGGAGGCACCCCCCCACCCCCCAGCTCGCTTCTTGAGCAGGCAGTGGGACAACGCCGACCTCCACCATAAACTCCTCGCCCGAGACGCAAACATCATTGCACCTGCTGGCTTTGACATGCCTCCTCCTCGGTATGAAATAAAATAAATCACGACTTTTCGGGCGCAACACAAAGCGTGGAGGGAGGAGGAAGCGGAGGGAGGAGGAGG
>NC_136141.1:3019602-3169602 GCF_965212315.1 Lampetra planeri
CAAGGAGTCATGTTTGCATTGACCACAATACCTGCAGTCGGAATGCAAACAAAAAACACAACTCTGATAATGTATGCACTGTCCTTGAAATTGATTGGTCCACAACCGAGACAGCTTTCTTTAGAGCCTCGTCTCACATGGTGTTAGACTAGTTGTGCATTGCTATATAACTTTGCGTTGAACTGAACTAAGAGACCCCCCCCCCACCATCACCCCCGCTAATTACCCCTGCAACATCATCAGCTCCTGCCCCTGCCCCTCCGTTCCTTCCATCACCTCCCTCACCGACAGTCGTTCCACCCAACCCGTGCCTCCTCCCCCTGTCGCTCCTCTCGCGTTATTAAAGCGCCCTGGGTATGGCGTTCTATGCAGTCGAAGTAGAATAGAACAGCGTGCAGAGAGGAGGGCCCCTCGCTTGTGAGATCTGAACAGTTCACCAGCACTCATTCGAGTGAGCCCTGCTGCTGATGAGAGACGGCGTGGAAACATGCGAATAGGCATCGCCCTTTCTGGCAATACAAGAGGTGGTGAAACCTCTTCTTCTTATTTTTTTCATACTTTGATACCGGCAAAAAAGGTCTCGTTGTGTAGCTGCCCAACCCCGAGCTGTGAATGCCCTGGTAGTGGCATTGCCCTTGTGCTGTTCGCCTTTTGGCGTCGTTCTCTGCTCTGACACTGGTGAGACTAGACCCTAAAGAAGGCTGTCAGTCTTGGGCCTCCCCTAGGTAGACTCAGCCGTAAATGACTAACCTGGTGCGGTGTGTAAACATCTGCATCGGGGAGACAAATGCGGTCGGACGTGGTGCTGGCCACCCATCCCCTCGTGTACCGTTCCGACCTTTCTTCATAGGTGCTGCACGCGAACAGCACTTGCCCCAGCAGTCTGTTAAAGGCTATACGGGCGATCTTTGTCTCTTTGATACGTGTTTCTTTGTCGGTCCATGTCGCTGTATCTGTATTTGTCTCTGTCTCGTTTGCTCTCTCTCTCTCTCCGTGTCTGTCTCGGGCAGTGTCTCTGATCCCTCGGTGTGTCCCTCTGTGTCCGACCTTCTGTCGGCCAGTCTCTCTGTGTGCTTTCTCCTTTCACGATTGTCTCTCTCCGCGAACGCGTCTTTCTCTCTGTGCGCGCGTGTCTCTTTGTGTCTCTGTGTCTGCCTCTCTGTGTCTCTGTCTGTCCGTCTCTCGTCGCCGTGCCACTGTGTCTCTATCGGCCTCTCTCGGTGTAGGAGTCAAACAACAAAACCCGACCCAATCTGACCGCGCGACCCTCCGTGCTTTGAGTCTGCGGACGCCTCTGACATTGATCCAATAATCAATAATCCGCTCGTGTAGCGCCGATCCGGATCAAATGCGAAACACGAGGTCCTCTGGGAAACACGGGAACACGGGGGTCGCGAAGACACGGGGATACGGAGGGACATGCGGACATGGTAGACACTCGGATTCGGGGACACGGGGACAACGGGGACATGGGGACATGGGGTCACGCGGGCTTGGGCACACGTGGACATTGAAACGTAGGGATACTGGGACACACGGGGATACGGAGATATGGGAACACGACAACATGGGGCAACGCGGACTTGGGAACACGAGGACGTGGGGACAAAGCGGAACGGTGGGCGTTGACGCGCGGGCTTGAACGTGGCTTGCTGATGAGTCCCGATGAGGTTGAAGCCTGCGTACGGCACTGCTGGACCTGACTCGCTGATGAGCCAAGAGCCGAGAGTGACGGCGGTGTGTGGACGGAGGGCTTCCCTGCGCCGTGCAGACAGTGGAGGGTTATTTAACCATACTTCCCCACCCTGGTCAATGCGGGATAGCGAGTGTTGCACCAATGTTCGGTCACCCATCCAAGCACTACCCAGGCTCAGCACGTGTTCAGCTTCCACGGTCTGCAGGGATCAGGTGCACTCCGCGTGGTGTGTTCACAGGCCACGCGGTATTCTCGATGAGGGCACGCGCCCGCTCTATACGAACGGGCTAAACGGGCGGTGTAGGCTGCTGTGACGCTGTCTCTTCTTTCGACCCCGTCTCCTAATTGTGCTGAACCACTGCTGTGTGTGTGTGTGCGCGCACCTGGGGTGGTGTGAACGAGGTGTAGTGGGGGGGAGCGACGGTGCGAGGAGCGGTTAGCGCGCTGCGCTACGAACCTGGCGCCCCGAGTTGGATTCCCGCTCACGGCCAACATCAGTGACGATTATCTGAACCGGTCCTGGGCCTCCCCCCTAGGTTGACTCAGCCTCAAATTAGTACCTGGTGCGGTGCGTAAAAAACATCGCTACTAGGGAGACAAAGGCAGCCGGGCGTGGTGCTGGCCACCCACCCCCTCGTGTGCCGTTCTGGCCTTCATAGGTGCTACTCGTTAACAGCACTTGCCCCAACAGTCTGTTAAGGCTATATTGGGGATCTGTGTCTTTGGAGCGGTAGTGTAGTGGTTAGCGCTTTGCGCTACGGACAAGCCGGCGACCCGAGTTCGATTCCAGTACAAGGCCACCGCCAACGTCATCCAGTGACGATTCTCTGAACCGGTCCTGAGTGCCTGGTATGCTGTGTGAACATCGCCACTTGGGAGACAAATGCGGCCGGGCGTGGTGCTTAGCCAAACCAGGTGCTGCTCGCTAACAGCACTTGCCCCAACAGCCTGTTAAGGCTATTCGGGGGACCTTTGCCTTTGTGTCTCTGTGTCTGTGAGTGTCAGCCGCATCCCCCCACCCCGCCCCGCCCCCCCCCCCGCTCCCCACCGCCCACCTCAATGTGACCTAGCCAAGCGCTCGGGTCTCGTTCAATTTAGCGTTAAAGCGGCCAATTAGCGGGCGGATGCCACGCGGTGAAGTCGTCCTCTCTCGACGGAGCTCGTTAAACCAGCGCGCGCGTGTACACACACACGTGTACACACACACGTGTACACACACACACGTGTACACACACGCGCACACACACGTGTACACACACACACGTGTACACACACACACACGTGTGTGTGTGTACACACACGCGCACACACGCGTGTACACACACACACACACGTGTACACACACACGCACACACGTGTACACATACACACGTGTACACACACGTGTACACACACATGTGTACACACACACGCGTGTACACACACACACACACACGTGCACACACACACACGTGTACACACACACGTGTACACACAGACGTGTGCACACACACGTGTACACACATACGTGTACACACACAAACACACGTGTACACACACACACGTGCACGCACACAGGTGTACACACACACGTGCACACACACGCACACACACAAAAATCACCAGTTTAGCCTTAACAGACTGTTGGGGCAAGTGCTGTTAGCGAGCACCTGCTAAGGGGCACATGGGTACGTAGCCGCTGGTGATGCCAATCGGAGTGATGTGTGCGTTGTTTTATGAGTCGCATTCGAATGACCTCAACCAGATGAGTCGCATTTGAATGACCTCAACCAGGCCTACAAAAGACAAAGATCCCCCGTATAGCCTTTCACCGATTTTTGGGGCAAGTGTTGTTCGCGAGCACCTATTAAGGCCGTAACGGCACAATAAGGTGTGGGTGACCATCACCACGCCGGCCCACCTTTGTCTCCCCCACTGCTAACTTCTACGCACCACTCCATGCAGGTACTCATTTAAGGCTGAGTCGACTTAGGGGAGGTACAGGGCCGGTTCATGTATTAGCCACTGTTATTGGCGGGAATCGAATTGTGTGTTTTCGGGTTTGTATACACTATACACTACACTACACACTAGTGCTGTACTAGTATACTACACTATACACTACTATACACTACACTACTATACACTACACTACACACTAGTGCTGAACTAGTGACGAATTGGCCACGTTCTGTTTACGTGACAACCCTCACTAGTTGGCTGTGTCGGGTGGTGGCGGGTTTTGACACAAAATTTATATATTTATGCGATCTAAACCCCCCAAAAAACAACCTCTATTATGGATGATATTGGTCGCGAAAGCCTGCCACGTGTTCAATCTTAACACCCTGTTGGGGCAAGTGCCGCTAGCGTGCGGCACCTATGAAGGCCGGCACTGCACCCGTCTTTGTCTCTCCCCCCAACGTTGTCGTTTGCCAATTCAAGGCCGCGTCGACCTAGGGGAGGCCCCGGGATCAGTCCCGTGACACTCGCCACCGATGTTGGTCGTCGGTGATGCAACGGCGCCGTTCTTTACGCCCCCCACCCCCTCTGCCCCCACCCCCGATTGCCCACGGCTAATTCTGCCTCGCCGTGCAATCTCAAGATCGTCGTAAACAAAACGACAAAAAAACACGACCAAGCGAAATCATTAGCACAGTTGCGTTACCTAACTCCGCACGTTCGCCTGTAACCGGCACTAAAAACCCCCCAAAAAAATACCACGTCGGGAGGGTTCAGTTACGTTTTAATGCGAGCCGTAGAATTATAGCCGCGTGTTTTGATGGGGGGGGGGGGGGGGCACACGGGGGATAATTTACGCCCATGGGTGGCGATTCCTTCCGACGTTAAGCAGATGACTGCTCCCGGGGGGAGGGAGGGAGCGGTGGCGCAGCGGTTGTCGCGAGTGCGCCGTGAACCCTCTTCCGAGTTTCGATTCCTCAATCGCGGTTAACGTCAGCGGCAAAGCGACGGCTGAACGATGGCGCGATCACGGCCTCGAACTGCAGACTCGAACGACTCATCGTGAACCCAAACTCCTAACCCGAACCTAAACTCTCCCTACGACTCAACATTTATCCGACAACCCTAACCACAGCTCAAACTTTACCCCAAACCCATAGTCATAATCTAACAGAAACCCATAACTACTGTAACATATAATCGAACCCAAACTCATAACCCAAATCTAACCAAAACCCCAAACCTTAATCTAGCTTTACCCAAAACACAATCTACACCTCACACTCCTAACATTATTACAACCAGCACTCCACCTCTAACCCCACACCACCCCTAATCCCACACCACCCACACCACCCCACACCATCCCTAACCCCACCCCACCCCTAACCCTACCCCACCCCTAACCCCACACCACCCCTAACCCTAACCCATCCCTAACCTCACACCACCCCACACCAGCCCACACCACCCCACCCCTAGCCCCACACCACCCCTAACCTCTAACTTGCCACGGACGCCACGTGGAGACCTGACGCCCTGTATATGTCAATCGGCACCCTGGCGGTGCGAGAATCGAGATGATTGTGATGTTCGGGGGAGTTGGAGCGTGATGTGGAGGCGGTGATGGTGGGGGGGGCAAAGGGAGGGGGGGAGGGTGAGAGGGAGGGGGCGTTCCCCCCCCCTCCCGCCGTCTCGCTGTGAATGGGGGCACTGATTGGGAGCATCACCGCGCGCAGTGCCACCTGTGCCCACCTCGTGAGTGAGCCACGTGTCACGCGCGCGCGGGCGGGCGGGCAGGCGGGCGGACAGAAGTACGGGAGGGTGGAAGGCGAGAAGGATGGACTGACACACACGGACAGAGAGACACGCGCGCACGCAGAGACAGACGGACAGATACACAGAGAGACACGCACACACAGAGACAGACGGACAGATACACAGACAGACACGCGCGCACACAGAGACAGACGGACAGACAGACAGGCAGACACGCGCGCACACAGAGACAGACGGACAGATACACAGAGAGACACGCGCACACACAGAGACAGACGGACATATACACAGAAAGACACGCGCACACACAGAGACAGACGGACAGACAGACAGGCAGACACGCACACACAGAGACAGACGGACAGACAGACAGGCAGACACGCACACACAGAGACAGACGGACAGACAGACAGGCAGATACGCGCGCACACAGAGACAGGCAGACACGCACGCGCATACACACAGATAGACGGACAGACAGGAACACGAACTGACCTCTGTAAATCCACAGCTGGATGAGGGCCTCCTCCTCCATGCGATGTCCGACGTTCCGCTCCATGTGTTGGGAGCTTCTTCAGGAGCTGAATGGAACAGCTTCCCTTCTCCCGAGACCGGACAGGAGCAGACGATACTCATCCTCGTCTCGCGTGGGCCCCTCCGCATCAACCACACACGCGTGTCGTTCTTGTCGTTCTTGTCGTCGTTGTTGTTGTTGTATTATTTTATATTCACACAGAGCGCCTTCGCAGCCCGAGGCGCTCGATGATTGAGATGGCATGGGGCAATTCAAGGACCGAGGATTGAGTGACCGTAACAGAGGGCGCGTGGGGGTCACGGGATGGAGTGGGAGGGGCGAGGGGAGGGAAGAGGGAGAGAATGGGCGATGGAGAAGAGGTGGCGAGGCTTTGAGAGAGGAACGAAAGGAGGTTAGGGAGGGGGACTGCCTTAAGTACAGGGGCAGTGTTGAGTCTATGGGCAGTGCTGAGTCTATGGGCAGTGTTGAGTTTATGGGCAGTACTGAGTCTATGGGCAGTGCTGAGTCTATCGGCAGTGCTGAGTTTATGGGCAGTGCTGAGTCTATGGACAGTGTTGAGTCTCTGGGCAGTGTTGAGTCTATGGGCAGTGTTGAGTCTATGGGCGGTGTTGAGTCTATGGTGCAGTGTTGAGTCTATGGGGCAGTGTTGAGTCTCTGGGCAGTGTTGAGTCTCTGGGCAGTGTTGAGTCTATGGGCAGTGTTGAGTTTATGGGCAGTGCTGAGTTTATGGGCAGTGTTAGTCTATGGGCAGTGTTTAGTCTATGGTGCAGTGTTGAGTCTATGAGCAGTGCTGAGTCTATGGACAGTGTTGAGTTTATGGGCAGTACTTAGTTTATGGGCAGTGTTAGTCTATGGGCAGTGTTTAGTCTATGGTGCAGTGTTGAGTCTATGGGCAGTGCTGAGTCTATGGGCAGTGCTGAGTTTATGGGCAGTGCTGAGTCTATGGGCAGTGCTGAGTCTATGGGCAGTGCTGAGTTAATGGGCAGTGCTGAGTCTATGGGCAGTGTTGAGTCTCTGGGCAGTGTTGAGTCTATGGGCAGTGTTGAGTTTATGGGGAGTGCTGAGTTTATGGGCAGTGTTAGTCTATGGGCAGTGTGTAGTCTATGGTACAGTGTTGAGTCTATGAGCAGTGCTGAGTTGTTGTTGTTGTTGACAGTGCTTTTTTACCACTGCCAACGCAGCACCACCACCACCACCACCAAATAATTGCTGCGGTGTTGATGGTTGTGGTGTTCCATGAAGGCCAGCTGATGCTGTTTATTAACCTCGTAAATGCAATATTGCTTCTTTCACTCAGACTACCCGTGGTGGAAACGGAGTGCTCTTGCCAATAACATCTGGCCCCTCCAGCTTTCCGAAAATAAATCCTGCATCGCATTATCGAATTATGAGATGTATTTATATATATATATTAATTTCATACTGCATTACTCTCCTTCGTGTTGAGCAGAACAAAAAAAAAAGCATCGTCCAATCTGGTTGCAGCGCGTATTCTCAACAGTAGCAGGCGGCATGAAAACTCTCGCAGCCTCACGTGTCCTGACCTTGCCGAGCCCGAGTTCAATTCACGGCCAACGCCAGTGGCGAGTCGGTGACCTCGGCGCCATACTCGGCGCTCAAATGGTCAAAGGCGGGCCAAATCCGGAACGGGAACGATTTGTCCACGCCACAGCATCCACGTTGTGAACGGCTCGGCTGAAACAAACCCTGACTTAAAGCTTCCGTGACCGCAACGAATTCATATTCCCAAAGAATAAAAAAAAAACCCAGACGTATTCGTCGGATTTCTAGCGACGTAAGGGTATCGACGACGACACGCGATTCGTCGCGGATAAGATGCACCTCGCGCTGTCGTGGTGGTAGCAGCGCCTTGCACCCGCAAGAAACCCTGAGAGCAATCCACGCGAGGGAGAGAGAGAGAGAGATAAATCACACGCGGACTCCAAATATACAACGGCAGGCACCGCTAGGGTCCAGAATCGAGTCGGGCGAGGGAGAAAACATTGTCCTCTTAGCGCGGCGGCCCCGATTAATGAATGAGTTAATGAAGGGTGAGTTTATTAATGAGCTGGCCGTGTGTGCGCGCGCGAGCCATCTGCCACGAAGAGCCTCTTAGCAAACGGCCGATTGAGTGTCGAGCCCTGGCTGGAAGCGAGCCCTCGGTTAGCGCTGTGCCCGCTGAGATTCACGCTGCCTTTGAGTCGTCAGCAGCAGCAGCAGCATCAGCAGCATCATCAGCAGCAGCATCAGCAGCATCGTCATCATCAGCAGCAGCGTGATCATCAGCATCACCATTATTAGCATCATCATCAGCAGCAGCAGCACCATAATTAGCATAATAATCAGCAGCAGCATCATCAGCAGCATCATCATCAGCAGCATCAGCATCATCAGCATCACCATCATTAGCATCATCATCAGCAGCATCATCATCAGCAGCAGCATCATCGGCATGATTATCAGGATCATCATCAGCAGCAGCAGCACTGCCGCAATGATCACCATCATCATCAACATCGTCATCATCATCATCAGTGTAATTTATGATGTTATAAAAAGCAACATTATGATTTTCCAAAATTGTTATTATCATAATCATCATTATTGTTATCATCTTCTTCGTTAGAATCACTGTCACCATAATCACCATAACCATCATCATCATCACTACCTTCACCATAATCGTCACAACCAGTGACATTGCTGTTATAATAATTAGCTGCTAACAATGTGATCATCATCATCTTCGTCATTGTTCTAACTCTCATCGTGATCGTTATCATCATTGTCTCTTGGCAAACTGGTAATCTAATGCCGTGGTTAGAGCTGAGAATCATTTAGCCTTTGCTAATGATACATGTTGGCGATGACAATGATATCAAATGATGACAAATGATACCATCGTAATCATCATCATGAGTATGAACCAACTTCAAGAGGGAGATGCACCCAGCCAAGGGCTTGAACCCAGGCCCTCAACAATGCTGGCTCCGTGGCCCTGACTCGGCCGTTGTGAATCAACTCCGAGGAGGAGATGCGCCCAGCCTGGGGCTTGAACCGAGGTCGTCAACATTGCTGACTGAGTGACTCCGACTGGGCCATTCTGAACCAAATTCTTCCTCCTCCTCCTCCGTGTCTGTGCCCATGGCTCAGAGGAATAGCGACTCACGGAGTCTGTGTCCAGATTAAATAGGCGGGCAATGGCTTCCAGTCGATTGCGTGGCAGATTGCGACCCTCAGTGCCTGCGGTGAATTTTCAGAGCTCACAATGACTCGGCCAAAAACTCACGCGTGGCCTTAGCTGGCTTTTTGGGGGGCAAGTGCTGTCAGCGATCAGCACCCTGTGAAGAGACGGCAACCGCCATTCGCCACTCAGTGGCGGTGGCGTCACCGCGGCGCTTGTGCCAGGCTAGGTGCAATTTAAGGCCACGCGAAGTGTCGAACGCCCCGCTGGCAGGAGGTCACGGGACAGACCCAGGTGCCATGGGTTGACTGACTGAGATGACTGGCCGATGCACCATCTATAAAGAGACGAAAAAAAGATATCCCCCGTGTAGCCTGTAACAGACTGTTGGGGCAAGAGCTGGAAGCGAGCACCTATGAAGGCCGGCATGGCACACGAGGGGGTGAGTGGTCAGCACCACGCCCGGCCGCCTTTGTCTTCCTAGTGGCGATGTTTAGACACCGCACCAGGTACTCATTTGAGGTTGAGTCGACCAAGGGGAGGCCCAGTACCGATTCTGATAATCGTCACCGGTGTTGGCCGTTAGCAGGGAAACGAACTCGGCTCGCCAAGTTCGTAGCGCAGCGCGCTAACCACTACGCCACCGCCCCCCACTCGCACACACACCCACACAGATACAAAAAGAAAAAGATACACACACTGACACTCACCCACCCACACACACAGACCAAACACACACACTGACACTCACCCACCCACACACACAGACCAAACACACACACTGACACTCACCCACCTGCACGCACGCACACAGACCAAACACACACACGGCCAGCCCAGGGCTTCAACTTTTGTCCCCACTTGTCCTGATTTTCGCAGGTACGTCCTCTCTATCTGGGGCAGCCGCTGTCCAGGGACATATGGAAGCCTTCACGGGACATTGCAAGTCCCGGTTTTTGTGAGTTGCCAACTCTCCCGGTATTCTGAGTATTCTTTTGTCTCCCCCATGATACGTCGAGGTCTGTTTAGTGCCTCAAGAGGTGGCAACCTTATAGCGTGAACCCACGTTTTCAGCGTTCCTGGTTGATTGTCTTTGACACGGCCATTATGAACTTTAAAAACAACAACAACAGACTTTTTGACTTTTAAACAACTTTTATTGCCGCCAGCAGCAACAGCACTGGAGGCGATTCCGATATGAAATACACAAAGTCACCAGCAACACAAATAAACGCTACAAATCGACGCGCTGTGGCGCTAAATGCAACGCGCACAACACGAAATAAAAGTCACGTGGTGGTGGTGGTCATCGCGCACGCCACGGTGACGAGCGAGCGCTTCAGAAGGTGAACACGAGGGTGCCGTCCACGCTGGTACAGAGAGGGGCTTTTCCGGCTTCCCAGCGTTCGAACAGAACAACAACCGAGAGAGAAAGGGACGGATAGACCTAGACGGGGCACTTGAACTTAGGATCTCAGTGGAGGTGGCTAAGCGGCTCTGACATTTCTATATGGACGTTGAACTTCTTTCGCACCGTACGTAATCGGGGTGCGTAGGGAAAGACAACAAACTCAACACAGCAAGCAGTTCTAAAGAAATTCGTTTTTCAATCTAGATTATTTGAAAGTTCATAGCTGCAGTGGCGTCCTATAATTATTCATCGGAAGGAATGGTGCGTTCCAGACGGCCGCAGAAGCGTCACATCTGAAAGCGCGGCGTGATGATGCGGGTGGCCGCCGTCTTTGTGCGATTGGCTTGAGCCAAAAGCCGTCGCCGCTGCTGCAGCTGCTACGGTACACTCACACAGAGACCAAAATTCTGACATGCAGACTCACAGACTCGCACACAGAACGGTACACTCACACAGAGACCCAAATTCTGACATGCAGACTCACAGACTCGCACACAGAACGGTACACTCACACAGAGACCCAAATTCTGACATGCAGACTCACAGACTCGCACACAGAACGGTACACTCACACAGAGACCCAAATTCTGACATGCAGACTCACAAACTCGCACACAGAACGGTACACTCACACAGAGACCCAAATTCTGACATGCAGACTCACAGACTCGCACACAGAACGGTACACTCACACAGAGACCCAAATGCTGACATGCAGACTCACAGACTCGCACACAGAACGGTACACTCACACAGAGACCCAAATTCTAACATGCAGACTCACAGACTCGCACACAGAACGGTACACTCACACAGAGACCCAAATTCTGACATGCAGACTCACAGACTCGCACACAGAACGCTACACTCACACAGAGACCCAAATTCTGACATGCAGACTCACAGACTCGCACACAGAACGCTACACTCACACAGAGACCCAAATTCTGACATGCAGACTCACAAACTCGCACACAGAACGCTACACTCACACAGAGACCCAAATTCTGACATGCAGACTCACAGACTCGCACACAGAACGGTACACTCACACAGAGACCCAAATTCTGACATGCAGACTCACAGACTCGCACACAGAACGTTATGCTCAGACAGAGACCCAAATTCTGACATCAAGACTCACAGACTCGCATAGAGAGCTGTACACTCATACAGATAGCCAAGAATCACAGAGGCCGGGGTGGCAAGGGTGAATTACCCCTCTCTGCCAAAACACAGATATCACTGCCACTTGGAGCATGTGAACGTATCACTCAAAACGCAGCCAGCCTCGTCTCGTCTGTAACGCAGTCAATAAGCAGACGTCATACGCCTCCTCCCCCCGCTCCTTTGCGTATCTGTCTTCCCACGCGATTTCACACATCCCGTCAGCAAACACAGCCTTCTTGCGAGTGCATCGTTCAGCGGCACTGCGCGGGTCTCGACATTCAGCGGCTCGTCGTCAGCAGAGGCATCCTCGCTCGAAGCGATGCCGGTGAAATGCGAAGTCTTGAAATCTCTCCGTGGCCTTTCCACAACATACCTCGTCTCTCTGATCTCACGTCATGCCCCATCCTCCCGTCGTCATCGTTTACAATCTTCTCTCTGTCTCTCTTCTGTTCCTGCTTCTCCCTGCGCCCAATCTCGTTTCGGTCCTTCTCCCTCCGTGCTCCCCTCCACTGGAAGCAACTTCCCCTGTACATTGAGCGGCGCTGTCCATAGACTCAACTCTGACCATAGACTCAACTCTGACCATAGACTCAACTCTGCCCATAAACTCAACACTGCCCATAGACTCAGCACTGCCCATATACTCAAGACTGCCCATAGACTCAGCACTGCCCATAGACTCAGCACTGCCCATAGACTCAGCACTGACCATAGACTCAACACTGCCCATATATTCAACACTACCCAGACGCAACACTGCCCATAGACTCAACACTGGCCATTGACTTAACACTGCACCATAAACTCAACACTGCACCATAGACTCAACACTGCACTATAGACTCAACACTGGCCATTGACTCAACACTGCACCATAGACTCAACACTGTACCATAGACTCAGTAATGCCAATAGACTCAACACTGCACCATAGACTCAACACTGCCCATAGACTCAACACTGCACCATAGACTCAACACTGCGCCATAGACTCAACACTCAGTAACGCCAATAGACTCAAAACTGCCGACAGACTCAAGACTGTACCGAGATTCAACACTGTCCCTGTAGATGAATCTGTCCCCCTCCTTAACCTCCATTCGTTCGTCTCTCAAATCCTCACATCATTTCCACACGAAGTCAAACAACTCTCGAATGGCCAAACAACCCTCTCGGGCAAGCAACAAATCTTGAGACTCAATTCTACTATCTTGGGGGAATCATTGGAATGGGAGAAGCAGTAGAAAGGAATAAAAAAACTTGCAAATTGTCCCTTGCTCCAAAACGCAACTTTTAATTAACGATATCCAAGTGTTGATTACCGACATTATTCATGTATCTTACAATTAGGTGTCATTAACAGAATAAAACGTGACTCCTCTTATCGACTGTAAAACGTGCTAATGCCATGGAAATTACTTAGGGATTGCGCGTAGAGGAGGAAGCAACGCGGCGCGGTTGGCACGCGCCACAGTGCAAGGACGATTCACTCATCCCCGACCCTCCCTGCCAAACCCCCTCCCCCCATCTCTCACCCCAACCCCCTCTTCATAATCACGCGCCTGGGCCACCGTCCAGCCAGCGGGCACCGGTGCAGTTACACCGCCTGCGCACGAATGTGTTGTCTAAACAATGGATTACACTGGTCGACACACTTTTTCTGGCATAAGGTATTCCAACGGGTTTAAGGTAATTTTCGGGTGCTAATTACAAATCCGGCATCGGGTTTTGTCTATCACATCAGGTTTTTGAGATATCAAATATTGCATTTTCAATAAAAACTGCAGAAGAAACATATTAAATAAATGTGGATATCTACATAAAATGATATTAGAAACACACTATGTTAAAAATACAGCACCATATTTTAACACTAAAGCAGTCACTGACTCGCAACAACTTGCAATCATAAGTGACATAGTTAATTTGAGGTAAAATCAATGAAAATGGGGTATGCCGATAGCATAAAAATGAGATGTGATAGAGCAAATCTGAGATCAGATTTGGAATCAGCACCCTGAAATTAGTCTAAAACAGCTGCAAAAGTCCAGGCCAGAAAAAAATGTTTTTTTTGTTGACCAGTGTAATTGTTGTTGTTGTTGCTTAGTTTGAACTTTCATTCCCTCCACCCCACCACGTCACGCGACTGCCACCACTGCCAGCGTCTCGAGCCGTCGTCGTGCCTGTAGCAGAGCTGCTTAGCTCGGTCACCCCTTACGCCGTGGGCCACGGATGAGGTGGGCGGTGAGCTGCAATCGAAGCTCGTTCACAAACGGACTCGTCCATCGGGCCGCGAATTCAGCACCACGGACAGCACCGAGTGGTGAGGGCTATTCCACAGAGGGGTGATCTTCACTCAGTGGCCGCTGGTAGCCATGCAACGAAGAACGCCGGCTTAGCTCAACAATGGGGCCTGCTCACCGGCTGAGCTAATAAAGCCCGAGTCTCTTCGATAGCCGCGCCACACTTATGGAGGTGCAAAAGCACAAATCAATAAATTACCCATCATCATCATTATTATCATCTATGGCACCTTTTTTGTCAGTATCAAGATGATAAAAAAAATATTACAGGAGGTGTTAGATGTGCAGACACCAAATAGACACCAATTATTACGACGCATCAAGTCTGCATGGACCACACGCGCTCGTGGTAGAATATGCAAATAGATATGCTTTGATTATAATGTATGCATTGCCCTTGAAACTGATTGACCTACACCAAACCACAGCCTCTTTTATGGCTTCATCACCATTGCCACAGCCTTATGAGAGCATTAACAAGGAAATAAATGAATGAATTGATAACAGTAATAGATTGTAGCACTTTGTCAATCCGCTGCTAGATGAAGGTCTCCCCCACGGATATGCGGAAAGTTCGACCTTTACCAAGACGCTTGCACAGCGTAGAAGAGTAGGCCGAAGCACATTTGAGAGTCAAGAGGGGCTGTCTCTTTAGGGTATTTTAGTAGTACCGGGAGCACGAAATGTCACGGGCCGCTGCACTTTTTTGCCCTTTACATATAAAATTGACAATTACACAAGCGCGCAAGAAATTACTGCGCTGAGTGCGGGCGGTTAATTGGTCAGGGCGGATGTGCGACGGTCGGATTTATCGAACCACAATCAATACTGTGCCCTGCTGATCTGGTTAAAGGGGCATAAAACCACCATCACGCGAACTCTGGTCATCCTCGCAACAGCAGCAGCAGCAGCAATTGGCTCAGCCATCGAAAAGGGTCGGTCGCTGCATCGCGCGGCGCTTTCAGATGCGCTTCTGCGGCCGTCTGGAACGTTCTTCTTGTCCGACATTAGGAAGCCACTGGAGCTATGTATTTAAAAAAAAGAATCTGGATTGAAAAGTCGTTTCTTTAGAACTGCTTTTTGTGCTTAGTGTGTTGTCTTTCTCTCGCACCTTCGGTAAGCACGGTTGGCTTACGTACGGTGTGAAAGAAGTTCAACACACATACGTGCCCTATACGATTTGTATCCGCCCAGGGGCGATGATACATAGAGCAGCGTGTGAATGATTTAGCGCAGGGAGGGTGGGAGGTCAGCAGTGTAACCCTCAATAGACGAGAGAGAGATTTAAACTTTTTTTTCATTTAAAAAATAAAGATTCAATAAAGTGTTTCGTGATAAAAGAAATAAGAAGAATTTGATTAATCCCACCGCCCAAATCGTGAATCGTGGCTCCATTTTTCTTCCAGCGCGTTTTAATATTTGAATAAAACAAATGAAACCCCTTTTAATAACGGAGCGTTGTCCTGTATCGTTGAAATATCTTTGACTGCCGTTTAGAATTCATGGCGGGGGTGGTGGTGGTGGGGGGGGGGTGCGTGAATTGATCATAAAAGCGGTTTGGTTTAATGAGCGTATGTTTCTCAGGCGAGCATATGTCTTATTCACATAATGCACATTCAATCATCAATATTATCATTATCGGCCTTGTTCAACCCTCTGCTGGATGATGAAGGCCTCCGCAAGCAGTCGCCGTTGTCTTTCTGATCACGTGGCAGCGATGCAAGAACCCCCCTTGCACAATGCACCACGTGAGCCGATCGATTCTCTTGGGCGTATTCCCTCCATTGTCTGCCATTCGTTGTCTGGGTGGCGAGATGTTAACTCCGTCGCCTGGTATTCAAGAGGTCGTGGGTTTGAATCAGACCCCCGACGCCTGCTGTGTATTTGGAGTTTGCGTGTCTCTCTCTTTCTCTCTCGCTGTGACCGCGTGGATTATTCTCCGAGGTCCTCCGTTTTTTCCCCTCCACATTTAGAATCAACGTCGCTCGTTCAGAGCATTTGGCTGCTATACATTGCCACGTGACAAGCCACTTCCGTTGAGCTATCATCTGTGATAGCCAGGTGGCTTCTGAAAAGAGCTATAAAGCTCAGCGGGCCTTAACTGGTTAAAAAACTAAAATAGTTTCGTTTAAGTTTATCTCATTTCTTCCACCAGCTTGGACTAATACTCTGATGATCATTATATTGTATAATATTGTTTTGAACAATAATAATGCTCATAACCAACGTTTTTTGGTTTAGATCGCGTTATTTATAAATTTGTCGTAACCCTCCACTACCCGACACGGCCAATCAGCAAAAAAGTGTCACGTTGACAAAAGACAAATAGTTCACTGCTGTAGCCCACCGGTGTGTTGAAGCGTGAATCCACAACATTTACAATTTGAGTAGCACGACGTCTCGCTGGTAATTGCATCCAGCATCATCGGGCAATTCGCCAGAATGGTCGCCGCTGATGTTTAATAAGCTATTGTAATTACCGCCACGAATCCGAGTGTGTGTGTGTGTGCGCGTGTTTGAACTCTCGTCTCATTTCAAAGCAACGTCGCGACGCTTTCGCTCGGCAAGGTGCGGACTGACGGTCGGCCAGCGAGCCACATCTTCTTCGTGAAGGAACAGACTCGACACGCACCGATTGAGCAACTCTGCCGGCCGGGCGCGGCGGCTCACAGCGCAGTGCGATCTCAGGGAACAACAAAATTATTCTTTGGTTCTTTCGGTAAAGTCACGTATAAAGATAAAATAATAAATTAAATAATAGCATACGACGTTTCGATTGCAACACAAGCAATCATCATCAGGTATAATGAAATAGCGACATAAAATCTAACCAGAAAACTATGGACAGACACATAAGCAGACAGATATCACCAAGATACATAGAGAGAGAGCAACACAGGTACAGAGAGGGGTGATCGTCTCTGTGGGGTGGCCTTAAATAGACAGAGGGGGGCGGAGGCAGAGAGAGGGAGGGGTTAGAGAAAAAAATCTACATGTCAATGAGTGCGAGGAGACGCGTAGTAAAGTACGCAGGCTTAGAGGGAGAAAGAACACACTAAATTAAATAACCTAGCAAAGTATCGAAATGTTATGTAAAACGACACAGAGAGTCGGTCAACACACAATTAACGCATAGCCTGGTCGATTACGTATTTCAAAGATTACTAAGTTAGAATTTAAGTGTGAAAATTCCAAAGAAAGACAAAACATAAAAACAAGAGGAACGGAGACACACAGACAGAGCAGAAACTAAGAACGACAAAAAACGAGTGTCGACAGAAAAAATTGCACTAAATATACAGGCAGAGAGAGAGACCAAAAAGCCCAGAGAGAGAGAAAAAGGTTAACTTAGAACTTCCCCGTAGAAGTGGTTCAATCTTAATTTTGGAGCTTTCGTGACTGCAGGAATTATTCTTTGGTTCTTTCGGTAAAGTCACGTATAAAGATAAAATAATAAATTAAATAATAGCATACGACGTTTCGATTGCAACACAAGCAATCATCATCAGGTATAATGAAATAGCGACATAAAATCTAACCAGAAAACTATAGACAGACATATAAGCAGACAGATATCACCAAGATACAACAAAATTAACCTTTGACACCTGTGCACGACAACAACAACAAAAAATCATCAATCTACGTACAAAAAAAATATACCATTGGGAAAAAAAATCTTGAAATATATCGACATGTAAATTTTTTTTTTCAAAAATGTTCACACATTTAAAAGTATCGAAATGAATACGCATCTTCTTGGTTCTTTCGGTAAAGTCACGTAGAAGGGAAGTAATAAAATAATAAAAATAAAACATAATAAAATTATTATTTTTATTATGTTTTATTTTTATTTCCCTTCTACGTGACTTTACCGAAAGAACCAAGAAGATGAATCCCTGCAGTCACGAAAGCTTTAGATCGACAAATGAATACGCATGTGTAAATATACATGTTCTGCATGCATCACATTGGGAACACGACGTTAAAAAGCAGAACAGGAATGGGGACAGTCAAGATGAACATCCACGAGGAGCATGCGCGCACACTCAGCAAGGGAACGCGACCCACACCACGGAACGCTGCGCTCTCCATGGACATTAGAGACGGGCACCCGGGCCGTGCGGAGACTCTCCTGGCACGCCCTCGGCGCCACCTCGAGTCTTCTCCCGGCTTGCAAGCGACTCCTTGAGAGTGATGACCGTCCCCTCCGGAATGTCCTCCTTTTAGGCTTGAGGATGAGGTCTTTCGGTTGCTTGCTGAGAACTTGAAGTGGTGCGGAATCCGTGGTGTGCTGCGGCGATTTGCACGGGGCGAGAGATTCAGTGGCGCGGTTATGTGCAGGCTATGGGAACATCTCTCTATCTAAATAAGGTCAAGCCTCACGTAAACCACGTGACTTCTTTGTGGTGTGGCCACCACCCACTCTCAACCCCTCCCCCCTCTCCCCGCCGCCCACTGTGAAAACAGACGCCGCTCCTCCGTGCAGCAGCAGCAGCAGCAGCAGCTTCGAGGCCCCTCCCCCTCTCCCCCTCCTCCTCCCTCCTCCCCCTCCTCCTCCCTCCTCCCCCTCCTCCCCCTCCTCCTCCCTCCCCCTCCCTCCTCCCCCTCCTCCCCCTCCTCCCCCTCCTCCCACTCCTCCTCCTCCATCCTTTTCCCTCCTCCTCCCTCCTCCCCCTCCTCCTCCTCCCTCCCTCCCTCCCTCCCCCTCCCTCCTCCTCCCTCCTCCTCCCTCCTCCCCCTCCTCCTCCTCCCTCCCTCCCCCTCCCTCCTCCTCCCTCCTCCCTCCATCTCCCTCCTCCTCCCTCCTTCTCCCTCCACCTCCCTCCTCCCCCTCCTCCCCCTCCTCCTCCTCCCTCCTCTTCCCTCCCTCCTCCTCCCTCCTCCTCCCTCCTCCTCCCTCCACCTCCCTCTTCCACCTCCCTCTCCCTCCCTCCTCCTCCCTCCTCCCCCTCCTCCCCCTCCTCCTCCTCCTCCTCCCTCCTCTTCCCTCCCTCCCTCCCTCCCCCTCCCTCCTCCTCCCTCCATCTCCCTCCTCCCCCTCCTCCCCCTCCCTCCTCCTCCCTCCTCCCTCCATCTCCCTCCTCCTCCCTCCTTCTCCCTCCTCCCCCTCCTCCCCCTCCTCCCCCTCCTCCCCCTCCCTCCTCTTCCCTCCCTCCCCCTCCCTCCTCCTCCCTCCCTCCACCTCCCTCTTCCACCTCCCTCCTCCTCCTTCCTCCTACTCTTTCTGGACCCTTTGCTCCCATTTTTCTCTAATTTCCCATTCTTTCTCTCGCCTCCTCACTGCCCCCCTGTCATTGTCGCTCAACGTGCATTGCGTCCTCGACTCGACTCCCCTTGCCGAGCCCTGCGCCACGGCCACCGGCAGCCGCTGGTTTTGTTGCAAGCGAATTGATTCGAACCTGTCGAAGATTTGTGTCCAATTCACGATTTAAATGTATTAACGAACGGCTGTGGAGGGCAGAGGATCTGCGGTCACTCGATTCAATCCCCCCCCCCTCCCTCCTCCCGAAGTTCGTTACGTCTCCGTGTGCTCCATTATTTATATTCCCAAAAAATAATCAGTGTCTCACGTGCAGCGATGCTCGCTCGTCTGTGATGCCCCCATACAAGGGGGGAACACACAGGTGCAACAGGCGACGTTTCGGGCAACGGCCCTTACCCTTTGTCTAGCCACGTGGGAACTCGCGACAGCAGGGCGGACGGAGTCTTATCAGCAAGGGTGACACGGGGTCACCAAAATTACGAAGGCCAAAAAAAAACAATGAGATGAAGAAGAGCAATGAAGCGAATATAAATCCGCACCAAACAAAAAAACCAAAACAACTGCGCCGCATGAGAAATCCAACATCTTGCGGTGAGAGCCATTTTCCGTGGCGTTGCAGGCACCGTGCAGAAGGCCCGTTTCCCGAAACGTCACCTACCCGATATATTGTCCTTCCTTTTAGGGCGGCGTTGCAGACAAATGTGTCGTGTTGATGTCTGTTGTTCGTCGGCTGTGCGCAAACTCTTGCAGCTCAAGGAAAGTGATTTGAGTTTTGTAGGTCACAAAATATGAATACGCATCAAAATACACACATCTGCTGTCTTGGCATAACATACTGCGCACAAAACATTTGCGTAACACAACCCATCGGTAAATCCAACACGTCGGCGTTCAATTGTGAATCACGGCAGCATTGCTTCAGTACAAGCAAGCCCCGGGTCACATTCGATCATTTTTTTGCTGTTGGTTTCAACAAGGTAGGCGTATCGTCACGAGTCGACAGGACGATGTAGTAGCAGGGGTTCGCTGAGCGTCAACACACTGAGGGGTGTGAAGTGGGTGAGACCCAGTCAATATTCAATGTCGGCCCAACGTTGTGAAAACGTTGCAAAAAAACGTTAGCCCCCACGTTCGTTGTTTACCGGGGGCAGTCGGCAGAAACTAAAGTGCTGAGCGATGCACTCAGCACAGCCACCAGATGTGATTTTAATCTCCACCCTGTGCGCGGAATTATTAAAGAAAGTAAAGCGTGAATAGATTATGGTAACATGTCTTAAACAATAGAAGCAGCCGTAATGCCACAGATTTAAATGATAATGAATATATAGTAGGTTCCACCGTGGTGTGTTTCACTTAAATTGTTTTTTCGAAGACGTGTGCATTGGGAATGCAAGGCCGTAGTAATGCGTCATTGTAATAACCTAAAGCGTAGGCTTTCAGAGCCAATGCAACGATCCATGCGTTAAATCTTGATTTAAAGCTTTCGTGACCGCAGGAATTAATATCCTTTGGGTCTTTCGGTAAAGTCACGTAGATATGTTCAAATAAAATAACAAAAAAATAACAAAAAAACTACGACGTTTTGATGACGAACGCTTGTGTTGCGATCGAAACGTCGTAGTTTGTTTTTTGTTTGTTATTTTCTTTGAACCTATCTACGTGACTTTACCGAAAGACCCAAAGGATATGGGATCCACGTGTGTTTGGGGTTAGGCCACGTGCCAGCAAACATCGTCAACGTTCGAGCAACGTTGACCTGCGGTTTAAAAAAGAAGAACGTTTTTATAACCCTCCACCGTACGACATTATCATAATCAGCCACGATCCACTGCTAGACGAATATGTATGTTGAACTTCTTTCGCACCGTACCTATCCAACCCTGCTAATGTGAATGCAGCAACGCGCGTGCACGCTTTCAAACACCTCACTTTTGGCAGCGTCCCGCACTCTGTAACAACGCAACTGCTTAAACTGCACAAGACATTGGGTGCATCTTCTTGGTTCTTTCGGTAAAGTCACGTATGGAAATAATAAAATAATACAAATAAAACAATAAAATAATTCTCACGACGTTTCGGCCACAACGCAAGCAGCCGTCCTCAGGTGGAGAGCAGGTCTGTCGAGTAGACAGAGTCTGAATGGAGACTCTGTCTACTCGACAGACCTGCTCTCCACCTGAGGACGGCTGCTTGCGTTGCTTGCGTTGTGGCCGAAACGTCGTGAGAATAATTTTATTATGTTTTATTTTTAATTATTATATTATTTCCATTCTACGTGACTTTACCGAAAGAACCAAGAAGATGAATCCCTGCAGTCACGAAAGCTTTAAATCGAAACCTTGGGTGTAGTTAAGCGCCACAAACGTAATCATGAGATAGAGTCAAAGTGACTCGGCAATATATAAAACGTGCGGGGGATGTGCTCCTCGGGTAACGGTGTCCTCTCGGTAAGCACGATGTGTCCCCAGTGTGTTCATATTTATGCTGAATGTCTTGAACGTGAACGCTAAGGTCACGCGAGAGACGAGTGAGCCCAGCCTAGACCGAACCCTACACCTGGCGACGAGCTACACGTGGTATACGATTGGTGTGAATTTCGATTTTAAGCTTTCGTGACTGCAGGGACTCAGCCTCAAAACGAGTAACTGCTGTGGCGTGTGAACATCGCCACTGGGGAGACAAAGGCGGCCGGGCGTGGTGAATCCAAGTCCCGGACGAAGCCGGGTAGTACAGGTAGTACCTAATAAATTAAACTAAAACCTCACAGTCTCATTGCAAGGCCCGTGCCCTTGTGGCCTTTAGTGCGGCCCCTGCCAATACACAAAATGGTAAAACACCGTCTCATCATCATCATCATGGTGCTTAAAATTTAGTGAAGAACAACTGCTCTTAATGGTTCCCTGAAGCAGACTTTTTACGACAGCAGTGGCCACCTGTGGCGTACGCTGGGTGCTTGATGAGTCCTAATTGGAGACGAGACCGGTCCACGGTTGCCTATCGTCGTGGGTGGGAGATGGTAGCGATGGTGGCTCCAGCCTGTCGTTAGGAGCGCTCCTGGCAAGTGAAAGCGCAACTATCGGGCCCAAAACGGACGTCGTAAATTCGAATCGAGCTGTAATGAGTCGCGCTAAATGCCGAAAACAAGACACGCCAGAAACCGATGGGACGAGGTCTTTGAGTTCACCAAAACTCTCGCGGAGTTAGAATATTTATTTATGCTGGAAGAATCCGATGAGCAATGAAGCTCTTTTTCAACAGATGTCCAGTAGACATCTCGCCTGAACCACATTACTGCAGCTGCTGCCATCGTCCGTGGGAACAGAATATAATGAAAACTATATACTCTCTATATGTTTAACCAGGTAAGGCCCCATGAACTATTGATCTATTTTTCAGAAGCGACCCGGCCACAAAGGATAGCTCAACCACGTGGCTTATCACCGTGTTTGAACTTTATAGCAGTCAAATTATTCTAAACGCGTGTTCATAAACGTGGAAGGAAAAAAGCGGAGAGAGAGGGACACGCGAACTCTTGATATACAACACGCGTCAGGGCTGGGATCGAACCCACGACATCTTGCACACCAGGCGAGGTAGTCAACATCTCGCTACCGCGGCCTCCAATAGAAACTGCTGCCACACCAGTCGAGGACATTTGATTGATGGTGACCTCCGACAAGCTGTACCCACAATGCAGTTCTTCACGAATTGCCCATGGGCGTCATGTTTATATATACTCTTAGGTTTTTTGGTAAAGTCACGTAGGTAAAAAATAAAAAAAAATATATAAAAATTAATAAAAGTTAAATATATATTTTGAATTTTTTACCTACGTGACTTTACCGAAAAAACCTAACAGTATGAATCCTTGCAGTCACGAAAGCTTCAAATCTAGAATGTTTATATATATTTCTCTGGCACGTGACCGATTGCCGTGTCACTTCTTGCGCGTCGCTGGGAGGAGTTGTGACGGGAGGTGCCTCCTGCGATCGTGGCGCCCGTTGTGAGGGTGGCAGGGGAGGGCGGTGCAATCGGTAACCCCCGTGCCTCGCAGCAAGACTTGCATCCCACTGGGATTTTTGCACACAGCGTTTGGTGTACGGTGCTTTTTCTGCAATATTTTGCCGTCTTTTTTTGGATTTTCTGTTTGCACATAGTCACTTTAAGATCTTATTGGTTCTTTCGGTAAAGTCACATAGAAGGGAAGTAATAAAAGAATAAAAATAAAACATGATAAAAAAAAAATTCTTGTTATGTTTTATTAACATAAAAAATATTTTTTTTATTATGTTTTATTTTTATTATTTTATTATTTCCCTTCTACGTGACTTTACCGAAATAACCAAGAAGACGAATCCCTGCAGTCACGAAAGCTTTAAATCACTTTAAGATGTTTTCTTGTTCATGTTTTTGTTTTTTGTTTGTTGCGGTTGCACCCGATTCAAGAGCCGAATGGCTCACAGGGCTATACCTAATCAATGAACTTGAACTTGAAGACGGTACATACCGCTCGGTCGAGATCTCTGATTCTCGGCCCGTGTCTGAGTGCCGTTTGTGTGTTCGCCCTCCCCCGGGTATCAGCCCACAGCGACGCAAGCGTACAACTCCATCGGTGTTGGTCAAACATCCCACAAATTTGCAAACCGCGTTGCTTTTCAGCACACGCGACCTCCGTGCCACAACTACCCGCGGCCATATAGCAAAGAGACGTTGGGTTTGTGTTGTTGTTGTTTGTGTTGTTGCCCGGGTGCAAGGTGGCATCCTGGTTCTCTCCCACCTTGCTGCCGTGGGGCTCGTGCCACCCCACCCGAACTATTGAGCCGCCAGCCGCCACTGCTTGCTTCGTGTCCAGCGATTTTGACTGCACAAATTCAAAGTTCATTTCAAAGTTCATTTATTAGGTGTAGCCCTGTGAGCCATTCGGCTCTTGAATCGGGTGCAACCGCAACAAACAAAAAACATGAACGCTCGAACTCTCCCACCGCCGTCCCAAACGCTGCAACAACACGAGCAGACACAGCCGTCGCCGATGGTGCTGTGAATCGGGCCGATCGCCCCGGGCCCCGCGTTTTTTTTGTGGGGGGGTGGGGGGCGCTTTGACGTCACAGTCGTCGGGGGCGGGGGGGGGGTGGCGCACCCCCCCGCCCCCCAGCCCCCACCCCCGCCCCCTACGGACGGCCCTGCTCGCATCCATCATCAACACATCCCCTCCACCCACCAGCAACCACCATCCCAAGCACGCGAACCGCTTTGTTTCATTTCCACGCGTCAGCTCTTGCCGTCAGTTAACGAAGCGCGCGGGGAATTGAAAAATTAATGCTCGGCTGCACAGATTCTAAATAGGCGTGTATATGTGTGTGTGTGTGCGTATGTATGTGTGTGTGCGTGTGCGTGTGTGTGTGTATGTGTATGTGTGTGTGCGTGTGTGTATGTGTGTGTGTGTGCGTGTGTGTGCGTGTGTGTGTGTATGTGTGTGTGTGCGTGTGTGTGTGTATGTGTGTGTGTGTGTGCGTGTGTGTGTATATGTGTGTGTGTGTGTGTGCGTGTGTGTGTGTATGTGTGTGTGTGCGTGTGTGTGTGTATGTGTGTGTGTGTGTGCGTGCGTGTGTGTGTATATGTGTGTGTGTGTGCGTGCGTGTGTGTGTGTATGTGTGTTTGTGTGTGCGTGTGTCGACTCAGCCTCAAATGTGTACCTGGCGCGGTGTGAAAACATCGCCATTGGGGAGACAAAGGCGGCCGGGCGTGGCGCTGGCCACCCACCCCCTCGTGTGCCGTGCCGTTCCTTCATAGGTGCTACTCGCGAAACAGCACTTGCCCCAACGGTCTATTAAGGCTACATGGGGGATCTGTGTCTTTGTTTGTTTTCGTATATATCATACGTTGCTTATTCAGCATCGCGTTTAAACAGCGGCACGGTGGTTCGCACGGATCTAAGGACACGCAAACATTTGCATGTGCGTGCAGATATAGGACAAAGACCAAATCCCCCCCGTATAGCCTTGACGTGTGAGTGGGAGCACGGGATGCTATTCAGCCCGGCACGACACACGAGGGGTGGGTGGATGTTTACTCAACTGGACCACCGACTAATTTCAGACTGAGTAGAGTCCCAGAACCGGTTCAGATGATCGTTACTGCCTATTGGTGGTAGCCGTGAGCGGGAATCGAACTCGGGTCGCCTGCGTTTGATAACCACTACATAGACAAATATCCCCCGTATATTATGAGACCTCCTTTGCCAGTAGCAAGATATAGTAATAGGTTTTTACCCTTCTATCTGGCAACAAAACTGACACCTTTATACAAGGGATCATGTTTGCATTAACCACAACACTTGCGGTCACAATGCAAACAAAAAACACAACTCTGAAAATGTATGCACTGTCCTTGAAATTGATTGGTCAACACCCGAGACAGCTTTTCTTAGAGCCCAGTCTCACATGGTGTTGGACCAGATGACGTCAAGATAAAAGGGTACAAACCTATTACTATCCCCCGTATAGCATGTAACAGACTGTTGGGGCAAGTGCTGTTAGCGAGCACCTATGAAGGCCGGAAAGGGGTGGATGCCCAACACCACGCCCGGCCGCCTTTGTCTCCCTAGTGGCAATGTTTACACATCGCACCAGGTGCTCATTTGAGGCCGAGTAGACCTAGGGGAGGCCCAGGACCGGTTCAGATAATCGTCACCGGTGTTGGCCGTGAGCGGGAATCGAAACCCGGCACACCAGGTTCGTTGCGCAGCGCGCTAACCGCTGCACCACCGCTCCCCGCAGACAGTCCCATGCAGTCCGTACGGCACACACACACACACCACGTGTCAACAATAACAGATGTTGTGCCGCTGATGCGAGCAGTACCCTGGAATTGGTCTTCCAACTATCGCTCCCATCATTAAAACGAATATTCCTTTCATCCGTTTTAAAAATCCCCTCCCTCCACCACCCCCCCCCCTGCTCCCCACTCGTGTCTATCCTTACCAAATGAATAATTCATTCTTGATTAATCAACTTCCTTTGGGTCAGATGTTTAATCAATTTAAATTGACCATTGTCTCCTTTTTTGGTCTCTCCTGATTAACCGGACTGATAAGAACATCGACAACACCCCACCCGCTTTCTTTTCTCCTCCCCTGCGATGCAGCCAAAGAGTGGCCGTTGCCAGGTTTCGTTCACGGCGAAGACGCAATTTTGTATTTTTTTTTTCGTCACCACGTGCGTCTTTTTCCAGCGACATACCAAGGCGATCACAAACGATGGCTCGACGGCATTAAAAAAGGGGGGCTTTTGCTGTATCTGTGAGCGGAAAATAAACACAGGCCCTCTCCGATTTACGACGGGGAGATTTCCAAGGAGCGCATCGCGTCGTGAAAGCGGGGCCCGCCAGAGTGCGTGGAAGTCAATGGACCACAGCACTTGCCAAGCCAGCCACGGCGGAACAACGCAGGGAGGGCCACGGCTGCTGCCTTTCGTGTGGGGAGTTTTCCAATTGGGATCACGCCGAGCCGTGACGCGGCAGATTCGTGACAAAATGAATTGACGCGCGCGCGCGTGCGCGTGTGCGCGTGTGGCAGATGATGTCGGAGCGTTATTGATTTGTTTGATATCACAGTTACACGTAAATATTAAATAATTATATGAAGAGCCGCACACGCGTGCGTGCGTGTGTGTGTGTTCGCGTGCGTGTGTGTGTTCGCGTGCGTGCGTGTGTGTGTTCGCGTGCGTGCGTGTGTGTGTGTTCGCGTGCGTGTGTGTGTGCTCGCGTGCGTGCGTGTGTGTGTGTTCGCGTGCGTGTGTGTGTGCTCGCGTGCGTGCGTGTGTGTGTGTTCGCGTACGTGCGTGTGTGTGTTTGCGTGCGTGCGTGTGTGTGTGTGTGCGTGTATGTGTGTTCGCGTGCGTGTGTGTGTGCTCGCGTGCATGTGTGTGTGTGTGTTCGCGTGCGTGTGTGTGTTTGTCGAGCACTACGCTACGAACCCGGCGACCTGAGTTTGATTCCGCCTGCTCCCGCTTTTCTCCCACAAATTGATCGGCTGAACAGAAAAAAAAGAAAAAGAAACACCTTAATACGTAGAGGTCTGCAGAGCTTGGAAAAACGTTGGTAGCGCCGGCCCGCAGCCTGGTTGCCTGCCACCTCGTGCCCGCGGATCTCCGTAAACTGTTGAGAGATGCGGCGCGCGCGAACGACGACGCGACATGAAAATAATCTAACCACAAAACTAATAAACTATTGTGTTGTTTTATTAATAAAATTTCCTCGCGTTCGCTGCAAACGATTGCGCTCCGAGACAGCTGTTACGCTATTAGCGTTGTGCTTGGCATCTTATCAGCCGAGTATTTTTTATTATGCCCGTTTCGCCTTTCACGTTCCATACATATTAGAAACTCAATAAAAAATGAACCTCCGACACACTGACAAAGAAGACAAAGATCCCCCGTGTAGCCTGTAACATACTGCTGGGGCAAGTGTCGTTAGCGAGTAGCACATATGAAGGCCGGATCGGCACACGAGGTGGTGGGTGGCCAACGCCACGCACGGCCGTCTTTGTCTCCCCGGCGTCGATGTTTACACACCGCACCAGGTACTCATTTGAGGCTTAGTCGACCTAGGGGAGACCCAGGACCGGTTCAGATAATCGTAACCGGTGTTGGCTGTGAGCGGGAATCGAACCCGGGTCGCCAGGTTCGTAGCGCAGCGCGCTAACCGCGACACTACCGGGGGGGGTGGGGGGGGGGTGGGGGGGGGGGGGTATTGCAGGCAAATGGGAGCGGAGAGGTACGAACGATTTGTGTTGGCTGCCACTGTCCTCTGGCCCCCAATAACCGTCTGTGACAGGGGGGGAGGGGGGGTCGGCAAGTAAATTAACGAGGAGAAACAACCATTTTTCGATTTAAAGCTTTCGTGACTGCATCGATTCATCTTCTTGGTTCTTTCGGTAAAGTCACGTAGAATGGAAATAATAAAAATAAAACATAATAAAATATTTATTTTGTCAAGGCGTCCTTCCCCCCCTCCATCCCAGCTTAAATAGTCGCTCCAAGCCTGGAGTGTGTCATTGTGGCCGAAACGTCGTGATAATTATTTTATCATGTTTTATCTTTATTATTTTATTATTTCCATTCTACGTGACTTTACCGAAAGAACCAAGAAGAAGAAACAACCATTTTTGTTCGAATTCGCTTTAAACAACACCCCCCGCCCCCCACCCCCTTTCTCTCAATGTTTCAAGAGGCCGCAGTGCACCGCCTGGTGATGGTGCTGGTGGTGGTGAATGCGAGACCACGGTGGGTGGAGGGCCTTGATGAAAACAACGTCACGGAAGCAGCCCCCCTTGAAGAGCCGCCGAGCGCGGGCTCCCAAGCCGCGGATCGAGCCCCGACCCCCCCCCCCCCCCCCCGATAGCCATCGCGAGTTGTATAAATTGCCCCGTTCCGGTTTGCGGGGAATGCTATTTATACATGTCACTTATTTATTAGATACACCTCCATCGCCACACTCGAGCAGTGCTCAACATCTAGGGTGCTCGGGGGTGGTGGTGGGGGTGGGGGTGGTGGTGGTGGGGGTGGTGGTGGTGGGGGTGGTGGTGGTGGGTGTGGTGGTGGGGGTGGTGGGGGTGGTGGGGGGGGGGTGGTGGTGGTGGGGGTGGTAGTGGTGGGGGTGGTTAGGGGGTGAGTAGCAGAAGAAGAATCATCGCTGATTCGAAGCCGACCTTAGCGAGGCACAAAATCACTTTCGATGGTAAGCGTGCAGATTTGGGGAGCAGGTGGTGAGCGGAGGTCAACAAGATTGAAGTCCCCACGCTCCGTGCGCTCCACGCGGACGAGAAGCATTGCGCGTCCACAACGGGAGAGGGAGAGCGAGAGACTTTTTAGACTTTTTAACAACTTTTATTGCCGCCAGCAGCAATTGCACTGGAGGCGATTTCAATATGAAATACACAAAGTCACCAGCAAACAAATGAAAATAAACGCTACAAATCCACGCGCTGTGGTGCTAAAAGCACCGCGCACAATACAAAAGAAAAGTCACGTGGTGGTGGTCATGGTCATCGCGCACGCCACGGTGACGAGCGAGCGCTTCAGAAGGTGAACACGAGGGTGCCGTCCACGCTGGTACAGAGAGGGGCTTGTCCGGCTCCCCAGCGTTCGAAGAAGACGCGCACATCACCGACATGTGTGTGGTACATGGCGTGCTCCAGCCGGAGCCGCGCCTTGAGCAGGCCTCTGAACACTGGAAGCACAGAGCAGCCGTCAGTGTCACCCTCCAGCATCTTTTTTCTCGTTCGAGAGAGAGCGCGTGCCGTCTGCCGACTCTGATCGACGGCGCGAACGTTCCCCAATGCTTATTTGCGAGCGGTTGGTCTCTGTAATCGGAATGTTTATTTATCAAGGGGGGGGGGGGGGGGGGGGGAACAATACGTCATGATGAGGATGATGGTGATGACGATGAGGCCCAAAGAGGCGGCTTTGTTGAGCGAGTGTCGAGAGCGCATGGCGCATGCAATGAAGTAGCTGTCCCGGAAATGTGATTGTTGTTGTTGTCGATCGTCATCACACCCAGTGCCTGTGCGCTGTGCAAGAAGGCAAAGATCCTCCCCTCCCCGACAATAGCTTCAACAGACTGCTGGGGCAAGTGCCGTTAGCGAGCACCTATTAAGACCGGCACGGCACACACGAGGGGGTGGGTGGCCAGCACCACGCCCGGCCGCCTTTGTCTCCCAAGGTGGCGATGTGTACACACAGGGCACGAGGCGCTCGTTTGAGGCCGAGTCAACCTCGTGGGCGAGTATCGAACTCGGGCCGCGTCGGGTTTTCGCGATGCGCTGAGTGACACGTGACCCACCCCCCCACCACTCTCCCACCACTCTCGCGAGGTATTCGTATTCCCCCGCGGGACCGTCCCGGTTCTATTTGCATCTCGGAGGTGGCAACCCGACTTGACACTGGTCTCGAGATGAGCAGGGACACCCCCCCCACCACCACTCCCTCCCACCACGAGCCCAGAGCCTTGGCCTCGGCCGCGGTCTCTCATGGGTCCTAACCCCTAAGCCCGCCTCAAGCCTTGAGCGAGAGATCCCCCACTCTGTCAAATTTTTTACACGAAATAAAAATTAAATCAGCCCTGGCAGGGGACCAGAGCAGGCGGCTCTCTCGTTCCGGGGCTCAAATCGGTGGACTCGGTCCATCATCCCGTCGTTGTCACGATGGATAATCTCGCCCTCGGTCCTAGGAACGTGGAGTGTCCAACACTGGCACGCGGATGTAAACGAGATATGAGCAGCAATTAACTTTGCTCCATGCGTATTAAGGCTGCGCCACGCCCAAATGTGCGGCCAAATCATGCGCAAATGTGGGGGTCAGACATTTGTGACGATGTGTGACGAGGGGGGGGGGTGAGAAATGTGACGTCACATCAAAATGCGCAACTTTAAATAAATATAGACAACACGTTCTACTTAATTAAATAGACTTTTTAATAAATGTTTTCTCCTACAACATCAGAGTGCAGCGCCACATTAAATACGCACTACAATGACAATACAGTAGTTTAAAGCGATTTGAAGCATGTTTAATTTTTTGTGAGGGGGGGGGGCAGAGCTTTGCGAAGTCACATTTGAGGGGGGGGGGTCTGACTTTGTGACGCCGTGTGACGAAGGGGGGGGGGGGGTCAAAAATCGTCCAAAATCGCATAACGTAATTTATGGACGGCCCCTAAGGGCAAGGCATCTGCCGTGTATTACATCATCCTGACACGTTGCGTAAACGACGATTACAGCATGTTTTTATTTCGCACGTGGGCTTTGTCCATCACCATCTCTCGCGAACGCCTGCCGCTGCTGGGTGTAATCTCCCAGCGAAACGTCGTACAACCATTGGCAGGAAATTTTCAATGGACCCTACAGGTTTCACTCGCTCTGTGCGGTGGCAGCAGTCGCAGTAGTAGATGCGTTCCAAACAAAATGGCGCACAAATCGAAATCGCGTAGCGTGGAGCACGCGGTCATCTAACCCACAATGCACCGCAAGAGACCTCTGCCTGCTGAGTAACGCACAGTGCACACGGTACACATACACACGGCATCCATACAGAACACACGGTACACACACACACGGTACATGGTAGACACACAGTGCACACACAGTGCGCATGCTACACACACGGTACACAGACAGTGCACACGGTACACACACACACGGCATCCATACAGAACACACGGTACACACACACACGGTACATGGTACACACACAGTGCACACACAGTGCGCATGCTACACACACGGTACACACACAGTGCACACGGTACACACACACACAGTACACACACACAGTGCACACGGTACACACACAATGTTGACCCACGTCCGATCGCATAGCCGCATCTCGAGTGAACTCAAACCGCATACTGGACAGCGACATTTGGATGAGAAATCGTTTAGCCGCATATACAGAAGGCGAAATCGCACAAACGGAACCCGCGTAGTGCGAGGGGGATCCCGTACCGTTACCTATCACCGGTTTTTGCCCCCCCCCCCCAAAATGAAAATCTCTCTGCGTCTCCTGCACACCCCCCCCCCCCTTACACGTCTCTCTGCGCCCTTTTCAGCTGTCACGATGCGTAGCCCCAGAGCGGCTTAACACCGCCACTGAACACGGAGCGGTCGTCCATTTTCATCATCAAACGATACGATCCACCCCCTTCCCCCCAAATAAACCCCGTTCCGTCCTGCGCTCACTCGCAACAGTTTTATCCCTGGTCCGTCTCTCCCACCCCCCCCCCCCCTTTCGAGGTGGACACATTCTAAAGTGTTCCGCAACCATCTCCCCTCCAACAAGTCTTTTACATATCACCACGCGTATACATATAAGCCCACAGAAATATACGGCCGCATACATATGCATACGCAGATGCAAGCACGTACACGCGGAGGCGTATAAACACCCACATACATACATTCATATCCGTACAATTGGCTTCCTGCATAAATAAACTCGACAAAGATCCCCCGTAGAGGCTTAACAGACTCTTGGGGCAAGCGCTCTTAGCGAGCAGCACCGATGAAGACCGGCACGGCACACGAGTGGGTGGGATGGCCAGCACCACGCCCGGTCAGTTACTCATTTGAGGCTGAGTCGATCCTAGAGGGAGGGAGGCCCAAGACCGGTTCAACTCATCGTCACTGTGGTGGCCTTGAGCGGGAATCGCACTCGGGCCGCCGGGTTCGTAGCAAAGTGCCGCGCCACCGCTCCCCCACACCCACACACAACCACGCGCACGCGCGCGCGTGTGCACGCGCACTTAGCCACACATACTTAATGGGGCTGTTTGAGAGGGGGGGGGGGGTGGAGAGATTAAAGTGACTTGAACGGGTACGGCGCGCTAATTGGCGCCGCTCCAAGGGATGTCGGAGTAGGTGGGGAGGGCACGAAGGGGATGAGAGAGAGTGCGAGGCGGGGGGGGGGGGGCATGCCCCCCCCACCGGTGCACGAGGAGGAGAGGCGGTTGCGGAGAACTCTGCTTCGTTAGTGAAGGTTGTGGGGGTCACGGTGGTGGAGTGTGCGTGCTGCTGCTGGTGTGTCTATTGGCACGTGCGTCGTAGCTTGCCCCCAACAGTCTGTTAAAGGCTATCATGGGCATCTTTGTCTTTGTATATATGTGTATGTGTAGTGTGCTACTTCAGATACACTAGTAGCAGGCACTCACTCTCTCTCATTTATTCCGACCTTCACAGCCATAGGGGATAACTACACACCGGGTCAGGACAGCCAACATGCTTCCTGACCCACAGGTCGAAGAGGCGAAGACCACGACGACGGCAGCACGACGAGTTACAATCCAGACCACGGCAGCCCCGACTGTGAGTCGGAGCTCGCCTTTTATCCTCCCCAACGTGGCCAGGCTCCGCCCCCGGCCACGCCCCCTTTCTAGAACCTCCCAGCGGGCTCTCGGTGTGCCCCTTCTGTGACCTTTTCCCCCGAGATCCCCCTCTGGTCAATCACGTGGCCTGCTGACGTCACTGCTGCTGTAAGCCGCAGATCCCCTTCCCCGCCAGCAGGCAGCGCTATGCTGCCACATTACTCAGTCTATGCCACTACACGTGGATATAAATATTCCTGTGTGCTTGTGTGTATGTGTGTGTACAGAATATAGACTGCGTCGTGCATCGCGACAGCCTTGATAGATGCTTGCTAACAGCTCTTGCCCGTGAACTCCTGAGAGTCTATAAGGGGAACATTTGTATTTTTTACTAATTTTTTCCCCTCCACATTTAGAATCAAGATGCCGTTAGAGTATTCGCCGTAATAAAAGTCCACGTGACAAGCCACTCCGTTGAGCTATCATTTGCGGCCAGGTCGCTTCTGAAAAAGTGGGGCCTCATCTGGTAAGTGAAAAACAACAGGTTTTGTTTGTAGTTTAGAGTATAAATAAAACAAAAAAAATTATTTCGGTTTAAAGTTTCCGCTAGTCTCTGGACGTGTGCCCACTACAGGGGCAATCCGACGACTGGCACCAGCCGTGACTCCCTGATGGGTTTGGTTCACAACAAAGCAACCACGGCGCTACGGGGAGGCGGTCCCACAGGTTATGTTGAGAGGAGCGGGTTTATTGCCAAAGACAAAGATCCCCCGTATAGCCTTTAACAGACTGCTGGGGCAAAGTGCTGTTAGCGAACACCTCTTAAGGCCGGCAGTGTGGCACACGAGCGGGTGGGCGGCCAGCACCATGCCCGGCCGCCTTTGTCTCCCCATTGGAGATGTTTACACTCCGCAAACAGGTTGTAATGTTGAGGCTGGGTCTACATAAAAGAGGCCTACGACCGATTCAGGTAATCGTCACTGCTGTTTATGGCCGTGAGCTGGAATCGAACTTGGGTGGCCCGGTTCGTAGCGTAACGCACTCACCGCTGCACTCATCACGCACACACATACAGCAACAACAACAACCGCCATTCGCCACTAAGTGGCGGTGACGTCACCACGACGCTTGTGCCAGGCCATGTGCACCTTGAGGCCACGTGAAGTGTCGAACGCCCGCTGGCAGGAGGTCACGGGGCAGACCCAGCAGGTGCCACGAGTCGACTGACTGAGATGACCGAGATGACTGGCTGATGCACCACCTGTGCCCCCTACTGTACATACACGCACACACACACACACTATGTTAGCGTATATACAAACACACACACGTACACACACACACGCGTGTGTGTGTTTGTATATACGTTAACGTAGTAATATAAAATCACCGCATGAAAGTTTGCATGCCTCCTACATTTGGGATGAGAGGTAATTTCCGATTTCCCGTGGAGCCTGGCAATGAACGTGGAACGCGTGTGATGGAAAAAAGTTTCATCGGCTTTGTGACGAATTAATAACATACAGATATAAAGAAAGACTAACAAATACAGATACATCTTCTTGGTTCTTTCGGTAAAGTCACGTAGAATGGAAATAATAAAATAATAAAACATAATAAAATAATTCTCACGACGTTTCGACAGACCTGTTCTCCACCTGAGGACGGCTGCTTGCGTTGTGGCCGAAACGTCGTGAGAATTATTTTATTATGTTTTATCTTTATTATTTTATTATTTCCATTCTACGTGACTTTACCGAAAGAACCAATAAGATGAATCCCTGCAGTCACGAAAGCTTTAAATCGAAAAAATATATTATATACAGATACCATGTGATACACTGTACAGGTTATACACAAATTCCCCCCGTGCATCCTTAACAGAATGTTGGGGCAAGTGTTGTTAGCGAGCACCTATGAAGGACGGCACGGCACACGAGGGGGTGGGTATCCAACACCACGCCCGGCCGCCTTTGTCTCTCTAGTTGTTTACACACCGTACCAGCTACTAATTTGAAAGGCTGAGTCGACCTAGGGGAGTAGGCACAGGATCGGTTCAGATAATCGTCACTGGCGTTCGTGGCCGTGAGCGGGAATCGAACTCGGCTCATATCCCGGGTTCAGTGACGCAACACGCGAACCATTGCACCACCGCTCCCCATAGCAACACAGGAGGGGCGCACACGAATCGCTCCTTCGCACGCCCGCACACACAATGAGCAGTAAGCGCCGCTCATCACCGGCGGTCTCCACTCTCCACACGGCGCAGCAGGGACCCCAGGCTCGCAGCGCGCAGCTCGGGAACGGGACGCGGCGAACCGGTGATTCGTGAATAGGCACCTGGCTCCCTTCTTCCTCTCAGCCACATCGCCACCACGCGCCTCGCTCCCGACCTCACCTCCGCCGTGCGTCCGGATCCACGTGGCCCCAAGACGAGCAGTCGGTGTCGTCGTCGTCGTCGTTGTTTGCGCAGGCGCATCGTGGACGCCGCGTCCTCGTAGGCGATTCATTTCGGGCACATCCCAGCCCATGGAGACTTCACAACGCGCGTGTGCGCGGATTTCCCCGTGGGACGCACCCAGGTGGTACGGGTTAACATGACAAGAGATGAGCGGCAGATGCACCACCTGTGCCCCCCCCCCCCCCCCCTTCATCGCCCCCCTCCCCAACACCGCCACTGAGCCACCTCGCTGGGTGTTATTCGTCCGCCCTCATCCCCTCGTCGTGAAGAAGGGCCGTTGCCCGAAACGTTGGCCTCATTATAATCTATGTATTCCCCCCCCCCGCTCTCTCTCCCCGCCGCCCCATATTCGTAGCGTTGTGTTATCGAGGATTGTGTTGAGTCTATGTGCTATTTGCGCCTCTAGATTTGAAGCTTTCGTGACTGCAAGGATTCATACTCTTAGGTTTTTTTTGGTAAAGTCACGTTGGTAAAAAAAATAAAATGAAAAATTACTAAGAAAAAATAATAGAAATAAAATAAAATATTAATACATTTATTTCTATTAATACTTTTAGTAATTTTTTATTTTATTTTTTTACCTACGTGACTTTACCGAAAAAAAACCTAAGAGCATTTGCGCTTCTGTCTGATCTCTGTCCTTCGTCTTCTTCCGTGTGGCCGCCGGTATCGATGCGGAGCAACAACTTCAGATTTCGCATCAAGGGGGCATTGTCCCCGCCCTGATCAACCGAAAGTCGACTTCCGAACTCTCTTTGTCGTCAGGAACTATTGCCACCAAGCAGAGATTACGCGTACACAGACAGCCGTTCTGGCGAATTGCCCGATGATGCTGGATGCAATTACCAGCGAAACGTCGTACTAAAAAAATTGTAAATGTTGTGGTTTCACGCTTCAACACACCGGTGGGCTAAAGCAGTGAACTATTTGTTTTTTGTCAACGTGACACTTTTTTTTGCTGATTGGCCGTGTCGGGTGGTGGAGGGTTACGACACATTTATAAATAACGCGATCTCACCCAACAAACGTTGACTATGAATAATATTGGTCGCGAAAGTCTACGCGTTAAACAGACAGCCGCTTCGCGAGTAGCACCTACGAAGGTCGAAACGGGACACGAGGGGGGTGGGTGGCCAGCAACCACCAACGTTGTGTCCCCGTAGCTGATGCTTACACAGCCGACCGTGTGTTCTACTACTTTGAGTCGAAGGGCCGGGTTCGTCGCGTAGTGTGCTAACCACTGCGCCACCGCTCCCCCGCAGACACCTACACAGAGACATCGCCACGCACACTCGGGGTCCGCGTTTGTACTTCACACACGAGCTAATGGATTTATGTTTCCGTTTGCACATGTGAACATAGCTTAGAATAAATCATCGTTGTACATTTGTGTTAAGGGGTTTTTTTTTCTTCTTAAAAATGTAAAATTCTAAGTTGTGAACGTTGAACACGTGTCAGGCTTTCGCGACCAATATCATCCATAATAGAGGTTTTTTGGGGGGTTTAGATCGCGTAAATATATAAATGTGTCGTTAAAACCCGCAACCACCCGACACAGCCAACTCGCAATGGCTGTCACGTAAACAGAACGTAGCCAATTCGTCACGAGTACAGCACTAGTGTGTAGTGTATAGTGTAGTGTATAGTGTACAATACTAGTACAGCACACCGGTTGTGTGTTGGAGAGCCACTGAACCGGAATTGACAGCTTGAAAGCATTTAGCGCGGGGCCCTTGAAAGTGCGGGGCCCATAGCTACAACATATGTAGTAGCTACTACATATGTTGCATATGCAGTAGTAGCTACTCCATGTATAGTAGCTACATATGTAGTAGCTACTGCATATGAGTAGCTACTTTTGCTACGAGGATAATTGCGGCACTGCTTGGTGGTGGTGAGTAGCCCATCCAAACACTGGCCAGTTTTAAAAAAAAATCCTGCTTAGCCTCTGTGCGCTAAATAGATCGAGCTCACATCGGCGCAGCGCGATTTTATAACGGTGACTCTTGACTCAAGCACCACATTCTATGAACCCTAAATAACCCCTGTCGTACCCTTCAGCCCCAATGCAGCTCCCCCTTTTACCCCCCTCGCCCCCCCCCCGTGCCTATGTCTCCTCTCTTTCTCCCTCCCTCTTCCCGTCCCCCACCTCTCCTCTCCCTCCCCTTTCCTCTCGCCCTCCTCAACCCCTCCTGTAATCCATCACTGACAGTGATGTAATTTATAAAGCAGCAAGCATTGTATGTGCGTGTCAGAGTACATCTGTGAAGTGTGTGTGCGTGGGGGGGAGCGGTGGCGCAGTGATTAAGCTAGTTACGTGCCCGGCGAACCGAGTTCGATTCCCGCTCACGGCAAACGTCAGTGACGAGTATGTGAGAACGATTCTAGACCTTCGCCTAGGTTAACTCAGCCACAAATGAGTACCTGGTGCCACGTGTACAACATTGCCACTGGGGAGACAAAGGCGGCCGGGCGTGGTGCTGGCCACCCATCCCCCCCCTGTGCCGTGCTGGCCTTCATAGGTACTCGCTAACAGCACTTGTCCCTACAGTCTGTTAAGATTATACGGGGGATCTTTCTCTTTATATGTGTGTATGGGGAATAGTGGCGCCCTGGTTAGCGCTACGCAGACAGCGACCCAAGTTCCATTCCCCCGCTCACGGCCAAGATCGATGACGAATATTCGAACCTGTCCTGCTCCTTCCCTAGGTCGACTCGGCCTTAAACGAGTCGCTTGACTTGTGTGTAAGCAACATCACTGGGAAGACAAAGGCGGTCGGGTATAGTTGCTGGGTCACCCACGCGCTCCCTCGTGTGCCACAGTTCCGGCCTTCGTAGGTTGCTACTAGCTAACGGCACTTGCCCCCAACAGCCTGTTAAGGCTACACGGGGGATCTTTGTCTTTGCTCGCTCTCTGCCTCTCTCTCTCTCCCTCGCTCACACACGAGAGATTTCGGGACTCCATCCCATTATCGTCTCTGCCTTCCTCAACGATTGTCTTGTCATCTGTCTCCACTCTTTATTCAGTCGAGCCGCCTCCTCCTCCTCCTCCTCGCAGCTGGTTTTGACAACAAAAAAATGTAAAAATCTAAACATCCCCAGCCGGTACCGTTGCGTCGCACCGCGTCTCGTCTCGTTTGATGATTTTCTTTTTGCATTTATGGTTGTCTCAAACTCTGTTTGCCGTGCGCAAATAAAATAACCTCCTCCCCACCCCACCCCACCCAGCACTCTCCCCTCTCCGCTCATCTCTGCGTGAGCGACGATTCTGTTCGTGGAGCAGCCGCGGTGACGAGATGTCACCTTCATCGGCCGCTGCGCTGGAGGGAAGCGGGTTCGATCCCAGACCCCTGATGATGATGATGACACCTGTTGTTGTTGTTTAGAGCGCGTGTTCTCTCTTTCTCCCCGTGGTGGTCGCGTGGATTGTTCTACAGGTTTCCTCCGGGTTTGCCCTCCTCCTCATTAATAATCAACACGCGCTTTGATCATGATGCTGCTGATACGACAAATTCCCACGTGCGATGATGATGATGATGATGATACCAGCTACTTCGCTTGTTAGCTATCATCACGCGCGGCCAGGTCGCTTCTGAACAAGAGCTCATAGTTCAGTGGACCTCACCCGACATATTTCACGGGTGTGACTCTGCTGATGAGACCCATAGAGGTGGAAACCGGTCCAGAAAGAAGTGTTATGTTTTGCTTGCTTGGTCGACATGAATCTTACACGTCAATAACAACAACAGCAGCAGCAGCAGCTCAACGCGTTCGTCAATAATAACACGGTCTGGCTTTCAAAGGAAAAATATAATAGGCGACGTTTCGGACAATGGGCCTTCTTCATCGCACATAACTGGCATTGGTGTTATTAACGAGTGCGTTGTTGTTGTTGTTGTTAATCTGTGCCTGTGCACCACTGTCAACGCAGCAGCAGCTTCGCCATATATTGCCTTTAAATTGTAAAGTCGATAGGTCGCTCGACTCAAACTTATATTTCATATTTATGAAGCGCCTTAGCTCAAGGCGCGCTTCCATAACATAGTTTAAAAGCAGTAACAAAATCGAGTTATTTAGATGGCAAGCGGCAGTGCAAGGGCCGATGAATGAGTGACCGTAGCAGAGGACACGTGGGGGTCACGGAAGGGCTTCATGGGAAGGACGGGAAAGGAGTGGAGGGGCGAGGGGAGGGAGAAGAGGTCTGTGGGCAGTGTTGAGTCTATGGGCAGTGCTGAGTCTATGTGCAGTGTTGAGTCTATGGGCAGTGCTGAGTCTATGGGCAGTGTTGAGTCTATGGGCAGTGCTGAGTTTATGGGCAGTTTTGAGTTTATGGGCAGTGTTGAGTCTATGGGCAGTGTTGAGTTTATGGGCAGTGTTGAGTCTATGGGCAGTGCTGAGTCTATGGACAGTGTTGAGTTTATGGGCAGTGTTGAGTCTATGGGCAGTGTTGAGTCTATGGACAGTGTTGAGTTTATGGGCAGTGTTGAGTCTATGGGCAGTGTTGAGTCTATGGACAGTGTTGAGTTTATGGGCAGTGTTGAGTCTATGGGCAGTGCTGAGTCTATGGACAGTGTTGAGTTTATGGGCAGTGTTGAGTATATGGGCAGTGTTGAGTCTATGGGCAGTGTTGAGTCTATGTGCAGTGTTGAGTTTATGGGCAGTGCTGCTCAATGTACAGGGGAAGTTGATTCCAGTGGAGGGGTGCAGGAGGGATGAACATCCCACACGGGATTGGGCACAGGGAGAATGAGGGACAGAGAGACAGAGAGAGAGACAGAAAGAGAGAGAGAGACAGAGAGACAGAGAGAGAGAGACAGGGAGACAGAGAGAGAGTTTTGTATATATATTTTTTTATTGTGCGTGCAGTCGCTGGGTGGATGTTTCCATCACGTGACAATGAAAGATTGGTGACGGCTTGAGTAGACCTTTGTCCAGCAGTGGATCGAGCATGGATGATGATGATGATGGTGGTGCGGAGATACGGAACGGAGATCGACTCGTGTATTTTAGTATCTGTGTGTGAGCGAGATATCAAGATGCAAACGCAATAAATGGAAGAGCTCTTCTCCTGTAGCTACACACATAACCAAGTGTGATGTGTGTGCGGGGCTGTCCATCGCAGGTTAGAAGCGGCGTCAATTATGAAGAACGATGACGATATGACGATTGACAGTGGCATTGATGATGTTGATGATGATAATGATCATGACTGACAATGGTTGATAATCATGATGTGATGAAGATGACGATTGACAGTGGCATTGATGATAATGATGACGATGATGAAAATGATCATGACTGACAATGGTTGATAATTATGATGAATGACAATGATGATGATGATGACGATGATTGACAGTGGCATTGATGACGATGATGATGACGATGATCATGATGATTGAAAATGATGATAATGATGACGACGATGACGAAAATGCTTTTGATGACGGTGATGAATCTGATTGATGACGATTATTTGGTTGATGAGATGACGATGTTCCTGATGACGTTTATGAAGATGATCACTGTGCCGAGGATGACGACGACAACGATGAGAATGCCGATGTGTGAGACGAGGATTGTGATGGTTGCATGGCCTTGTAAGGGAACACCGAGACCTGAAATGTTATTGGATTTGACCGAACTCACAGAACCCTGATGCTGCCGGCTGATATCAGAGGGAATTTCTGGACCTTTGATGCTGGGTGTGGTCAGACCTCGGGGAGAGAAATGGGAGAGAGAGACGGGCGAGTCAGGAGAGAGAGGGGGGGAGAGGGGGAGATGGCGAGGAGAGGGGGGAGGGAGAGAGAGGGAGGAGAGAGGGACGAGAGGAGGGAGGGGACAGGGTGGCAGGGCTCAGCCACTCCCTCACTCGCTCAATCGCTCGCTCACTCAGCTCGCTAGATCGACCACTCCATCGCTCACTCCCTCCCGGAACGGTGCACTCATTCATTCACCCACCTACTCACTCACTCACCCGCCCACCCATCCATTCACCCACTCACCCAACCACCCACTCACTCACCCACACACTCGCTCACACCCACCAACTCGCTCACCCATTATGCATTTACCAACCCACTAGTTTACCTACCCATTCACTCATTTACTTATTCATTTATCTACCCACTGAATCACCCACCCACTCACTCATTCACCCCTTCCGCCTACCCACCTAGCATCCCAAATACCTTTATCACCCTACCGCCCACTCATTCCCGTCCTTACCCACGCATCCACCAACTCACCGTCCCACTCCACTGCCCACCCACTCACGCGCTCACTCTCAAATTGACCCAATCACTCCCTCAGCCACCCATTCACCCTTTCTGTCACCCACCAACTCATCATCCAACTCGCCCGCCAACTCAAACTCACTTCCGTACCCGCGCACTCACCCGCCCACGCAGGAGTGAGGTCTGCACGGCACGCTCACTCGCACACAGACAAAGATCCCCCGTATAGCCTCGACAGACAGTTTGGGGCAAGTGCTGCTAGCGAACACCTATGAAGGCAACCATTGCCCACACACACAAAGACAAAGTTCCCCTGTATAGCCTTAATCGAACCCTGACCCCATCTCACTCTGTTGGGTACAAAGACGAAGCTGACCACGTGTAGCCTTCAACAAACTCGCAGCAGCGGCAGCGGCGGCGGCTTTTGGCTCAACCGTCGAACAAAGACGGCCATCGCATCGGATGCGCCGTCCGATGCGGCCGTCTGGAACGCGCCTTCCTGTGAGTTGTGCACTTTTAAAACGTGGATTTTAAAACGCAATTTTTTTAGAACTGCCTTTTGCGTGTCCAGTCTGTTGTCTTGCCTCCCCTCCTCCCCCACACCTCCGATTAGCACGGTCGGCTACGTACGGTGCGAAAGAATTTCAACATACACACACATTACATACGAAACAAAGATCCCCCGTAATGCCTAAACAGACTGTTGGCGCAAGTGCTGTTAGCGAGCACCTATGAAGGCCGGAACGGTACGCGAGGTTTGTGGCTGGACAGCACCCCGCCCGACCGCCTTTGTCTCCCCAGTGGCGATGTTCACACACCGCACCGGGTACTCATTTGAGGCCGAGTCGATCTAGGGGGTGGCCCAAGATCCGGTTCAAATAGTCGCCGCTGATGTTGGCCAGTGAGCGGGACTACGAACTCGGGTCGCCGGGTTTCGTAGCGCATCGCGCTAACCACGACGCCACCGCTCCCCCACTACAAGACATCCTCCTCCCACCGCCTCCACCACCACCAACATCAACCACCAACCACCACAGCCTTCGCTCAGAACTTCATTTAAATGCCCCTCGCCGCCGTGGATTTCGAATCTGTATTTATGCATCTGTGCGTTGGGCCTGCCCCGTTGCCCTTCAGTGCAGCAGCAGCTATTTTTTGTTGTGCGTTGCGCCGGCAGTCAAGGCTTCATTACCTATGTATGGTTTCTTATCTATGCAACTGCTCTGTGTGTGTATGTATTGTGCACGTGTGTGGATGTGTGTGTGTGTGCGTGCGTAGTGTGTGTGTGTGCGTAGTGTGCGTGTGTGCGTAGTGTGTGTGTGTGGGGAGCGGTGGTGTAGCGGTTAGCGCGCTGCACTACGAACCTGGCGACCCGGGTTCGATTCCTGCTCACGGCCAACATCAGTGGCGATTATCTGAACCGGTCTTGGGCCTCTCCTAGATCGACTCAGCCTCAAATGAGTACCTGTTTGCGGTGTGTAAACATCGCCACTCGGGAGACAAAAGCGGTCGGGCGTGGTGCTGGCCACCCACCCCCTCGTGTGCCGTGCCGGCCTTTATAGGTGCTACTCGCTAACAGCACTTGCCCCTACAGTCTGTTAATGCTATACGGGGGATCTTTGTTTTGTTGTATTGGAGGGCTTAGCCCGTTGCCCTACGAACCCGGCGTCAGCGCTGAGTTCGATTCCGGTTCACGGCCAACACGAAGTGACGACCGTATGAACCGGTGCTGGGCCTCCTCTAGGTGGACTCAGCCTCAAATGAGTATCTGGTGCGGTGCGTTAAAGAAAACATAAAAAGCATCGCCGTAGTTCTGGCCACCCCACCCCATCGTGTGCCGTGCCGACCTTCAATCGGTGCTCCAAGCGAGCGACGGTTGGGGTGGGGGGTTGTGGGTGGGGGGTTGGGGTGGGTGGGGGGGTTGGGGGGTGTCTTTGTCTTTGGTGTGAGAGTGTTGAAGGCTTCTGTAGACCGGGATTCTGCGTGCACATTTCCAATGCGCTTTGTCGGCTCCGGGCGGAATTTCGTCGCAGTATGTCACACGTGATGATGATGATGGTGATGACGATGACATTATCACTGGTAGGAAGACCAATCAGCTCTATCGCTGATTGGTCTTAATAAGACTGATTCTTGTGATAAATTGGCTATGCAAATTACGATGATAATGGTGGTGGTGGTGGTGGTGCTGATAAAGCCCTAACTGGTCAAATGGTGAGCATTCCGATCAACTGATTGGCCGGGTGATTGATGATGATGATGATTTATCGTCGATTATCTCCATCATTTATAGTTAATGCTACTAATTAAGCCGATATAGGTCGGGCGGATGACGAGATCAAAATACGAGTAGCCAGCCACACTTCGTTCACTGCTCCATCCTCCCTCGGTTCCTCCGCGGAATCCTTAAACAAATGCCTGGCACTCTCACCCCCCCCCCCTCATATCCCCTACCACTCCCCCCCTCTCACTGCGTCCTCTACACGCCCCCCCATCCACCCCCCCCCCCCCCCCCATAGAGCTCGCCTCTTAACTGAACTCAATTAAAACTGGGAGAAACGACAAAACCGGGATTGAGTCTCAATAGGGAACGCGTAATCACTGCTTGGGCACAGTTAATGTAATGTGTGTGTGTGTGACTGAGTGTGTGTGTGTGTGACTGAGTGTGTGTGTGTGCGACTGAGTGTGTGTGTGTGACTGAGTGTGTGTGTGTGACTGAGTGTCTGTGTGTGTGACTGAGTGTGTGTGTGACTGAGTGTGTGTGTGTGACTGAGTGTGTGTGTGTGACTGAGTGTGTGTGTGACTGAGTGTGTGTGACTGAGTGTGTGTGTGTGACTGAGTGTGTGTGTGTGACTGAGTGTGTGTGTGACTGAGTGTGTGTGTGTGACTGAGTGTGTGTGTGACTGAGTGTGTGTGTGTGTGACTGAGTGTGAGTGTGTGTGACTGAGTGTCTGTGTGTGTGACTGAGTGTGTGTGTGTGACTGAGTGTGTGTGTGACTGAGTGTCTGTGTGTGTGACTGAGTGTGTGTGTGTGTGACTGAGTGTGTGTGTGTGACTGAGTGTGTGTGTGTGTGACTGAGTGTGTGTGTGACTGAGTGTGTGTGTGTGTGTGACTGAGTGTCTGTGTGTGTGACTGAGTGTGTGTGTGTGTGACTGAGTGTCTGTGTGTGTGTGACTGAGTGTGTGTGTGTGACTGAGTGTGTGTGTGTGTGACTGAATGTGTGTGTGTGACTGAGTGTCGTGGTGACGTCACCGCCACTTAGTGGCGAATGGCGGTTGTTGTTGTTGTTGTGTGTGACTGAGTGTCTGTGTGTGTGATTGAGTGTGTGTGTGTGACTGAGTGTGTGTGTGACTGAGTGTCTGTGTGTGTGACTGAGTGTGTGTGTGTGACTGAGTGTGTGTGTGTGACTGAGTGTGTGTGTGTGACTGAGTGTGTGTGTGTGACTGAGTGTGTGTGTGACTGTGTGTGTGTGACTGTGTGTGTGTGTGTGACTGAGTGTGTGTGTGACTGAGTGTGTGTGACTGAGTGTCTGTGTGTGTGACTGAGTGTGTGTGTGTGACTGAGTGAGTGTGACTGAGTGTGTGTGTGTGACTGAGTGTGTGTGTGTGACTGAGTGTGTGTGTGTGACTGAGTGTGTGTGTGTGACTGAGTGTGTGTGTGTGACTGAGTGTGTGTGTGACTGAGTGTCTGTGTGTGTGACTGAGTGTGTGTGTGACTGAGTGTGTGTGTGTGACTGAGTGTGTGTGACTGAGTGTGTGTGTGTGACTGAGTGTGTGTGTGTGACTGAGTGTGTGTGTGTGACTGAGTGTGTGTGTGACTGAGTGTCTGTGTGTGTGACTGAGTGTCTGTGTGTGTGACTGAGTGTGTGTGTGTGACTGAGTGTGTGTGTGTAACTGAGTGTGTGTGTGTGACTGAGTGTGTGTGTGTGTGACTGAGTGTGTGTGTGACTGAGTGTGTGTGTGTGACTGAGTGTGTGTGTGTGACTGAGTGTGTGTGTGACTGAGTGTGTGTGTGTGACTGAGTGTGTGTGTGTGACTGAGTGTGTGTGTGACTGAGTGTGTGTGTGTGTGACTGAGTGTGAGTGTGTGTGACTGAGTGTCTGTGTGTGTGGACTGAGTGTGTGTGTGTGACTGAGTGTGTGTGTGACTGAGTGTCTGTGTGTGTGACTGAGTGTGGTGTGTGTGTGACTGAGTGTGTGTGTGACTGAGTGTGTGTGTGACTGAGTGTGTTGTGTGGTGACTGAGTGTGTGTGTGACTGAGTGTCTGTGTGTGTGACTGAGTGTGTGTGTGGTGTGACTGAGTGTGTGTGTGACTGAGTGTGTGTGTGACTGAGTGAGTGTGACTGAGTGTGAGGTTGTGACAGAGTGTGTGGTGACTGAGTGTGTGTGTGACTGAGTGTGTGTGTGTGTGTGTGACTGAGTGTCTGTGTGTGTGACTGAGTGTGTGTGTGTGTGACTGAGTGAGTGGTGTGTGACTGAGTGTGTGGGGAGCGGTAGTGTGGTGGTAAACGCGCTGCGCTACGAACCACGCGAATTGGATTCCCCGCTCACGGCCAACACCGGTGACGATTATCTGAACCGATCCTGGGCCTCCCCCCTAGGTCGACTCAGCCTCAAATGGGTATGTGTGGTGCGGTGTGCAAAACATCGCCACTGGTGGAGACAAAGGCGGCCGGGTGCGGTGTTGTCTACTTAGGGGGCCGTCCATAAATGACGTCACGCACCTGGGGGCGGGGGGAGTCAGACATTTGTGACGATGTGTGACGGGGGGGTTTGAGAAATGTGACGTCACATCAAAATGCACAACTTTAAATAAATGTAGACAACACGTTCCACTTAATTAAATAGACTTTTAATAAATATTTTCTCCTACAACATCAGAGTGCAGCGCCACATTAAATACGCACTACAATGACAATAGTTTTAAAGCGATTTTTGGGGGGGGGCAGAGCTTTGTGACGTCATATTTGAGGGGGGGGGGGGGGTGGGGTAAAAAATCGTCCAAAATCGCGTGACGTCATTTATGGACGGGCCCCTTACCCCCTCGTGTGCCGTGCCGGCCTTCATAGGTGCTACTCGCTAACAGCGCTTGCCCCAACAACCTGTTGAGGCTGAACGGGGATATTCCCTTTGGGTGTAGCGGTGAGTGGGTGAGTTATTGAGTAGGTTAGTGATAGGGTGTGAGTAGCTGAGTGAGTTAGTGAATTAATTAATGGGTGAGCGAGTGGGTAGTTGGGGTGAGTTAGCGAGTTAATTAAATAACACTGCTCTACAATTGCTTTAGACGTTGTCTGCTTCACAGATTAAATGTGCTGTTTGTTGTGGATTTTATATGTGCTGAATTGAAATTTGACAATTAAAACAGATGATTGGCTGCTGTTGACAAGTTAATTAAGTTTTGACATTTTACGTCTATGTAGATTGTGTAGATTGGTCGAGTTTTACTCATAAATTCAAAACCTTTGGTCTTTTCGCGTGTTTATGTTCGCTTTCAATGATAACATGTCGTCTGTCCTGTTCATGTAACACTGCAAAAATCAGCAAAAGGGTTACGTAAACAAAATGTATTATGAAACAAAAAGAAAAAAAAGATTTCGTATATTTAAGTACATTGTCCCCAGTCCTTATTCAGTGCCTACTCGACGCTTTTTGGCTTGTCTCTTGTATTCATCAAATGGAGCATCTCGTGTCACTGTCCAGCAAGAGTCTTAGATATACAAACACAGACATAACTTCAACCGTGATGATGGGTACAAACTGAGTAATCATTGTAAAGATGTTATTAACCATGTAAAAAAGATTTAACTACGCATATTTGTACCATCTTATTTGACAGGTACTATTCTACTTTACCGAGTGTTGACATCCCCAGCGTTTAACAGTACTGCCTTTATTGTATTTGGATTGTCAGCCAACACTGGTTACAACCCCAAGTGCACCTATTGTTCTCTTTTAGCCCCGCCCCCACCCCCCCAACACGTTCCATTCATTGGCTACCACAATTCAGATAAGCCCCCTCCCCCCCCCTCCTCCTTAACTTGTATATAAGAGCTTGCCTCTTGGAATTTTGCCTCACTTGATACAGTAAATCAAGCTGTGACGGTCCCACCTGATGACGGAGACTTGTGTTGCCTCCGAAACGTCGTGATTTATTATTTTATTTCTATTATCATTTCTATTATTTTTATTATTTATTTTTTACCTACGTGACTTCATCGAAAAAAACCAAGAGTATGAATCCTTGCAGTCACGAAAGCTTCAAATCCAGAATGTCCAGCAATAGTCTGCAAGCATTGATGGGCTCCATTTGCCCTGAGAGCGTTTCTCCGTTCGTCGCAATGTCCTGGGTGGAATCGCTCGCCACGCAGTTCGCTCACTGCTCTGCAGTTCGGTGGGGAAGAAATCTCGATGCGAGTGCAATTTTTTTCTAATCTTTAGTGACGTGTTGCAACCAAGGCTTTTGTATGCCTTGAGGAGTTTTCACACCAAACTCCCTGTAGTTGTCTGCCTTGTTGCTTCCGAGAAAATGTGTTGCCACTAACTGGAAGGCTTTCCATGCCGCCTTTTCCATGCCACGCAGTGGCGCCGTCAAATGCATCATCTCGAAGAAGTTCACGAATCTGAGGGCACCTTCCTTTATTTTAGCTTCACTTAACCTTGGACATTTTCCACGGAGGTTACTTGAAAGCTGCTTGTGTTTTGTCCATGGCTTTGACAAAGTTCTTCATCAGACCCAGCTTGATGTATAAGGGTGGTAACAAATTCTTCATTGATTCAACAAGTGGTGGATGCTGAACACCGAAAAAACCTACGAATAATGCTGAACACTTCCCCCCCCCCCCAGGCTCCAATGACTATCGGAGTGGCCAATCTATCTTGAATGTAGTGGAAATCTCTCGCACGACTATCCCATTCGCAGAGAAAACAGCAGCAGTACTTTGTGTATCCTGTCTGCAGACCAAGCAAGAGAGCAACAACCTTCAAATCGCCACAAAGCTGCCACTGATGTTGGTCATAGTTTATTCCCCTCAACATCTTTCATGTTGTCATAGGTTTCCTTCATATGGACTGCATGACCAACTGATTGACATTATGCAGTAAAACAGCTTTAAAATTCATCTTCGATGAATCAATGAACAGTCTCCACTCATCTGGATCATGAACGATGTTGAGGGTTGCCATCACACCATCGATTTTGTTGCAGGCTACAAGATCACCTGCCATGAAGAAGAACGGGACAATATCCTTTTGACGGTCACGGAACATGGAAACCCTCACATCACCTGCCAGGAGATTTCACTGCTGCCGTCTGGAGCCCAACAGCTCTGCTTTCATCTTGAGTAGTTCCAAATCCGTGACAAGATCTTGCAGTTCACCTTGTGTTATGAGGTGTGCTCAGAGGAGGAGGAGGAATGGGAGAAAATCTGGGTCATGTGACCTTGATGGTTCAGGACCAGAAGCTGCATCCTCTTCCTCGTCTGACTCAAGTGAGAATGATTCTGGTGCGTCAGGAACCGGCAGTCCTTCTGCGTGGGGTACTGGGTGTATAGCTGATGGCATGTTTGGATAATGCACAGTCCACTTCTTTGACACACCCTTTCCCAACTGGAGGCGCCATGCAGCAGTAACAATTGCTGATATGATCTATTGGCTCTCTCCAAATCATTGGCACTGCAAAAGGCATAGATTTCCTTTTCCTGTTCAACCACTGGCGGCGAAGATGTGTTGCACAAGTCTTGCAGCATATGTGTGTGGCCCACATCTTGTCCTGATCTCCAGTTTTGCAGCCAAATAAAGTTGATAGGCCTTCGTAACCATAGTGGTTATACTGCGCTTTTGTGATGCAAATGTCACTTCACAAAACATCGCAGAAGTCATCTGCTTTGTTCACACAAGTGCAAGGCATCTCTGCTCACTTTGGCTAAACGGAAATGTGTCCCTTTGCAAAACCAAACACACTGACAAAGAATAGAGCAAAACACTATGATTTGTAGAGCTGATATAGTGGAATTTGTTCAGCAGAGGGATGTAAGCCTCGTTATGATTGCATCATCCATGACTTCTAGGAATAACATGATGCAATTCATATCATGTATGACGCAATACCAGGTTCAGATTGCATCATTCATTGTTTTGCTCAAACAGCAATTACTGTCCAAACCCAGTCATAGATTTATTCATAGCTCCAGTCAAAGATGTATTTCAGTCATTTCTGGTTTAAATTGAGATCCCTTCCCCTTATAACTCACTTATCCTCCCGCCATTCCCAAGTTAAGGGTGGTGTATACTGACCCACTAGCATATCTTGAAAACTAGAGCCAATCAACAATTTTAAGCAAAATTTGCATTCTCAGTGACCCAGAATTAGTAAAGTTGGACTACATTTATTTCGGAAGCATTTTGGCTGGTAGACCAGTGTAGTGGGGTGTGCGAGTGGGTTGGTGGAAGTCAGTGAATTAAAGAGTGAGCAAGCAGGCAGCTGGCTGAGTTAGTTCATGCATGAATGGTGAGCGAGTGGGGAGCAGGGTGAGTTAGTGAATTAATGTATTGATTCGTGAGCAAGTGGGTAGGTTGGTGAATTGAGTAGCGTATTGGTGGATGAATTCGTGAATGAAAAGGTGAGCGAGTAGGGAGCTGGGTGAGTTAGTTCATGCACGATTGGGTGAGCGAGTGGGTAGTTGGGTGTGTTGGTGAATGGATTAATGGGTGAGCGAGTGGGTATGTGGATGAGTTTGTGAATGAATGGGTGAGCGAGTAGACAACTGGGTGAGTTAGTTGATGCATGAATGGGTAAGCGGGTGGGTACGTGGGTGAATTAGTGAGTGCGTGAATGAATGAGTGGGGTGAGTGAGTTCGTGAGTGACTTAATGAATGGGTGAGCGAGTGGATGGTTGGGTTGAGGCAGTGTTTATTTTTCTACGTTGATATTTATATACAAAAAAAATGTTATGACCCATGGACACTCTTGCAAATGAGACCTTGTCCTGGCCTCTTGAGGGTTCACCTTGGTTAAACAAAACAACACTCGCGTGCTCGAGTGAGTGGGTGGGTGAATAATCTGGTGCGGGCGGGCGGGTGGGTGAGTGAATGGATGAGTAGGTACGGAGAGGGTGGATGGGTGGCTGGTTGAGTGAACGGGTGAGCGGCTGAGCCCGTGCGTGGTCGAATGGGCGAGTGAGTCGTGGACTAGCGAGTGTGAGCGAGCGTAGAAGGTGGGTGAGCGACTGAGCAAGTTCACGTGTGACTGAGTGCAAGGCAGAGGTCGCAACCGGGTACCCGATACCCGTACCCTACCCGATACCCGGCTACCCGTACCCGGCCAGGTACGGGTACGGGTACCCGTTTGCGACCCTGGTGCGGCCGGGTACGGGTAGGCCGTGAGTCACTGGTGAGTAACTGTTTGTCACTCATTTCGGGTAGGGTGCGGGTACGGGTAGGGACGGGTACCCGTACCCGGCCGGGTACGTACCCGGCCGGGTACGGGTACCCATTTGCGACCCTGGTGTGGCCGGGTACGGGTACGGGTAAGGAATCAAAACCCGTTTACGACCTCTGGTGCAAGGTAATAGTAGAAGGGGGGGGGGGGGGTTAGTGGGGGGCGAGGCGGGTGGGGGGAGGGGCAGATGGTGTAATTTGCCCCAGGACTAAGATCCAAGAGGGCTTCAGAAACGGCCGTGGGGAGTTCTGGGGGGGGGGGGGGCTGTAGGGGGGGGGGGGGGGGCTCATCTGAAATGTTTGCCTCGGGCCTTCGCAAACCTTTCATCGGCCTTGCCCCAGTGAGTGAGCGAGTGGATGTACCGGCTAATGAGTGACTGAACGAGTTAAAGTTTCCACCAAAGGAGTGCATTTCATTGCTTAAGTTTTTACAGGTCGCGTCGTTCGTGCGGCTTGCATCGCACGAACGCTCACGAAGCACGGGCAGCCCGGCCGTGAGCAGTCATCGTGATGGTGATGGTTGGGATGATGGGTGGGGTGGTTCTGCAGGCGATGTGATGGTGATGGGTGGGGGAGTCGTGATGGTGGTGAGTGGGGTGGTTCTGGAGGTAGTGGTGATGGGTGGGGTGGGTGGTGATGGTGGGTGGGTGATTGGGGTGGTTCTGCAGATGGTGGTGGTGATGGTGGGCTGGTGATCGGTGGGTGGGTGGTGATGGTGGGTGGGTGGTGATGGTGGGTAGGTGGTGATGGTGGGTGGGTGGTGATGGTGGGTGGTGATGGTGGGTGGGTGGTGGTGGTGGGTGGTGATGGTGGGTGGTGATGGTGGGTGGTGATGGTGGGTGGGTGGTTATGGTGGGTGGTGATGGTGGGTGGGTGGTGATGGTGGGTGGGGTGGTGATGGTGGTTGGGTTGTGATGGTGGGTGGGTGATTGGGGTGGCTTTGCAGGTGGTGATGTGGGTGGTGGGTAGTGATAGTGGGTGGTGTTGGTGGTGGGTGGTGATGGTGGGTAGGTGGTGATGGGGGTGGTGGTGATGGTGGGTGGTGATGGTGGTGGGTGGTGGTGGTGGGTGTGATGGTGGGTGGTGATGGTGGGTGGTGATGGTGGGTGGGTGTTGGTGGTGAGTGGTGATGGTGGGTGGTGATGGTGGGTGGTGATGGTGGGTGGGTGGTGGTGGTGGGTGGTGAAGGTGGGTGGGTGATGGGGGTGGGTGGTGGTGGTGGTGGTGATGGTGGGTGGTGATGGTGGGTGGTGATGGTGGGTGGGTGTTGGTGGTGAGTGGTGATGGTGGGTGGTGATGGTGGGTGGTGATGGTGGGTGGGTGGTGGTGGTGGGTGGTGAAGGTGGGTGGTGAAGGTGGGTGGGTGGTGGTGGTGGGTGTTGGTGGTGGGTGGTGATGGTGGGTGGTGATGGTGGGTGGTGATGGTGGGTGGTGATGGTGGGTGGGTGGTGATGGTGGGTGGTGATGGTGGGTGGTGATGGTGGGTGGGTGGTGGTGGTGAGTGGGTGATGGTGGGTGGTGATGGTGGGTGGGTGGTGATGGTGGGTGGTGATGGTGGGCGGTGATGGTGGGTGGGTGGTGGTGGTGGGTGGTGAAGGTGGGTGGTGAAGGTGGGTGGGTGGTGGTGGTGGGTAGTGATGGTGGGTGGTGATGGTGGGTGGTGATGGTGGGTGGTGATGGTGGGTGGGTGGTGGTGGTGGGTGGTGATGGTGGGTGGTGATGGTGGGTGGTGATGGTGGGTGGGTGTTGGTGGTGAGTGGTGATGGTGGGTGGTGATGGTGGGTGGTGATGGTGGGTGGGGTGGGGTGGTGAAGGTGGGTGGGTGATGGTGGGTGGGTGGTGGTGGTGGGTGGTGAAGGTGGGTGGGTGGTGGTGGTGGGTAGTGATGGTGGGTGGTGATGGTGGGTGGTGATGGTGGGTGGGTGGTGGTGGTGGGTGGTGATGGTGGGTGGTGATGGTGGGTGGTGATGGTGGGTGGGTGTTGGTGGTGAGTGGTGATGGTGGGTGGTGATGGTGGGTGGTGATGGTGGGTGGGTGGTGGTGGTGGGTGGTGAAGGTGGGTGGGTGATGGTGGGTGGGTGGTGGTGGTGGGTGGTGAAGGTGGGTGGTGAAGGTGGGTGGGTGGTGGTGGTGGGTGGTGATGGTGGGTGGTGATGGTGGGTGGTGATGGTGGGTGGTGATGGTGGGTGGTGATGGTGGGTGGGTGATTGGGGTGGTTCTGCGGGTGGTGATGGTGGGTGGTGATGGTGGGTGGTGATGGTGGGTGGTGATGGTGGGTGTTGGTGGTGGGTGGTGATGGTGGGTGGTGATGGTGGGTGGTGATGGTGGGGTGGTGATGGTGGGTGGTGATGGTGGGTGGGTGATTGGGGTGGTTCTGCGGGTGGTGATGGTGGGTGGTGATGGTGGGTGGTGATGGTGGGTGGTGATGGTGGGTGTTGGTGGTGGGTGGTGATGGTGGGTGGTGATGGTGGGTGGTGATGGTGGGTGGTGATGGTGGGTGGTGATGGTGGGTGGTGATGGTGGGTGGGTGATTGGGGTGGTTCTGCGGGTGGTGATGGTGGGTGGTGATGGTGGGTGTTGGTGGTGGGTGTTGGTGGTGGGTGGTGATGGTGGGTGGTGATGGTGGGTGGTGATGGTGGGTGGTGATGGTGGGTGGGTGATTGGGGTGGTTCTGCGGGTGGTGATGGTGGGTGGTGATGGTGGGTGGTGATGGTGGGTGGTGATGGTGGGTGGTGATGGTGGGTGGTGATGGTGGGTGGTGATGGTGGGTGGGTGATTGGGGTGGTACTGCGGGTGGTGATGGTGGGTGGTGATGGTGGGTGGGTGATTGGGGTGGTTCTGCGGGTGGTGATGGTGGGTGGTGATGGTGGGTGGGTGGTGGTGGTGGGTGGTGAAGGTGGGTGGTGAAGGTGGGTGGGTGGTGGTGGTGGGTGTTGGTGGTGGGTGGTGATGGTGGGTGGTGATGGTGGGTGGTGATGGTGGGTGGTGATGGTGGGTGGTGATGGTGGGTGGGTGGTGGTGGTGGGTGGTGAAGGTGGGTGGTGAAGGTGGGTGGGTGGTGGTGGTGGGTGTTGGTGGTGGGTGGTGATGGTGGGTGGTGATGGTGAGTGGTGATGGTGGGTGTTGGTGGTGGGTGGTGATGGTGGGTGGTGATGGTGGGTGGTGATGGTGGGTGGTGATGGTGGGTGGTGATGGTGGGTGGTGATGGTGGGTGGTGGTGGTGGGTGGTGATGGTGGGTGGTGATGGTGGGTGGTGATGGTGGGTGGTGATGGTGGGTGGTGATGGTGGGTGGTGATGGTGGGTGGTGATGGTGGGTGGTGATGGTGGGTGGTGATGGTGGGTGGTGATGGTGGGTGGTGATGGTGGGTGGTGATGGTGGGTGGTGATGGTGGGTGGTGATGGTGGGTGGTGATGGTGGGTGGTGGTGGTGGGTGGTGATGGTGGGTGGTGATGGTGGGTGGTGATGGTGGGTGGTGATGGTGGGTGGTGATGGTGGGTGGTGATGGTGGGTGGTGATGGTGGGTGGTGATGGTGGGTGGTGATGGTGGGTGGTGATGGTGGGTGGTGATGGTGGGTGGTGATGGTGGGTGTTGATGGTGGGTGGTGATGGTGGGTGGTGATGGTGGGTGGTGATGGTGGGTGGTGATGGTGGGTGGTGATGGTGGGTGTTGGTGGTGGGTGGTGATGGTGGGTGGTGATGGTGGGTGGTGATGGTGGGTGGTGATGGTGGGTGGTGGTGGTGGGTGGTGATGGTGGGTGGTGATGGTGGGTGGGTGGTGATGGTGGGTGGTGATGGTGGGTGGTGATGGTGGGTGGTGATGGTGGGTGGTGATGGTGGGTGCTGATGGTGGGTGGTGATGGTGGGTGGTGATGGTGGGTGGGTGTTGGTGGTGATGGTGGGTGGGTGGTGATGGTGGGTGGGTGGTGATGGTGGGTGGTGATGGTGGGTGGGTGATTGGGGTGGTGCTGCGGGTGGTGGTGGTGACGCGCTTCGAGGCAGCTCGCTAATTGCCTGTAACGATGATTGGAGGAACGCCGGTGATTGCTGCTCGGTAGCCATGGAAACCGGGTCACTCAGTCATCCCTCCTCCTACTCGAAGCGGCTTCCATCATCCGAGCCGTGAGGGTGGCAGCATTGAACAACAACAACAACGACAGCAGCCAGAGCAATAATAACAACAACAAACACAGCCAACAACAACGGCAGCGACAACAACAATAATGTGAACGGTGACAACGGCGATAGTGACAACAAGCAAAGCGATAGCACCAACAGCAGTAACCACGACAACAGCTACGCAGTAACCATGGCAACAACAACGGCGATACAGCAACACGCATAACAGCAGCAGCAACAACAGAAATAACAACAACTCCACCACCAACAACAGCAGCAGCTACACCAGCACCAGCAATAACAAGTGGCACAACAACAGCAGGCGCAACAACCACCACCACTACCACCACGACCACCACCACCACCACCACCACCACGACCACCACGACCACCACCACCACCACTACCACCACCACTACGACCACCACCACCACAATCACCACCACCACCACCACGACCACCACCACGACCTCCCCCACGACCACCACCACAACCACCATCACCACCACCACGACCACCACCACCACGACCACCACCACCACGACCACCACCACTACGACCACCACCACCACGACCACCACCATGACCACCACCACCACGACCACCACGACCACCACCACCACTACCACCACTACCACGGTCACCACCACGACCACCACCACCACTACCACCACGATCACCACCACGATCACCACCACGACCACCACCACCACTACCACGATCACCAACACGACCACCACCACTACCACTACTACCACCACCACGACCACCACCACCACCACCACCACTACCACCACTACCACGATCACCACCACGACCACCACCACCACTACCACCACCACCACCACGACCACCACTACCACCACGACCACCACCAGCACGACCACCACCACGACGACCACCACCACCACCACTACCACCATCAGCACCATCACCACTACCACCACCACCACGACCACCACCACGACCACCACTACCACGATCTCACCGAGTCAAGAGCAGAAGCGTCATCACACACCAACACCAATGGCCCAGTGATCCTCAGCACGACGTGCATGTCAGGGTGACAAAGATCCCCCGTGTAGCCTGTAACAGACTGTAGGTGCCGAGTGCTGGGGCACGAAACAAAGGGAGGACCCAGCCATGGCAGTCACAGAGATGAGGATCTACACTATGGGAACCTCATTTGCCAGTAAAAATATGATAATTGGTTTTTTACCCTTCTGGTCCAACCCATGTGAGACTAGGCTATAAGGAAAGCTGTCTCGGGTGTGGACCAATCAACTTCAATGACAGTGCACATTATCAGAGTTATGTCTTTTGTTTGTATTATGACTGCAGGTATTGCGGTCTATACAAACATGACTCCTTGTAAAAAGGTGTCAGTTTTGTTGCCAATTATCATAGATGAGGATGTTGCGGGGGATGTTGGGCTTGACAAGGAAGGACACAGGCGGTGAGAAATGAAGAAGCGAGAGAAAGACTCGAGGTGGTAGAGGTCACAGAGGAGATGAGAGAGAGAGAGAGAAAAGGCTCTGGCGTGGTTCGGTCATGCTGAGAGACGACATGAACATTACGTGAGGCAGAAGAAAAGTGGAAGGAGAGAGATCAAGAGGAAGGCAGAAGAAGAGGTGGGGGGGAGGGGGGCGATGTGGTGTGAAAGAGAGATGGGACAGGGCAGCGTGGAGAAGGTTGTGTTGGTGGATGGGCGATTGGGTGGGTGGATGTGTGGGTGGGTGGATGGGTGGGTGGATGGGTGGGTGGGTGGATGGGTGGGTGAGTGCGTGAGCGGGTGAATAGGCGAGTGAATGAGTGAGTGGGTAATTGGGTGAGTGAGTGGGTGGCTGAGCGATTGATTTGGTGCGTGAGTGGCTGGGTTAGTGAGTGATTGGGTGAGTGTGAGTAGCAGAGGTGGGACAAAGTCATTGTTATGCAAGTCCAAGTCGAGTCGCAAGTCATCAAATTCATGACTCGAGTCTGACTCGAGTCCAAGTCACATGACTCGAGTCCACATCTCATAGGTGGGACAAAGTCATTGTTATGCAAGTCCAAGTCGAGTCGCAAGTCATCAAATTCATGACTCGAGTCTGACTCGAGTCCAAGTCACATGACTCGAGTCCACACCTCTGGTGAGTAGTGTGGTGCGTGAGACAGTTTGTGGAGTTTGAGACAGCTTAGATTATTTGGATCGTGAGACAGTTTGGATAGTTTGAGGCAGCTCGGATTGTTTAGATAATGAGACAGTTTTGGGAACAGTTTGGACATTGGACAGTTTGCTTGTGACTCCTGTCACGAACAGAAAATGACAAGAACGTCTCAAACACCATCTCGACATTTTGAGATTCAACAACTTGGATGAAAGATTCATGCCGCAACTCAGGGGGCAATGCCGGGAGAGAGGAGGCACGGGGAGAGAGAGGGAGATGGAGGACAGAGAAAGAGGGAGAGAGAGCGGTGGGGGGTGGGGGGTGGGGAGATAACGGAGTGAATTGCAAACGCATGTTCGCGTCACTGAGTTGTCCGAATTATGAGATGCAACCAGAGAATGAGACGTACTTCCAATCTTGTGCCCGGTGTCAATAAAGTTTAAACAAATCTAGTCACACACGCAAATAATATAAAGATCCCCCGTGTAGCCTTAGCAGACTTTTTCGGGCAAGTGCTCTTAGTTAGCAGCACCTACGAAGGCCGGCACGGTACACGAGGGGGTGGGTAGCCGGCACCACGCCCGGCCGCCTTTGTCTTCCCAGTGGCAAAGTTTACACACTGCAACGGATACTCATTTGAGGCTGAGTCGATCTAGGGGAGGCCCAGGATCGGTTCAGATAATCGTCACTGGCGTTGGTTGGCCGTGAGCGGGAATCGAACATGGGTCACCGGGTTAAAAGTGCAGCGCGCTAATCGCTGCGCCACCGCTCCCGACACGTCACACGCACACGCTCTGCTACACATACCGGATGATTGTTTTTATTCATACTTTGAGATTGTTCGTTGCCCGCTTGTTTAGCCACGCAACATCCTCACTAAGTCTCGAGACTGCTTTTTGCAGGAAGGTGCTGCCCGGTTTATCGCAGTCAGAGTTGGGGTGACGACGATGATGACGACGACGATGATTAAACATTGTCATTTAACCTGTATCGTGCACGGTATTTGCCAACTATTGTAGAGAGAGAGGGAGGGGAGAGGGGAGGAGGCAGCAGCTGCGGCCACGCCACGTCGCCCAAGCTCTGCGCTCCTCGATATATGAAGGCGTGATCGGTCAATTAATCCGTGTTTACGTGTGGGAGAAATCCGTAGCGTGCGAGGGGGAAACGCTCTATCCCATAATGGCCGAACAGGTGGAGTCCACATTGTTTGCTGTGTCGCCTTCTGTTAAACACGTCGGCTTTCTCGTGGTGAAGCCAAGGGTACGGCTCCTCTTCGACGTTCACGGGAAGGGAGTTTCGCAAGATCTGTGTGTGACCCACCAACCCCTCTCTGCTGCTGCTGTCGCCTCCACACGCAGTGCTGGATTGCAGGCAGCCACGTGCAGTATCAGCCACCGCTGCGCGTGTAATCCCAATTATTGTAATCCCAATAATCCACTCACGCACCTACCCACCCGCTCGCTCGCTCGCTCACTCACTCACTCATCCACTCACCCACCCACCCGCTCGCTCGCTCACTCACCCACTCATCAACTCACCCACCCACCCAACCGCTCGCTCGCTCACTCACCCACTCACCAACTCACCAACCCACCCGCTCGCTGACTCACCCACTCACTAACTCACCCACCCACCCGCTCGCTCGCTCACTTACCCACTCACCAACTCACCCACCCACCCGCTCGCTCGCTCACTCACCCACTCACCAACTCACCCACCCACCCGCTCGCTCACTTACCCACTCACCAACTCACCCACCCACCCGCTCGCTCGCTCACTCACCCACTCACCAACTCACCAACCCACCCGCTCGCTCACTCACCCACTCACCAACTCACCCACCCACCCGCTCGCTCGCTCACTTACCCACTCACCAACTCACCCACCCACCCGCTCGCTCGCTCACTCACCCACTCACCAACTCACCAACCCACCCGCTCGGTGACTCACCCACTCACCAACTCACCCACCCACCCGCTCGCTCGCTCACTTACCCACTCATCAACTCACCCACCCAACCGCTCGCTCGCTCGCTCACTCACCCACTCACCAACTCACCAACTCACCAACCCACCCGCTCGCTGACTCACCCACTCACCAACTCACCCACCCACCCGCTCGCTCGCTCACTCACCCACTCACCAACTCACCCACCCACCCGCTCGCTCGCTCACTTACCCACTCATCAACTCACCCACCCACCCGCCCGCTCGCTCGCTCACTCACCCACTCATCAACTCACTCACCCACCCAACCGCTCGCTCGCTCACTCACCCACTCACCAACTCACCAACCCACCCGCTCGCTGACTCATCCACTCACCAACTCACGCACCCACCCGCTCGCTCACTCACCCACCCACTCATTTGCTCACTCACTCACTCACCCACACACCGACTCGCTCACTCATCCACCCCAACCACTCACTGACCCATACGAAAGAAGAAGAAGACCCACTCACCAACTCACCAACTCACCCACTCACCAACTCACCCACTCACCAACTCACCCACTCACCAACTCACTCACCCACTCGCTCCGAACCAGGGTCAAAAGCCGGAACTAGGCGGGAGGTAAGGGTCAGTTGAAAGAGGCGAGATTTCAAGACGGACTTAAATATAGCTCACAACTTTTATTGGCTTATTAGCAGAGCGTTAAACGTCGCTCGGGAGCTGCACTGTCAAAAGCCCGATCACTGACCCAATCGCTCACTCAATCACCTACTCACCCACAAGACAGACTTGGATAAGCTCTAACGATGCTCATTGCCTCATTAGCAAAGGCAACGCGTTGCTAAAGCTTGCGAGCTGCACAGTGGCCAACGCGCGCGCACAGAATAATCCCTACAATCGCCTATCACTCGCAGCGCACGCTGTAGTGAGGCTGTTACTCTGTGTGCGCGAGAAGTGATAACTGGGAGCTTTGACAGAGCCCCCCCCCTCCCCTTACAAACATTCTCAACACCCCCCCCCCCAACTACTACGACCAAACCGTGAACAAACAAGTGACTAAGTGCTTCGGAGGTTCATAATGACCGTGTCGCCACAGCTTAGAACAGCAGCAGCAACAACAACAAATGTCACATTCCTAACGGCTGCCCGTAGCGTAGCACGCACGCACGCGCACGCACGCACACACGCACGCTCACACACGCGCACACACACACTCACACAACAACAACAACCGCCATTCGCCACTAAGTGGCGGTGACGTCACCACGACGCTTGTGCCAGGCCATGTGCACCCTGAGGCCACGTGAAGTGTCGAACGCCCGCTGGCAGGAGGTCACGGGGCAGACCCAGGTGCCACGGGTCGACTGACCGAGATGACCGAGATGACTGGCTGATGCACCACCTGTGCCCCCTACTGTGCCAACTTGCTGTGCTTTAGCCACCCGGCGCTCCGCTCGTTGTTGTGAGCGTCGCTCCTCCGCCCTCCGTTGTTGTCGGAGGGCGACTGCCTCCAACTGCCCAGTAGCGTCCTTCACGAGCCTCCTCCACTGAGGCCGATCTTGACACCGCTGGTACCAGTCATCGGCAAGTCCACTCAGCTCCACGTCCTCCTGTACCACATCACTCCATCTCTTCTCTAGCCCGTGCCGCGCCCGTTTAGCCCCCTCGATCCGGCCAAACAAAAGCTGTTTAGGCATGCGGTGGCTGGGCATGCGGGCTACATGACCCAGCCAACGCAGCCTTGCCTGCCGGAGGAGCTCACTGATGGGACTTTGCCCAGATCTTTCAAGGACTTGTGAGCTCCTCACACAATCCAGCCTGGTTAAACCCAGGATGGATCGTAGGCAGGCCAGCCTAAATGTTTCCAACCGGCGAAGATGCTCCACTAGGGGGGTCCACGTTTCGCAAGCGTAGAGAAGGGAGGGAATGACCGTGGCCGAGAAGACCTGAAGCTTCGTGCGGAGCGACAGACCAGGTAGCTTCCACACAGCGTTACGCAACCGATGAAAAGATATTGCCGCTCGACTGATTCGGAGTGAGACCTCTGCTGATAAACTGGAGCCGGTCATGAGCACACTGCCCAGGTATGGGAAACTCTCTACTCTCTCCACAACTGCCCCATCACCGATTGGGAGTTGTGGGGGCGGAGTGCCCGATGGTACAAAATACCCAGGCAGGTGCTTAGTTTTGGTGGGGCTGATGGTAAGGCCCCACCTCTTAGTGGCACACTCCAGTCTCAGCAGCAGCGTCTCCAACTCCTCTTCTGAATGAGCAGCTATTACCAAATCATCGGCATACATAACGTGGTTGACCAATAGGGAGCCATCCCTTGATCGCACCCGGGCGTCGATCAGCCTCCCATTATATCTGTACCAAATGGTAATTCCCCCGGTACAGCTATTGAAGGCTTCACGAACTACGCAGTCGAAATAGATGTTAAATAATGTGGGAGCCAGAGGACATCCCTGTCGCACCCCGAGGTGTACAGGGAAAGGCTCCGACTCCCGGCCACGTAGTTTTACCCGGGCCCGCTCACCATCATGAAGGTCCTTAATGATCGTGAGCAGAGGGTCAGGGACTCCGAAAGCACGAAGAACAACCCAGAGCCCAGTCCTACTGATGGTATCATAGGCCTTGACCAGGTCAATAAAGCAGAGATGTAGGTCTTTTTGGAATTCCCTACACCTCTGCTGTAGCAGACGGACAGAAAATATGGCATCTGTGCAGGACCGCCCTTTCCTGAAACCACATTGGGGCTCCGCAAGCCTCTCCTCAGCATGCCTAGCAAGGCGATGTTGAATAATCCTTGCCAGGACCTTACCCGGCACACTGAGGAGTGAGATGCCCCTGTAGTTGTTACAGTCGGTACGGTCCCCCTTCTTAAAGAGGGGGGCCACCAGGGCATCCTTCCAGTCCTGCGGAACCCGTCCAGTGGTCCAGACTGTTGTTATGTTGTTCACTCACACGCACACACACGCACGCACACACGCACACACACGCACACGCACACACGCACACACATGCACACGCACACACGCACACACACGCACACACACACACGCGCACACACGCACACACACGCACACACATGCACACGCACACACGCACACACACACACACGCACACACACGCACACACACGCACACACACGCACGCTCACACACGCACGCTCACACACGCGCACACACGCACACACACACGCGCACACACACACGCACACACACACGCACACACACATACGCACACACACACGCGCACACACGTCTGAGCGCAAACCTGTGGTTAAAATCCCGAGTGTGGCTTTCCAGTAAAATAAAAAACGTTGAGCTAACGTTGATCCAACGTTGGCCCAACGTTAATCTAACATCGGCCTAACGGGCATAATGAGGAGTTACCCAACAGGAGCAACTAAGTTTACAGATACAATCTTCAAAAATGATTACCATTTCACAAGCAATTTTCTTACGGAATTTTCACGATAAAACATTGTCGGCACATTGCATGGTGCGCGCGCAGGTTTGTTATTGCCGAGACGAAGGCGCAAATACACCCGGCGATGCAATTCCTCGGGCGCGGTCAACGTCTCTGTGAAATTAATTTCACTCCCAAGAAGAAGAAGAAGTAGAATAATCATAATAATTAAACTCGGTTTTCCATGTGGCGATCCGCGCAAGGGACGTTTGTGATTAAGAACTTTGTAGCTCATCGGGTTGCACCGATGCAAATGAATATTCCGATTCTGACAGGGTCTCAAGCAAACTTGTTAAGTTATGGAGATGCCCGTTGTATAAAAAATTAACCCGTAAAAACAAAGTTTTTCACTATAAATCCTTTATATGCGTGGCATCGGTTTTATTTTATTATTCATTTCTGTTTTTCTTGAGTAAGAGTTTCATTTTTATCACATTGGTATTTTAAATTAAACATGAAATTTTTTTCTTCTAAAAGAGGAAAATTTTCGAAAATTTTTTCACGAAAATAAATTGTCACGCACAACGAGTCTGTGTGCAAAATGTCAACTCGATTGGATCACGGGAAGTGGGTTAAAAAACGACCGAAAGATGTGCACGGTCGTAAGCGCGCAAGCAAGCAATTGAACTTAATATAAAGGATTTAAAACATAAGAAAACTGGTGACTTTTAAGACGCGATTTAATGAAAGTGGAACCGACTCAGATTCACGAATGGACCTGGTGAACAGGAATTCACAATCGCAGAGCCTGCCGTCAACAAAAGCTCCATCTCGCATGGCCCAACACAGTCCGGCTCTTAGTGGAATCGTAATTAGAAGTAGACCCGAAACGGCGGCTCGAAGTTTGCAAAGCGGAGTATAAAACTTGACTTGGGCAGATGGGTGGCGATGACATTCAGGAGCCAACTCGTTCAAGGCCCTTTGCGCGTGAGAAGACGGCGACTCGTCATGTCGATTCTGGAACTGCCCTTACATTAGCCGCGCGGGACAGACAGGCAGACAGACAGACAGACAGGCAGACATACAGACAGCGGGGCAGGCGGGCAGACAGGCAGACAGACATACATACAGACAGGCAGACAAACATACAAACAGACACACAGGCAGACAGACAAACAGACAGCCAGGCAGACAGACAGGCAGACAGACAGACAGCCAGGCAGACAGACAGGCAGACAGACACACAGACAGACAGATAGACACACAGGCAGACAGACAAACAGACAGACAGCCAGGCAGACAGACAGGCAGACAGACACACAGACAGACAGACAAAGAGACAGACAGCCAGGCAGACAGACAGGCAGACAGACAGGCAGACAGACAAACAGACAAACAGACAGCCAGGCAGACAGACAGGCAGACAGACAGCCAGGCAGACAGACAGGCAGACAGACACACAGACAGACAGATAGACACACAGGCATACAGACAAACAGACAGACAGCCAGGCAGACAGACAGGCAGACAGACAGGCAGACAGACAGACAGGCAGGCAGGCAGACAGACAGACGCTTGACAAATAACTCATTCGCGAAACAGGTTGTTGGCATAGACCCCCGGGGTCGGTGAACTCAGGCCTCATGAGCCACGCGCGTCTCTTCAAGGGGACTGCTTCGGTGACGTTAAATTCTTGTTTTTAATTAAGGACCCACAGCGGTCTCGTTTCCACCATCGCCACGCGCTGCGCTGCGGCCTCTTGAAACATTGGGAGGGATTTGTAAAAAAGGTGTCAGTTTTGTTGCCAGATAAAAGGGTAAAAACACAATTATCACATTTTTTCTTCTGGCAAATGAGGTTCCAATGGTGTAAATGCTTACCCGAGCTCTCATACTCTGATGGTGCGTTGTCTTTGAGTTGTGCGCCTTTTGGCGTCATCTGGTCCAACACCATGTGAGACTAGGCTCTAAGAAAAGCTGTCTCGGGTGTGGACCAATCAACTTCAAGGACAGTGCATATCATTATTAGAGTTGTGTTTTTTTGTTTGCATTATGACTGCAGGTATTGTGCTCAATGCAAACATGACTCTTTGTAACAAAAGGTGTCAGTTTTGTTGCCAGACAAAAGGGTAAACAACCAATTATTATTTGTGTTGTTGTTGTTCAAAGCGAATTCGAACAAAAGTGGTTGTTTCTTCTCGTTAGTTCACTTGCCGAACCCCCCCTCCTCCTGTTACAGACACGTACTTTTTTGGGGCCAAGTGCTGTTCGCGAGGAACGCCTATCGAGGCCTGCACGGCACACGAGAGAGAGGGGGGGGCAACACCGTGCCGCCGTTCTCTGCCTTCGAAGCCCGCGCTGCCAATCATCGTCGGAGTATTGCTGCCGTGTGCGGAGGGCGCTAATCCAGCAGTGGATTGGCACAGCACGTGTGCTGCGGCTGGCTACGTACGCGTACTCACTCGCTGACTACCCGCGCCGATTTTAACACTCCGGTACAGCGGAGGCAGTTGCGAGGGATTGGTGGATCACGCGCAGATGGGTGTGAAACTGCCTCACCCGTGGGTAGGCGGTCGATGAGGGGCCGTACTCCCTGGCTCTGCACAGGAAACATACGGGTGTCGCACCTGTTCCGTCTGTACGGGATAGAGCGTTTCACCCTCGCACGCGTGGGTTTTTTTTTCTACAGGATTGTGGCATAAACAACGCAACCAAATTGGCCGATGCCATCTTAATATACAGAGGACAGGCAAAGCTTAGGGGGGTGGGGTGGGGGGAATGTGGCGCTGATATTCTTACAGCTTTCGCTTAACAGGCCTGGCTCGGCTGATGAGACAGAGACGGTCGAATCAGTCAACAGGAGGCCTATTTGTAATGCTGCTATGATGACGATGATGACGACGATTGTGACGATGACAGTGATAGCGACGACGACAATGGTGATTGTGACGATGACGATTGTGACGATGGTGAGTGTGACGATGGCAGTGATTTTGACAATGACGATTATTGTGACGATGATTGTGACGACAGTGATTGTGACGATGATTGTGATAACGACGATGGTGATTGTGACGATGACGAAGATGAATGTGACGACGATGGTGATTGTGACGATGACGACGATTGTGACGATGATGGTGATCCTGACAAGCACAGTGATTGTGACGATGATTGTGACGGTGATGGTGATTCTGATGACAACGGTGATTGCGACGATGATGACGACGTTGATCGTGACGACGGCGATGACGACGGGGATTGCGACGATCGCGACGAGGCGACGGGCCGTGCCGCCGCGTTCCCACCACCACCATCACCACCACCACCATCACCGCCACCACCGCCACCACCACCACCGCCACCACCACCACCACCATCACCACCACCACCATCACCACCACCACCGCCACCGCCGCCACCACCACCGCCACCACCACCACCACCACCGCCACCACCGCCATCACCACCGCCACCACCACCACTGCCGCCACCACCACCACCACCGCCACCACCACCACCACCGCCACCACCACCACCACCGCCACCACCACCACCACCGCCGGCGGCGGCGGCGATGGAAATCGGAGAATCAAAATGAAAAAACACGAAAAAAATTTCGATCACCGTTATTTTTCCCTCGAGCGAAATTCGTGCCCCCCCCCCCGCCCCCCCGCAGAAGGCTTTCATAAATCAGAGTCCCGCCTATTAAACCGTCCACGGCTCAAAACGCCTCCACAAGGCGGGCGTAATGAGGACGATCACTCACGGCCTCGTCCGCACGTTCGTCCACCGTTCGTCCACCGCCCGCGAGCGCCGTGATCATCGCGAGCCGTGCCGGGGACCCTCGCCCATGGAGAGAGGCCGCGTGTGTGCGGAGAGGCACGGGGGTGGTGGGGGTGGTGAGGGTGGTGAGGAGATGATGGCGAGTTGCCTTCTCTCTCTCGTCCGTTACGCGGGACGCATCCGTAGCAGTTACACACAGACACGCACACACACACACAGACACGGACACACAGACACACACACACAGACACACACACGTACACACAGACACACACACACAGACACACACACACACAGACACACACACAGACACACACACACAAACACGCACACACACACACAGACACGCACACACACACAGACACGGACACATACGCAGGCGCACATACACACATGCACACACAGACACACACACACATACACACAGACACACACACACAGAAACACAGACACACACACAGATACACACACAAACACACAGACACACACACACACATAGACACACACATACACAGACACACACAGACACACACACAGACACACACACAGATACACACACACAGACACACACACAGACACACACACGTACACACAGACACAGACAGACAGACACACACACAGACACACATAGATAGCTCGAGGGCACTAAACGACCGCTTACCCAATAGCTGCCATCTCTCTCTCTCTCTCGCACACAAAGATAAACATTCCCCCCCCTCTCCCCCTTGCTATAGCCTCAAGAGACTGTAGGGGCAAGTGCTGTTAGTGAGCACCTATGAAGGCCGACGCAGTACACGAGGGGGGGGGGGGGGGGGTGAGGTGGCCAGCACCACGTGGCCACATCAACCCGAATCCCTTTGTGAGTAATGGAGAAGGGTCATTACCTGAAATGTCGTCTAATAAATTGATTTTTTCCCTCTCTTTAAAGGCCCCACAAACGTTTGGTTAGACATGGCAGGGTATGAAGGGTTGACGATTTGAAGTGATCTTGCCAATGACCTGAACAACAATCATAATAATAAAGTCGACTTGTTAAGCACCGTATCTATTCCTCGCTCTCGTAGACAGAGAGAGAGGACCACTCCGAGAGAGACAGAGGATGACTTAGAGAGATGGGCCGAATCAGAGAGAGAGAGGGGACGAATTAGAGAGAGAAAGGGCGACTCAGAGTGAGAGAGAAAGAGGACGACTCAGAGAGAGAGGACGACACAGAGAGAGACAGAGAGGATGACTTAGTGAGATGGGACGAATCAGAGAGAGAGGATGAATTAGAGAGATAGAGGACGACACAGAGAGAGACAGAGAGGATGACTTAGTGAGATGGGACGAATCAGAGAGAGAGGATGAATTAGAGAGATAGAGGACGACACAGAGAGAGACAGAGAGGATGACTTAGTGAGATGGGACGAATCAGAGAGAGAGGATGAATTAGAGAGAGAGAGGACGACTCAGAGAGATAGAGGACGACACAGAGAGAGAGGAGGGATGACTTAGAGAGAGAGGAAGACTCAGAGAGAGACATAGGACGACTCAGAGAGAGAGGACGACTCAGGGGCGCGAGGAGGAACTACAGGTTGGGTACGTGCGGTGCGAAAGAAGTTCAGCAAACATACTTACGAAGCCAGCAGCGGCCATGCAGGCAATAAGCCGGTGCCAAATGCCTTCCCGAGCTCTGCGGCTTCTCTGTGTATTAAGGTGTTTCGCGGCCAATACTAAATGAGTGCGGGAGAAAACCGGAGAATCCGGAGATAAAAACCCACGAGACCACAGCTGGCACCGGCGCGCTTACAACACCATAGGGTACATGTCGAATCGGAGCGATCGCCCCGGGCCCCGCGCTTGGGGGGGGGAGAAGGGCGAGCTTCGAGGTCATGGTGTCAGATGTAATAGTTCCGGTTTAGTTTGACGGTGTCAGGGGGTCCACGCGGTGGGGTTTGTCTCGGGCCCCGCACCCCCCTGCTACACCCCCAACGTGTACCAGAGGTCGCAAACGGGTTTTGATTCCTTACTGTTACCCGTACCCGGCCGCACCAGGGTCGCAAACGGGTACCCGTACCCTACCCGTACCCGGCGTAGGGTACAGGTACCCGATTGCGACCTCTGGGATGAAGCCATGTTGCATGCGCGGGTGGGTTTATTCTAGGAACTTGAATTGTGAGAAGAGACAAGACGTTGGGAAATGAGTGACAAACGGTGACTCACCAGTGACTCACGGCCTACCCGTACCCGTACCCGGCCGCACCAGCGTCGCAAACGGGTACCCGTACCCTACCCGTACCCGGCGTAGGGTACACGTACCCGATTGCGACCTCTGGGATGAAGCCATGTTGCATGCGCGGGTGGGTTGATTCTAGGAACTTGAATTGTGAGAAGAGACAAGACGTTGGGAAATGAGTGACAAACGGTGACTCACCAATGACTCACGGTCTACCCGTACCCGTACCCGGCCGCACCAGGGTCGCAAACGGGGTATCGGGTAGGGTACGGGTATCGGGTACCCGATTGCGACCTCTGACGTGTACGACAGTTCAAACTTGATTTGAAGCTTTCGTGACTGCGTGAATTACTCTTTGGTTCTTTCGGTAAAGTCACGTAGAAAGAAAATAAATTAAATAATAATAGAGTACAACGTTTCTATTGCAACACAAACAACCGTCATCAGGTAGAACTAAATTTGAGAGAGAGACGAAACACAGACACGGAGACACACAGACAGACACACAAGCAGAGAGAGAGACACACAACATAGACACACAGTGACCCAATGCCTTTGTGTCGACGGCCATTCGATCTTCTTTCCCTCGATGCGGTGATGCGGCGGCTCTAACCTCGGCTATTAGTCCCGCCAGCTCACTGCGTGTTGCGTAGCAGTGCATTGTATCCAGCTACAGCCGCTATCGCTACATTATTTACGGGGGGGGAAATGTTTTTCGCTGGACGCGTTTTCCGCTTGGCGCCGCCACTTTTCAGGAACGCATCTACCGCGTTAAACGAGGACCTGCTGCGTACGCACCCACGATCATCGTCACTTTCACCTCCTGTTGAGACGCACGCGATTTTGTTTACCTTTGTTTACGGAGTGGAGGCGCGGGAGTTGTGTTTGTGTCTTCAACACTGGCTGCCGTGTTAGGTCCTGAGTCAAGGTCTCTCTCTCTCTCAATCTGTCAAGAGCCGTGTCTGCGTTTTCCCTCCTGCGATGCATTGCTCCGTTGGTTGTTCAACGGGATTGTTTGCCTGCGGTTGTTTTACTTGTCGAGAGCTTTTCTCGCTGCCGTTCTGTTCATTCTCGCGAGATTTTCAGGTTTGATTCTCGGTGTTTTCGGCACGTTTCCATCCCCCGAGCGGCGATGTAAATCTGTGTATTTTGTCAAGCGCTGTTCATTAAATACGCCACTGGGCAGTTGGGGAGGCAGACGCCCTCCAACAACAACAACAAACAACGGAGGGGGGAGGAGCGACGCTCACAACAACGAGCGGACGCGCCGGCGATTAGAGCGCATCGAAGTTGATGTACAGCTGGTGTATCGTTCGGTCATCTCGACCAGTCAACCCGTGGCACCTGGTTCTGTCCCGTGACCCGTCAGGAGCGAGCCTTCCACACTTCACGTAGATGCAAAGTGCACATAGCCTGGCACGAGCGCCGCTGTGAACCGGCACTTAGTGGCGATTGACGCCTGCTGTTGTGTACGCATGTCTATAATACCCGTACACATTGCGTATGCGTTACCGTGTGTACATACACTTCGATTGTGTTTATTTACAAAATATGAATCCCACTCAGAGCCTTCAATAGACTGTTGGGACAGGTGCTGTCAGCGAGCAGTGTATGTGAGTCTGTGTCTGTGTGTGTCTCTCTGCATATGTATAGGTGTGTGTGTGTCTGTGTGTGTGTCTGTGTGTCTCTCTGCGTATGTCTCAGTGTGACTACGCCTAGCTTACATAACAAAAGTGTGAAAAAAGAAAAAACTAAACCTGGTAAAACAAAACTGGCTGTCTATCAATAACCTGTAATAGTTGTCTGTCAAATAAGATGGTCCAAATAAGTGTAGTTAAATCTTTTTTGCATGGTTAATCACATCTTTCCAATGATTACTCAGTTTGTAACCATCATCACGGTTGAAATTATGTCTGTGTTTGTATATTTGTATGGCTTCCATGTTTCTGTGTGTCTCAGTGTATGTGTTTCTGCATGTGTCTCTGTATGTGTCTCTGCAAGGTGCACATAACCTGGCACAAGCGTCGTGGTGACGTCTGCATGTGTCTCTGTCTCTCTCTCTGTAGATATATCAGTGTGTGTGTGTCTTCCATGTCCCTGTGTGTCTCCGTGTATGTGTCTCTGTATGTGTCTCTGTATGTGTCTCTGCAAGGTGCACATAACCTGGCACAAGCGTCGTGATGACGTCTGCATATGTCTCTGTGTCTCTCTCTCTGTAGATATATCAGTGTGTGTGTGTCTTCCATGTCCCTGTGTGTCTCCGTGTATGTGTCTCTGTATGTGTCTCTGTATGTGTCTCTGCAAGGTGCACATAACCTGGCACAAGCGTCGTGATGACGTCTGCATATGTCTCTGTGTCTCTCTCTCTGTAGATATATCAGTGTGTGTGTGTCTTCCATGTCCTTGTGTGTCTCCGTGTATGGCACACGAGGGGGTGGGTGGCCGGAACAACGTCCGACCGCCTTTGTCTCCCCAGTGTCGATGTTTACACCCCGAAGCAGATACTCATTTAAGGCTGCATCGACCTAGGAGGCGCCCAGTACCGGTTCAGATATTTTCGTCACCGATTCATAATATTTTGGGTCAGATCGCGTTATTCATAAATGTGTCGTGACCCTCCACCACCCGACACGGCCAAACAGTAAAAAATGTGTCACGTTTTCAAAGTGACAAGCCCACCGGTGTGCTGAAGAGAGAAGCAACAGCATTTTATTTGAGTAGTACGACGTTTCGCTGATAATTACAATGAGCTTCATCGACCCGTGTCGGGTGGTGGAGGGTTACGACACATTTATAAATAACGCGATCTGACCCAAAAACCTATATTATGAATAATATTGGTCACCCATGTTGGCAGTGAGCAGGAATTGAACTCAAGTCGTGGGGTTCGTAGAGCAGTGCGCTCACCAATGCGCCACCGCTCATCAGATCTATTACGTAAGCACGCACGGGGCGGGGGGTGGTGCGGGGGGGTCGTTGTCTTTCCTGTGCACGGCCACTGGCGACTGTTGTAGTTAATTTCGAAGTCGCATTCCCACCGCGTGCTGGTGCGTGGGCGGGTGGCGGATCGTGTGCGCGGCTACATTATCGGCCCACAGGCCGTGCCTCCCCCCCACACACTACCACCTCCCCCCACCACCACCACGAGCCCCCCCACCACCACCACCACCACCACCCTCCACGCCTTCATCTTCACCAACCCCCCACCCAGCCACCAACCCCCCACCCACCCAGCCACCAACCCCCCACCCACCCACCCACACACCAACTCCCCACCCACCCACCCACCAACTCCACACCCACCCACCCACCCACCAACCAACCCCCCACCCACCCACCCACCAACCCCCCACCCAGCCACCCACCCACCAACTCCCCACCCAGCCACCCACCAATCCCCCACCCAGCCACCAATCCCCCACCCACCCACCAACGCCCCACCCACCCACTAACCCCCCACCCACCCACCCACCAACCCCCCATCCACCCACCCACCAACCCCCTACCTACCCAACCAACCCCCCATCCACCCACCCACCCACCCACCAACCCCCCATCCACCCCCCCACCCACCAACCCCCCACCCACCAACCCCCCTCCCATAACCTCAGCCAACATCAGCACAGCGGAGCGACGCGTTTGAAGCCCAGATCTGGGAACACAAGGACGCATTTGCAGCTCGCACCGCGTTTCCCTCGATGCTGCATGCGACGCACCGCGTGTTCTGTGCAAGCTCGACGCCAATTTGCCGTGTGCTTATTTAGACACGTAAACTTAAAAGCCGTAGCTGCGTGTGTGGTGTGGGTGTGTGTGTGTGTGTTTTTCTCTTTCTTCTAAATCTGTGATTTTGTCTGCCGGCCGAGTCACTCTTGACAAAGAGCTTCTTAGAGCGAAATGGGCTTTAGTCAGTGGGGAAATAAACTCCAGATTATGACTGCCTTAGATCTGCCCGTCTCTCTGTAACGTGGGGGGGGGGGGGGGGGGGGGTTGTGTCACGACGCCTTATCACACAGATGGCGTTTGTTTTGGCACCGATTTTAGTTTTGCTCGTTGTGCTGTTATTTATCGTGGTAGAAAACCGGCGACGTTCATCACAGGGTGGAACGCTAAAATGGAAACCCCTTTTTCGGCCAGGGTCGTAACGTTACACGCTACGCGCGGATTAGGCATCTCAACAGCGAAACACCGTGACAGCACGCGGGAAATCTCGCGTGCAACACATTGCAATGGAATAGAGTTAACGTAACAGGAATCGTCATAACGGGTGATCGGTGTTGCCCAATGCGAGCATTCCACGATTCACCACGGAACGATAAAAGAAGAAACGGCAAAATCGTCATCACAGCCAGTGACCATCGCTCAAACGCGAAACCGAACGAAAACGCGGAGTAGGAACTCAAATTTTAATCACAAATGAACGAAGAGAGAGATGAAACTACAACGGCAGCGAATAACGAGAATCCAAAGGGAACGTGAGAAAGAAAAAAAACACCCCACCAATGTGTTTAAAGACAATAATTACACAGCGTGAGAAACAATTGTAAGCTTTGACTGAGATCGCCAATTAGGAGTCAATTACTGCCGTGCAGGTAGCTGAGCAGTGGTGGTGGTGGTTGTGGTTGATGTGCACGTGGCCTGTAAAGCCAGCACTGTCGTCTCCGCGGTGGCGAGATGTTAACTGTCTCGCCTGGTGCGCAGGAGGTCGTGGGTCCGATTCCGACCCTGATGCCTGCTGCTGTATATTTGGAGTTTGCGTGTCTCTCTCTATCATCATCACGTTGGCTAGGAGATGTTAACTCCCTCGCCTGGTGCGCAGGAGGGCCTGTGTTCGATGCCGAGGCCTGGCGCCTGCTGCATATTTTGAGTTTGCGTGTTCTCCCCGTGGTCGCGTGGATTTTTCTCCGGGTCCTCCGGTTTTGTCACTCCACATTTAGAAAAAAACAACAACACGCGTTTAGAGAGTATTTGGCTGCTATAAATGTCCACGCGATAAGCCACTTCGTTGAGCTATCATTTGTGCTAACCAGGTCGTTTCTGGGGAAAAAATACACCTAGATAGCTCAGTGGGCCTTAGCTGGTAAAATAAACCATTGTTTAGTTGAGTGTGGAGGCAGCGAGGGTTGGCGGATCACGCGCACGTGTCAATGCGAAACTCCCTCATCACCGTGGGTGTCGAGAAGGTGCCAAAGCCTTGCCTTGCTCTGCAAGGCACGGACTGTTCTCCATCTGTTCCAACTCGCTCCCCGCGGTTTGCCATGAGTAAAATTATTTATATTGCATATACAGGCATCCCTCGCGTTATGCAAGTTCGGGTTTTTGCGATTTCGCGTTTTCGCGGCGAACCTATTTCTACACAAAATTCGCGATATGCGGTTTGAATTCACTCAACATGCTGCTATGCGGTCGGACGGGGAACAACATCGTTTGTGTACTGTGCGTGTACTGGGAGATACATACAAAGATACATACACAAAGATACATACGCAGATATACATACACACAGGTACGTGTACAGAGATGCACACAGGGGTACAACACTGTGGGTGTACTGTGTGTGCGGACTGTGTGCGCTACTCGGCAGGCAGCTGTTTCGCGAGGTATCGATGTGTGCGCCCTTTTTCTGGAACGCATCTACCGCAAAAAGACAGGGGTGGGGAACGTCCGGCCCGCGGGCCGTATAAGGCCCACGACATCATTTGGGTCTGGCCCTGCCAAGGCAACCGCAGGCGGGACTCGAAATTCAATAAATCTAGGAGCAAACCTGGAAAAGCAGTTGCGAGTAGCAACATCATCAACACCAGCTAACATCACACGCCTCACCGAAGAGAAGCAGTTCCAGCCATCGCATTAGGGGTGCGTTAATTAAATGTTTGTCCAAATATAACGGGCTAATTTTTTAAGTTGATAATTTTGTATGGCCCGCGAATGATGTTATATAAATATCCAAATGGCCCTTGGCAGAAAAAAAGGTTGCCCACTTCTGGCATAAGGCGAGGTAAACCTGGGCAGGATGTGGATATGATTTCAGTGCCATGGACAGCAGCATCGTGGGCTGGCAGTACCGTGGACAACGCCAATGTTTGCGCTGCCAAAAATCATGAACTCAGAGGAGGTCAGAAAATATTACGATTTTACTTTTAATGCAAATCGTTGTTGATTTTAGTTTAAGGGTTCGGCAGTTACTCAATATCTGCTCGTAGGTAACTATTCAAATGCCAATGTAATTTTGAAAAAATATTAAAATGCAATTCTCATCAGGCCCCGTGGTGTGAAGTGCATTTTCTAACGTTTGCGAACCACTCTATCCCTCTGTACTATGTGTATGTTAAGGTTACGGTATTTTTGGCAAATGTATTGCAGTGTTGTTGTTGCTGATTTTGCTTGAGCACCACCAACCACAGGGGCATCAACAAATTAATTCTACTCGATGTGAGTTGTTCGAAGACATAAATGGACAACTGTTCTCATAATCGAATACCGGGTTGCACAAGTCAGGAATCGATAATGAATCGAGCTCAGTGCAACGTCGGCAATGAACGGACCCATTTGGTATGCGCGAGTCCACAAACGGCACAGCGGCCCAAGCCGCCCGCCACGTGGGAGATTTGCCCTTGTTTCTCACTTTAAATGAAACAACAAAATTACGTTCAAGTGTTTATTTGCCATCGGCAACGATGCATGCCGCAAACCACGAACCGGTTTTTTTTACCGGTTGTTTTTCGTCATCTCGACGAAAATCTTGATCGAAAGCGAATTTCTTTAGAACTGCTTTTTTTTGTGTTTAGTGTGTTGTCTTTCCCCGCACCACCGGTTAGCGCAGTTGGCTACGTACGGTGCGAAAGAAATTCGACATAATACGTCATGCGATGAACAGCAATGCAAAAAAACCCACGAAACTCATCCATATCAGTAACCGGTGATGTAACTTGCGAACAGCATCAGTGGCAAACGGTCACGGTATCTATTCTGAGCTCCCCGACCCTTAATAGGTGCTCGCTAACAGCACATTGCCATTACGGGCCTGTGAGACGATATATATATAGAGAGAGGCACATACACACAGGAGTGCAGGCGTAGTCTAGAGAAGCAGTGGGATGTGGGATGAGCGAGATTCAAGCGAACAGAATTCCCAAGGAGCTCCCAGCTACGCGGATAACCGTGGTGGTAATTGGGTGTCTGCGGCCTGGCACGGACTTCCCTACAGGTCGACTGGGCCTAAAATAATGCAAGTAGTACATCAGCACCCGGCCTAGCAGATTGGCCAAAGCTGCCCCAGCCGGAATCCCGGGAGCAAAGTGCTCGCTAATTGCGCTTGACGGAGGAGCGGTGGCGCAGCGGTTAGCGCACTGCGGGATGAACGGCGGCAAAGACGCTTCGATTCCCGGCCAAGGGTCAACCGGCACCGGTTTCCGAGCAATATCTGAGCACAGACCGGGCACCCCTCCCGCCTACCCTCTGCCCAGATTCGGCACGAATATAGGGAGACAAAGACGGACCGAAGGCTCGTCAAGCCTTAGGGGGCTGTGACGGCCCTAATAGGTGCTCACTAACCCAACTTTCCCTAACAACATGTCTAGGGTGAGCGGGATTCATAGTTGGAGCGTGTTTGTGCGTGTGTGTGTGTGAATGTATGTATGTATAGTCTGGCAGTGTAGCGGTTAGCGCGCTGCGCTATGAACCTGGCGACCCGGGTTCGATTCCCGCTCACGGCCAACACCGGTGACGATTATCTGAACCGGTCCTGGGCCTCCCCTAGGTCGACTCAGCCTGGTGTGGTGTGTAAATATCAGCACTTGGGAGACAAAGGCGGCCGGGCGTGGTGCTGGCCACCCACCCACTCCTGTGTCGCCTTCACAGGAGCACGCTAACAGCACTTGCCCCAACAGTCTGTTCAGTCTATATGGGGGGTCTTTGTCTTTGTTATAGTCTCGACAGCGGGGAGCGGAAGTGCAGCGGTGAGCGCGATGCGCTACGAATCCCGCGAACCGGGTTCGACCCCCCCCCCCCCCCCACGGCCAACGACACCTGTGACGATTCCCTCTGCACCGGTCCTGAGCATCTCCCCTCGGTCGACTCAGCCTTAAATGAGCGTCCTGCCCTGTGCGGCGTGTGAACATTCAACGGCCGAGCAAACACTCCGTTGTCGCTCTCTGTAGGTGCGATTCGCAAACAACACTTGCCCCGACAGTCTTTGAGAGGCTATACGGGCGATCTTTGTCTTCGTCTGCCAAATAACTCCCCCCCCCCCAACCCCCGCCGCCACCCCCCTCGTGGATGCTGTCAGATGCTGCAATCACTGCGCGTGTTGTGAGCAAATGCCACTGCGGGCAATGCTGTTGGGCTGACAGGCTGATGCTAATGAGCTCTTACCCTCGTGGCTAAGGCGATGGGGCTGGTAACCCTCCTCCACCTCTAAAATAATAACCTAGAGAACAAAAGACAAAGACAAAGATCCCCCGTGTAGCCTGTAACAGACTGTTGGGGCAAGTGCTGTTAGCTAGCACCTATGAAGGCCGGCACGGCTCACGAGAGGGTGGGTGGTCAACACCACGCCCGGCCGCCTTCGTCTGTCTCCCCAGTGGCGATGTTTACACATCGCACCAGGTACTCATTTGAGGCTGAGTCGACCTAGGGGAGGTCCGGTACCGGTTCAGATAATCGTCACCGGTGTTGGCCGTGATCGGGAATCGAACTCGGGTCGCCAGGTTCGTAGCGCAGCGCGCTAACCGCTTCACCACCACTCCCCAAAAACACACGAAGAAAATGTCAAATGAAGCCCTGCGCCATAGCGTCTTCTGCACAACAAACCCTGTTCGGTGTTTAGTTTTCCGTCCTTTCTTCCCCACCACCGATGAGCACGGTTGGCTACGTACGGTGCAAAAAAGTTCAACGTACATGAGACTGACCATTCCACCAGCCCCTCCCCGACCCCACCTGGCCTCCCTCCCTCCCTTCGGCGTTCCTCCAGAAACAAGAGGCACCGTGGAATATCAGAACGCACGTGAGTTGTAGAAGAAAGGCTGCCAGCCATTCCTCTCTCTGACCTCTGTGGAATACAGGAGGTCAGTTGGAATGTCTCTGGCTCCGGGGCAGGACTCTGTCAAACGTCTGGGGTCGTGGAGATGAGGATTAGGAAGATGTGAGTCCCAGGCGACTCTGGGTTCACCTCCCCACGTCTGCTGCTGGTGGTGGCGGCTTACGCCCCTGCCGAAGGTGAACATCGTTGCAGGCACACAGACAAGGCTGATGAGTCAGATGCCTTCTGCAACCTCCTGTCCTAGGTGCTGGCTACAGGGGCCCCTCCTGATAGAGTCATCCTGCTGGGTGGCTTTAATGCCCGAATGGGTCATGGCGCGAACACTTGGGTAAATGCAATTGGAAGGCATGGGCCAGATCAGTTAAAAAAACAACGGCAGGAGGCTTCTAGACGGTTGTGCAGCAACATTAGCTTGTAACCACCAACACGGTGTTCCTGCATCGGTGCATCCAACGCGGCATCGATGCACGGCATTGTCCGAGCAAGAACATCTGCTGAACTACGTTGTGACGAGACAGAGAACTTGGGCACATGCCATTGAGCTGATCTGCTAAAAAACGATTTTATTTTTTATTTTACCAGGTAAGGCCCACTGAGCTATGTAGCTCTTTTTCAGAAGCGACCTGGCCACAAACGATTGCTCAACGAAGTGGCTTATCACGTGGACATTTATGGCAGTCAAATACTCTACAGCGCGTGGTGATGTTGTTTCTCGATGTGGAGGGAGAAGAACCCGGAGGAGCCGGAGAAAAATCCACGGGACCACGGGGAGAGAGATAGAGACACGCAAACTCCAAATAATACAGCAACAGCAGGCGTCAGGGGTCGGGATCGAACCTACGATCTCCTGCACACCAGGCGAGGGAGTTAACATCTCATAACCACCGTGATGATGATGATGATGAGAGAGAGACACGCAAACTCCAAATATACAGCAGCAGGCGTCAGGGGTCGGGATCGAACCCACGACCTCCTGTATACCAGGCGAGGTAGTTAACATCTCCTAGCCACCGTGATGATGATGAGAGAAGGACACACAAACTCCAAATATACAGCAGCAGGCGTCAGGGGTCGGGATCGAACCCACGACCTCCTGCACACCCGGCGAGGGAGTTAACATCTCCTAGCCACCCGTGGGGTGATGGTGGTGGGCACACCACGTCCCGGAGCTCACCGCTTCGATTCGATCGCCCGGCGTGGCAGCTGAAACGATGGGCGCGAGTTTCATAAAATAAAATAAAAAAAACTCGGCGCGTTCGTTCCAAAAATTGCCACTGCGAACTGTTACCGGTCCTCGGCTTGCCGCGAACCGAAAACGGTCAACCGGGTTTAACCGGTAACCGATAAACAAACATTTTTGGCGGTGTGTTTGCTTTGGTGCGCTGCATAACTTTGGCGTCTTGTTCAGCGGGGACCCCCCCCCCGCCTCCCCCCCCCCCCTCGCCCCCCCCCCGGTCAGGGCTGACACCGGCGGGTTCCGACTGATCATCGAATCAGTCCGTGGGGGGGCCTCGCTTCGGTCGACTCAGGCCCCCCTTTAAATGAGCCCCCCTGGCGCGTCGCGTGCACGTCAACGCCGCAGAGACAAAGGCGGACAGACGTGGGTTTCTGTGGCCACCACCATCACAACCACCAACCAATCACCACCACCAACCACCAACCAACCACCACCACCCTTCATTTTCCGCCTTGCCTCTAGCTGTATAATGCTCGCGGACAACATTTGACCGCCCTCTAGCAACCGTACGTGCAGGCTATACGGGGGGGAGCTTTGTGTTTTGCAGCTGAACTCTTTATGTATGCATACGGTGCTGCTGTGGTCATCGGTCAGCAGAGTTTTAAAATAAATATTTAGACTGCAGGAGGAATCCGATGAGCTACAAAGATATTCTTCTTCTTTTCACGGAGGCCCAGGAGGGGCGCCGTCACGCGTGCTGTATTGCAGCAGCAGCAGCGGCACCAGCGGCACCCACCCACTCACCCACACACACACACTCACCCACCCACACACCCACTCACTCACCCCCTCACTCACCCACTCACTCACCCACTCACTCACCCACTCACCCACCCACTCACTCACCCACTCAGCTACCCACTCACCCACCCCACCTACCCACTCACTCACCCACCCACCCACTCACCCACCCACTCACCCATCCACTCACCCACTCACCCACTCACCCACCCCACTCACCCACCCACACACCCCACTCACCCACTCACTCACCCACTCACTCACCCACTCACTCACTCACTCACCCACTCACCCACCCACTCACTCACCCACTCAGCGACCCGCTCACCCACCCACCCACCTACCCACTCACTCACCCACCCACCCACTCACCCACCCACTCACCCATCCACTCACCCACTCACTCACCCACTCACCAAATCACCCACCCACTCACTCACTTACCCACTCACCCACCCACCCACCCACTCACCCACCCACCCACTCACTCACCCATTCACCCACCCACTCACCCACCCACCTACTCACCCACTCGCCCACTCACTCACCCACTCACCCACCCACCCACCCACTCACCCATCCACTCACCCACCCACCTACTCACCCACCCACCCACTCACCCACCCACTCACCCACCCACTCACCCACTCACTCACTCACCCACCCACCCACTCACCCACTCACTCACTCACTCACCCACCCACTCACTCACTCACTCACCCATCCACCCACTCACCCACCCACCCACTCACCCACTCACTCACTCACTCACCCACTCACCCACCCACCCACCCACTCACCCATCCACTCACCCACCCCACCTACTCACCCACCCACCCACCCACTCACCCACCCACTCACCCACCCACTCACCCACTCACCCACTCACCCACTCACTCACTCACTCACCCACCCACTCACTCACTCACCCATCCACCCTCGCTCTATCTCTCGTTCTCTGTGTGTGTGGCTGAAGTGTCTCTGTGAGCCCCAGGGTAGGTAAGGAGTGGGAGGTGGGGGGGCATGGAGAGGATAAGGGGTGCGGGGGGGGGGTGCAGAGGGGGGGTGGAGGGTGTGCCCCCCCCCCCATCCTCAGGACCCATCTGTTTTGCTGGGCCCCTCCCTAGGCGCCTTCTTAACTCGTTCGGGCGGAGAAAGGCAACCCAAGTAGCCCCCCCCCCAAACCCCCACCCTGCCCACAACCCTACAAAGACAAAGATCCCCCGTATAGCCTGTACACAGACTGTTGGGGCAAGTGCTGTTAGCGAGTGGCACCTATGAAGGCCGGTACAGCCACACGAAGGGGGGTGGGTGGCCAGCACCACGCCCGGCCGCCTTTGTCCTCCGCAGTGGCGATATTTACACACCGCACCAGGTACTCATCCTAACCACTCCCCCATCCTCACCACCCCCCCCCCCATCCTCACCACTCCCCCATCCTCACCACCCCCCCCATCCTCACCTCTCCCCCATCCTCACCACTCTCCCATCCTCACCACTCCCCCATCCTCACCACTCCCCCATCCTCACCACTCCCCCATCCTCACCACCCCCCCCCCATCCTCACCTCTCCCCCATCCTCACCCCCCCCCCATCCTCACCTCTCCCCCATCCTCACCACTCCCCCATCCTCACCACTCCCCCATCCTCACCACCCCCCCCCCCCATCCTCACCTCTCCCCCATCCTCACCACCCCCCCCCATCCTCACCTCTCCCCCATCCTCACCACCCCCCCCCATCCTCACCTCTCCCCCATCCTCACCACTCTCCCATCCTCACCACTCCCCCATCCTCACCACCCCCCCTCCCATCCTCACCACTCTCCCATCCTCACCACCCCCCCCCCCCATCTTCACCACTCCCCCATCCTCACAACCCCCCCCCCCCATCTTCACCACTCCCCCATCCTCACCACCCCCCCCCCCCCATCCTCACCTCTCCCCCATCCTCACCACTCTCCCATCCTCACCAACCCCCCCCCCCCCATCTTCACCACTCCCCCATCCTCACCACTCTCCCATCCTCACCACTCCCCCATCTTCACCACTCCCCCATCCTCACCACTCCCCCCATCCTCACCACGCCCCCAGTGCCGGCCCGAGCCTCTTGGGGGCCCTAAGCAGAATTTGATTTGGGGGCCCCCCTCCCACCACGCAGACTCATCTGTGCTAGAAGATTATTGACACAAATGTCACACTATAATGTTATAGCGAATATTATAAACGAATACAGTGAGGTTATGTATTAATAAAAAATAAAAACAACACTTAAAATACTTCACTCTTTTATTAAAAAAAAACGATTCGGGGGCCCCCCTGGTGGCCAGGGGGCCCCAAGCAGCCGCTTAGTTCGCTTATGCCTCGGGCCGGCCCTGCACGCCCCCACCCTCACCACTCCCCCATCCTCACCACTCACCCATCCTCACCACCCCCCCCCCCATCCTCACCACTCCCCCATCCTCACCACTCACCCATCCTCACCACTCCCCCCATCCTCACCCACTCACCCATCCTCACCACTCTCCCATCCTCACCACTCCCCCATCCTCACCACTCCCCCATCCTCACCACTCCCCCATCCTCACCACTCCCCCATCCTCACCACTACTTCAACCTCACCACCCCCCCCCCCCCCATCCTCACCACTCCCCCATCCTCACCACTCACCCAACCTCACCACTCCCCCATCCTCACCACTCCCCCATCCTCACCACTCCCCCACCCTCACCACTCCCCCATCCTCACCACTCCCCCCCATCCTCACCACTCCCCCCATCCTCACCACCCCCCCATCCTCACCACTCCCCCATCCTCACCACCTCCCCCACCCTCACCACCACCCATCCTCACCACTCACCCATCCTCACCACCCCCCCCATCCACCCCACTCACCCATCCTCACCACCCCCCCCATCCTCACCTCTCCCCCATCCTCACCCCCCCCCCCCATCCTCACCACTCCCCCGATCCTCACCACTCCCCCATCCTCACCACTCCCCCATCCTCACCACTCACCCATCCTCACCACTCCCCCATCCTCACCACTCCCCCATCCACCCTACTCACCCATCCTCACCACTCCCCCATCCTCACCACTCCCCCATCCTCACCACTCCCCCCATCCTCACCACTCCCCCATCCTCACCACTCACCCATCCTCACCACTCCCCCATCCTCACCACTCCCCCATCCTCACTACGCCCCCACCCTCACCACTCCCCCATCCTCACCACTCACCCATTCTCACCACCCCCCCCCATCCTCACCACTCCCCCATCCTCACCACTCACCCATCCTCACCACTCCCCCATGCTCACCACTCACCCATCCTCACCACACTCCCATCCTCACCACTCCCCCATCCTCACCACTCCCCCATCCTCACCACTCCCCCATCCTCACCACTCCCCCATCCTCACCACTACTTCATCCTCACCACCCCCCCCATCCTCACACTCCCCCATCCTCACCACTCACCCATCCTCACCACTCCCCCCATCCTCACCACTCCCCCCATCCCTCACCACTCCCCCACCCTCACCACTCCCCCATCCTCACCACCCACCCCCATCCTCACCACTCCCCCATCCTCACCACTCCCCCATCCTCACCTCTCCCCCATCTTCACCACTCCCCCATCCTCACCACTCCCCCATCCTCACCACTCCCCCATCCTCACCACTCCCCCACCCTCACCACTCCCCCACCCTCACCACTCCCCATCCTCACCACCCCCCCATCCTCACCACTCCCCCATCCTCACCACTCCCCCACCCTCACCACTCACCCATCCTCACCACTCACCCATCCTCACCACCCCCCCCCCATCCTCACCACTCCCCGATCCTCACCACTCCCCCATCCTCACCACTCCCCCATCCTCACCACTCACCCATCCTCACCACTCCCCCATCCTCACCACTCCCCCATCCTCACCACTCCCCCATCCTCACCACTCCCCCATCCTCACCACTCCCCCACCCTCACCACTCCCCCACCCTCACCACTCCCCCATCCTCACCACCCCCCCCATCCTCACCACTCCCCCATCCTCACCACTCCCCCACCCTCACCACTCACCCATCCTCACCACTCACCCATCCTCACCACCCCCCCCCCCCATCCTCACCACTCCCCGATCCTCACCACTCCCCCATCCTCACCACTCCCCCATCCTCACCACTCACCCATCCTCACCACTCCCCCCATCCTCACCACTCCCCCATCCACCCCACTCACCCATCCTCACCACTCCCCCCATCCTCACCACTCCCCCATCCTCACCACTCCCCCATCCTCACCACTCCCCCATCCTCACCACTCCCCCATCCTCACCACTCCCCCATCCTCACCACTCCCCCATCATCACCACTCACCCATCCTCACCACTCCCCCATCCTCACCACTACCCCATCCTCACCACTACCCTATCTTCACCACTCCCCCGTCCTCACCACTCTCCCATCCTCACCACTCTCCCATCCTCACCACTCCCCCATCCTCACCACTCCCCCATCCTCACCACTCACCCATCCTCACCACTCCCCCATCCTCACCACTCCCCCATCCTCACCACTCCCCCATCCTCACCACTCCCCCATCCTCACCACTCACCCATCCTCACCACTCCCCCCATCCTCACCACTCCCCCATCCTCACCACTCCCCCACCCTCACCACTCCCCCACCCTCACCACTCCCCCATCCTCACCACCCCCCCCATCCTCACCACTCCCCCCATCCTCACCACTCCCCCACCCTCACCACTCACCCATCCTCACCACTCACCCATCCTCACCACCCCCCCCCCCCATCCTCACCACTCCCCGATCCTCACCACTCCCCCATCCTCACCACTCCCCCATCCTCACCACTCACCCATCCTCACCACTCCCCCATCCTCACCACTCCCCCATCCTCACCACTCCCCCATCCTCACCACTCCCCCATCCTCACCACTCCCCCACCCTCACCACTCCCCCACCCTCACCACTCCCCCATCCTCACCACCCCCCCATCCTCACCACTCCCCCATCCTCACCACTCCCCCACCCTCACCACTCACCCATCCTCACCACTCACCCATCCTCACCACCCCCCCCCCCATCCTCACCACTCCCCGATCCTCACCACTCCCCCATCCTCACCACTCCCCCATCCTCACCACTCACCCATCCTCACCACTCCCCCATCCTCACCACTCCCCCATCCACCCCACTCACCCATCCTCACCACTCCCCCATCCTCACCACTCCCCCATCCTCACCACTCCCCCATCCTCACCACTCCCCCATCCTCACCACTCCCCCATCCTCACCACTCCCCCATCCTCACCACTCCCCCATCATCACCACTCACCCATCCTCACCACTCCCCCATCCTCACCACTACCCCATCCTCACCACTACCCTATCTTCACCACTCCCCCGTCCTCACCACTCTCCCATCCTCACCACTCTCCCATCCTCACCACTCCCCCATCCTCACCACTCCCCCATCCTCACCACTCACCCATCCTCACCACTCCCCCATCCTCACCACTCCCCCATCCTCACCACTCCCCCATCCTCACCACTCCCCCATCCTCACCACTCACCCATCCTCACCACTACCCTATCCTCACCGTTCTCCAATTCACGCCGCCCCCTCTATCCCTAATGTTCCCCCTCTCCCCACCAATCACCTCCCTCCCTCCCTCTCCCCCCATCCCTCTCCGTTATTCCCCTCTCCCCCCTCTCCCCCCTCTCCCCCTCTCTCTCCCCTCTCCCCCCTCTCCCCCCCTCCCCCCTCTTTCCCCCCTCTCTCTCCCCCCTTTCTCTCCCCCTTCTACCCCCGCTCCCTCCCCCTGCTGTTCTCTCTCCCTCTCTGCTCTCCTCTCTCCCCCCTCTCCCCTCTCCCCCTTTTCTCTCTCCTCTCCCCCCCTCTCCCCCTCCCCCCTCTCCCCCTGCTGTTCTCTCTCCCTCTCTGCCCTCCTCTCTGGCCATTGCCGCTCCACTCTTCCACATTCGTCACCGAGAGACAATCGCGACTGCGGAGACGTGAGACGGGAGCGGCGCACGTGAGTGGGAACACACCCTGAGACACACACACACACACACGGAGATATAGACCCACACACACACCCTGATACATACACACACACTGACACACACACACACCCTGAGACACACACACCCTGAGACACACACACACACACACGGAGATATAGACACACACACACACCCTGATACATACACACACACACTGACACACACACACACCCTGAGACACACACACCCTGAGACACACACACACACGGAGATATAGACACACACACACACCCTGATACATACACACACACACTGACACACACACCCTGAGACACACACACCCTGAGACACACACACACACACACGGAGATATAGACACACACACACACACACCCTGATACATACACACACACACTGACACACACACACACCCTGAGACACACACACCCTGAGACACACACACACGGAGATATAGACACACACACCCTGACGCACACACCATGAGACACACACACACTGACACACACACTAAGACACACACACTGAAACACACACTGACACACACACACTGACACACACACACTGACACACACACACACCCTGAGACACACACACACACACACACTGAGACACACACTGACACACCCTGACACACGCACACACCCTGAGACACACACCCTGACACACACACACACTGAGACACACACACACTGAGACACACACACACACACACACTGAGACACACACACACTGACACACACACACTGACACACACACACCATGATACACACACTGACACACACACACACACTGACACACACACACTGACACACACACACACGAAGATATAGAAATACACACACACACTGACACACACACACACCCTGAGACACACACACCATGATACACACACTGACACACATACAGACACACACACACCCTAACACACACACACACTGACACACATACACTGACACACACAATATAGACACACACACAAACACTGACACACACACACACACACTGAGACACACACACCCTGACACACACACCCTGACACACACACACACTGGCACACACACACACACTGAGACACACACACCCTGAGACACACCCTGACACACACACACCCTAACACACACACACCCTGAGACACACACACTGACACACACACACACACACACTGAGATACACACTGTGAGACACACACACTGAGACACACACACACACCCTGATACACACACACACACTGACACACACACTGAGACACACACCCTGACACACACACACCCACACACCCTGACACACACACACTGAGACACACCCACACACCCTGACACACACACACTGACACGCACACACCCTGACACACACACACACCCTGAGACACACACCCTGAGACACACACACACTGAAACACACACACACATCCTGACACACACGGACACACACACTGAGACACAAACACACGGAGGTATAGACACACACACACCCTGAGACATACACACACACGGACACACACACGGACACACACACACCCTGATACATACACACACACGGAGATATAGACACACACACTGAGACACACAAACACCCTGAGACATACACACACCCTGACACACACACCCTGACACACACACACTGAGACATACACACACGGACAGGGTGAACAGACACATACACAACTACAAAGATCCCCGGTGTAGTCTTAACAGACTGTCGGGGCAAGTGCTGTTAGCGAGCATCTGTGAAGGCCGGCACGCCTTTGTCTCCCCAGTGGCGATGTTCATACATTGCACTAAGATACTCATTTGAGGCCGAGTCGACCGAGGGGAGGCCCAGGGCTGGTTTGAGAATCGAACTCGCGTCGCCGGGTTTCGTAGCGCAGCGCGCTGACCACGACACTGCCGCTCCCCGCACGCACATCCACACGCGGGGCGAGAGAGGCAGACGAGAGGGCAGACACGCAGATGGACATCCAGAAAGACACAGAGAGAGAGAGAGAGAGACGCCGTGAGACAGACACAGAGACACAGAGAGGGACAACGCTGTCAGACAGACTGACAGACACAGAGAGACACCGTCAGACAGACACAGAGAGAGAGAGAGACGCCGTGTGACAGACAGACACACAGAGAGAGAGAGAGACCGCCAGACAGACAGACACAGAGAAAGAAAGAGACACCGTCAGACAGACAGACAGAGAGAGAGAGAGACGCCGTGAGACAGACAGACAGACAGACACAGAGAGGGACAACGCTGTCAGACAGACTGACAGACACAGAGAGACACCGCCAGACAGACAGACACAGAGAGAGAGACGCCGTGAGACAGACACACAGAGAGAGAGAGACACAGAGAGACAGACACACGCCGTGAGACAGACAGACAGACACGGAGAGAGAGAGAGAGAGAGAGACGCCGTGAGACAGACAGACACAGAGAGAGACGCCGTGAGACAGACAGACAGAGACGTGAGACGGACAGGGGGATTAATGCTGTAGACAGATGCACGCGCAACAAACACGACGCGAGGCGGACGCACGCGAAGGTGAGTGAGGACACGCGGAAAAACAAACAAACAAACAACACACAAAGACAAAGGTCCCCCGTATAGCCTTCATTGATCGTTGGTGGGGGGGGGGGCAAGTGCAGTTAGCGAGCACCTCGGACACAAACAGAGAGGCGACTTGAGATCACACAGACAAGGGGGACACGCGGCCTTTCGCGAGTACACGCAGACGCAGACAAACCCAAGATCACCCCGTATCGCACCTGTGAAAGACGGCACAGCGCACAGTGGCGATGTTTACTATACACCGCGCCAGGTACTCATGTGTGGCTGAGTCGACCTAGGCGAGGCCCAAGACCGGTTTAGATAATCGTCGCTGGTTGTTGGCCGTGAGCGGTTCGCAACGCAGCGCGCTAACCAATGCGCCACCGCTCCACACGCACACACACACATAAAGATCCCCCGTGTAGCCTTGAACAGACTGTTGGGGCAAGTGCTGTTCGCGAGCACCTGTGAAGGCCGGCACGGCGCACGAGGGGGTGGGTGGCCAGAAACAATAGCAACAGTCTCTGACTCACCCGTGCTAATGTTTACACACCTGAGCGGGCTCTATATTTAAGGCTGAGTTGACCTAGGGGAATCCCATGACCGGTTCAAATATTCGTCTCCGACATGGAGCTGTGAGCGGCAATCGAACTCGGGTTTTTTGCCGGGTCCGTGGCGCAGCGCGCTAACCACGACGCTACCGCTCCCCACACTCACACGGTCAGACACACGCGCACTCACACATGAGGACACATACGTGGATGCCCCAGTCTAGCCTTGTAGACTGTTGGGGAAAGCGCCAGCACCACACCCGGCCGCCTTTGTCTCCCTAGTGCCGATGTTTTTTACACACGGCACTAGGTACTAATTTCAGGCTGAATTGACCTAGGCGAGGCCCCGGGACCGATTCAGATATTGCGTCAGTGATGTTTGCCTTGAGACGGATTCGAACTGGGGTCGCTTTGGTTGGTAGTGCAATGTGCCAAGCCGCTCTAACCACTCACACTACCGCTCCTCACGACCAATACAAAGACAAACATCCCCCGTATAGGCTTAGCAGAATGTAGGGGCAAGTGCCGTTCGCGACCACCTATGAACCTTTCATGGCCAGCAGGGCAAAGGAGGCGCTTGAGGTGGCCAGCACCACGCCCGACCGCCTTTGTCTTCCCAGCGCTGTTGTGTTACAACACCGCACCGGGTTTTCGTTTTTGCTTGTTTGTTAAGGCTGAGTCGACCTAGGGGAGGCTTCGTCAAATATCTAACCACAGGTATCGGTCGTGATCGGTCATCGGCTGTCCGTGGAGGGTGGTTGTGGGGAAGGGGGTGGGGTGGGTGGCTGTTGTTCACAGCGCAGCGCGCTCATCACAGCGCCACCGCTCCCCGTACGAGTGGAACAAACACGCGCACGCACACAGGGAGAGACGCGGCGCGCTCATCACAGCGCCACCGCTCCCCGTACGAGTGGAACAAACACGCGCACACACACAGGGAGAGACGCGGCGCGCTCATCACAGCGCCACCGCTCCCCGTACGAGTGGAACAAACACGCGCACGCACACAGGGAGAGACGCGGCGCGCTCATCACAGCGCCACCGCTCCCCGTACGAGTGGAACAAACACGCGCACACACACAGGGAGAGACGCGGCGCGCTCATCACAGCGCCACCGCTCCCCGTACGAGTGGAACAAACACGCGCACGCACACAGGGAGAGACGCGGCGCGCTCATCACAGCGCCACCGCTCCCCGTACGAGTGGAACAACACGCGCACACACACAAGGAGAGACGCGGCGCTGATTCACGACGGCGGCTGCGCGCGCTGTGACATCCCCCACAGTTCAACGCCAGCGCCTCGCTCGAGTCGCGACTCAGCGCCGCCGCCTCCTCTTCCTGCTTGGTAATTACGCCGCGGTTACCCACCTGCCCGACGTGGTTACCCACCTGCCCACCGTGGTTACCCACCGCGTTACCCACCGACCCACCGCGTTACCCACCGACCCACCGCGCAAGCTCGCCACTCCGTTGCTTGTGCCGCCAGCAGCAGCAGCAGCAGCAGCAGTGTCGCCTGCTGCTGCTGCAGCTGCAGCTGTACAAGGTACCGGATTGGCTCTGTAACGATGCATGCGTTACGCCGAGTGTGTGTGTGTGCACGTGTGCGTGTGTGTGCGTGTGTGTGCGTGCGCGTGTGTGCGTGTGCGTGTGCGTGTGCACGTGTGTGCGTGCGCGTGCGTGTGCACGTGTGTGCGTGTGTGCGTGGGTGTGCGTGTGTGTGCGTGTGTGCGTGTGTGTGCGTGTGTGCGTGTGTGCGTGCGTGTGTGGTGTGTGCGGTGTGTGTGTGTGCTATGTGTGTGGTGTCATGCACGCGTGTGTGCGTGCGATGTGTGTTGCGTGAACGCGCTGTGCATGGATATGCGCCTGGGGTGTGTGCAGGAAATGCACGGCATGTGGTGGATTTGATGTGTGGCTGATGCGTGTGCGGTGCATCTTTAGGTCTCGATCTGCAGCTGATGTGGGGTGCACATGGGTGTCTTGAGTATGTGGTGCGTGCGGTGTTCATATTTGAGTTATATATGTGCGTGCATACAGTGTTATGGGATTTGTGAATATAGGTGGATGTGGGGCATATGGATGTGGTGTATATGTTGTGTGTGTGTGGGGGGTGTGTCTATGGACGTGGTGTCTACATATGTATGTGTGTCGTTTCTGTGTGTGGTTAATGTGTATGTGTGTTGTTGGGAGCGGTGGTGTAGCGGTTAGCGCGCTGCACTACGAACCTGGCGATCGGGGTTCGATTCCCGCTCACGGCCACAAACACCGGGTGACAATTATAACCACCGGTCCTGGGACTCCCCTAGCTCGACTCAGCCTCAAATGAGTACCTGTTGCGGTAAGGGAGACAAAGGCGGTCGGGCGTGGTTCTGGCCACCCCCATCCCCCAGTGTGTCGCTATGAGCACTTTCTCCAACAGTCTGTTGAGGCTATAAGGGGGATCTTTGTCTCTGTTGCGTAGAAGTGGTGTGTATGTACGTTAGGGGTATCCGTGTGGTGTATATGTGTTGTGCATTTTGTTTAGCTGCGTGTGTTGTAGGTGGTGTGAATGCACGTTTTTGTATGCGGGTGGGGTATATGTGGAGAGTGAATGTGTGCAAAATTGATGCGTGTGATATATGTGCTGTGTATGTGTGTATAGTATACGGTTTCTCGTGTGTGTGTGATGCATGTGTATGTACGTTAGATGTATGTATGTGGTATTTGCAGCATGTGTAGTTGATGTGTGTGGTGCATTCGTTGTGTGCGACACGTGTGAGACTGTATGTATTTGATGTGCGCGCGTACCCGTGTGTTGTACGTGGGTGGAGTGCGTTCGATGTGTAAGTATGCATGAGTGCGTGTCGGGGAGCGGTGGTGCAGCGGTTAGCGCGCTGCGCTACGAAGCCGTAGACCCGGGTTCCATTCACGCTCACGGACAACGCCAGTGACGATTATCTGAACCGGTTCTGGGCCTCCCCTAGGTCGACTCAGCCTAAAAAGTGCGGTGTGCACACATCGCCGCCGGGGAGACAAAGGCGGCCGGGCGTAGCGCTGGTCGCCCACCCACCCCCCCCCCCTAGTGTGCCGTGCCGGTCTTCATAGGTGCTCGCTAACGGCACTTGCCCCAACAGTCCGTTCAGGCTACACGGGGGATCTTTATACGTGGGTGTAGTGCATTTGCTGCGCTCGTGTGCATGCACTCATGAGGGGTGTGTGCATTCGAAGTGTATGCACGCGTGTGTCGACGTGCGTGTGTGTGTGTGTGTATGTATATCATTGCCTGCACCACCATTTTACAAGTGGGGGGGCTAAGTGACGTCAGGACGCGGATAGGGGGGGGGGGCTGAGTGTAGCTGTGTGGAGTAGCTGTAGCTGAGGGGACACAGGGAGGCTGAGTGTAGCTGTGTGGAGGAGCTGTAGCTGAGGGGACACGGAGGGGCTGAGTGTAGCTGTGTGGAGGAGCTGTAGCTGAGGGGACACGGGGGGGCTGAGTGTAACTGTGTGGAGGAGCTGTAGCTGAGGGGACACGGGGGGGCTGAGTGTAGCTGTGTGGAGGAGCTGTAGCTGAGGGGACACGGGGGGGCTGAGTGTAGCTGTGGGGAGTAGCTGTAGCTGAGGGGACACAGGGAGGCTGAGTGTAGCTGTGTGGAGGAGCTGTAGCTGAGGGGACACGGAGGGGCTGAGTGTAGCTGTGTGGAGGAGCTGTAGCTGAGGGGACACGGGGGGGCTGAGTGTAGCTGTGTGGAGTAGCTGTAGCTGAGGGGACACAGGGAGGCTGAGTGTAGCTGTGTGGAGGAGCTGTAGCTGAGGGGACACGGGGGGGCTGAGTGTAGCTGTGTGGAGGAGCTGTAGCTGAGGGGACACGGGGAGGCTGAGTGTAGCTGTGTGGAGGAGCTGTAGCTGAGGGGACACGGGGGGGCTGAGTGTAGCTGTGTGGAGGAGCTGTAGCTGAGGGGACACGGGGGGGCTGAGTGTAGCTGTGGGGAGTAGCTGTAGCTGAGGGGACACAGGGAGGCTGAGTGTAGCTGTGTGGAGGAGCTGTAGCTGAGGGGACACGGGGGGGCTGAGTGTAGCTGTGTGGAGGAGCTGTAGCTGAGGGGACACGGGGAGGCTGAGTGTAGCTGTGTGGAGCAGCTGTAGCTGAGGGGACACGGGGAGGCTGAGTGTAGCTGTGTGGAGCAGCTGTAGCTGAGGGGACACGGGGAGGCTGAGTGTAGCTGTGTGGAGGAGCTGTAGCTGACACGGGGAGGCTGAGTGTAGCTGTGTGGAGGGGCTGTAGCTGTAGCTGACACGGGGAGGCTGAGTGTATCTGTGTGGAGGAGCTGTAGCTGAGGGGACACGGGGAGGCTGAGTGTAGCTGTGTGGAGCAGCTGTAGCTGAGGGGACACGGGGAGGCTGAGTGTAGCTATGTGGAGGAGCTGTAGCTGACACGGGGAGGCTGAGTGTAGCTGTGTGGAGGGGCTGTAGCTGTAGCTGACACGGGGAGGCTGAGTGTAGCTGTGTGGAGCAGCTGTAGCTGAGGGACACGGGGGGGCTGAGTGTAGCTGTGTGGAGGGGCTGTAGCTGAGGGACACGGGGAGGCTGAGTGTAGCTGTGTGGAGGGGCTGTAGCTGAGGGGACACGGGGAGGCTGAGTGTAGCTGTGTGGAGGGGCTGTAGCTGAGGGACACGGGGAGGCTGAGTGTAGCTGTGTGGAGGGGCTGTAGCTGAGGGACACGGGGAGGCTGAGTGTAGCTGTGTGGAGGGGCTGTAGCTGAGGGTCACGGGGGGGCTGAGTGTAGCTGTGTGGAGGGGCTGTAGCTGAGGGACACGGGGGGGCTGAGTGTAGCTGTGTGGAGGGGCTGTAGCTGAGGGGACACGGGGAGGCTGAGTGTAGCTGTGTATAGCAGCTGTAGCTGAGGTACACGGGGAGGCTGAGTGTAGCTGTGTGGAGCAGCTGTAGCTGAGGGACACGGGGGGGCTGAGTGTAGCTGTGTGGAGCAGCTGTAGCTGAGGGACATGGGGGGGCTGAGTGTAGCTGTGTGGAGCAGCTGTAGCTGAGGGACACGGGGGGGCTGAGTGTAGCTGTGTGGAGCAGCTGTAGCTGAGGGACATGGGGGGGCTGAGTGTAGCTGTGTGGAGCAGCTGTAGCTGAGGGACACGGGGGGGCTGAGTGTAGCTGTGTGGAGCAGCTGTAGCTGAGGGGACACGGGGAGGCTGAGTGTAGCTGTGTGGAGGGGCTGTAGCTGAGGGGACACGGGGAGGCTGAGTGTAGCTGGTCACATCACCCCTTCGTGTGCTGTACCGACATTATTAATAGGTGCTTGCTAACAGCACTTGCCCCAACAGCATGTGAAGGCTGTACGGGGGATATTTGTCTCTGCATGTTGTGTGGGAGGCGGCAGTGTAGTGGTTAGCGTGCGGTGCTTCTAAATCGGCCAACATCAGTGACTTACGGGGTACTCTCTGAATCGGTCCTGGCCTTCTCCAAGGCCGACTCAGCCTCAAATGAGTACTGGAGAGACATGGGGCCTATGTCTGAGCGTGTGAGTGCGGGGAGCGGTAGCGTAGTGGTTAGCGCGCTGCGCTACGAACCCGGCAAAAACCCGAGTTCGATTGCCGCTCACAGCTCCGTGTCGATGACGAATATTTGAACCGGTCCTGGGATTCCCATAGGTCAACTCAGCCCTTAAATATAGAGCCCGCTCAGGTGTGTAAACATTAGCACGGGTGAGTCACGGTGCTGCCCGGACGAGGTACTGGCCACCCACCCCCTCGTGTGCCGAGGAGGTATTCATAGGTAGGCGGTTCTCGTTAACAGCACTTGTCCTAAGTCTGTTGAAGGCGACACGGGGAGATGAGGGGGGATATGGATCGTTGCCTCTCTAATGTACCCGTGGGTCAGAATACCTTTGACCAAATCACGTTTACGTTACTTTGGCAAATCCACACACTCGACTCAGTACTCGTCAGTAACGTTTCACAATTTGCCACATGCAGTTGGCAGCGGGTGGGGTGGTTGGTCGTCGGTGGGTAGGCATTGGGTAGTCGGTGGGTAAGTGGTGGGTAGGCGGTCGGTAGTCGAAGATGGGATGATGCTACTGCCGGAGTTGCAATGGTCAGCTCCCTGGACTCTGATCCAGAGATCGCTGGGCCGATCCGGGGTTCACACATATTTTAGTTTATTACTTAAACATTTACTTACGTATTCATAGCTTGGTTTCAGAGAGCTCGGATACAAGTGGAAATTGCGGATTGTTTTCACGTCGCTACAAAGGGCAGGTTATAATCGCGTTTGACATCAATTCGACGTTTTTCTTGTTTGTTACAGAGATTCCTGAGTGTTCATTTGGTGGTTACCGACACGCTCCGGAGTTGATCTCCGCCTGAGCGGAGATGACCACCTATGAAAACGTAAATTCTAGGATCTAAGTTTCGTTTTTGTTAACGGAAATTTTGAATGAACCGCGGGGTATGATTCAAGACATCACCAAAGGGCTGCGAAGTTGGTGGGCGCTGGATACAATAATGGACAAAAGTGAAACTTCAAATGTGCAACAGGCTCGCTACGCGATTGAAAATGAAGTCATCTCTTGGACCAGGGATCGACAAGCTGCAGTCTCGGAGTGAGTAAGGAGCCGCTTCGTGACAGTGATTTTATTAAGGAGCACACCGCCGTGTCTCGCATTCGCCACCACTACCACCACAGCGCATTGCGGACCTCTTGAAATATTGAGTTATTTTTTTTAATACCGAACTCGAAAATGAACGTCTCTTCTTCTTGGTTCTTTCGGTAAAGTCACGTCGAAGGGAAATAATAAAGTAATAAAAATAAAACATAATAAAATACAATTCTCACGACGTTTCGGCCACAACGCAAGCAGCCGTCCTCAGGTGAAGAACAGGTCTGTCGGAAAGTTATTCACCTGAGGGCGGCTGCTTGCGTTGTGGCCGAAACGTCGTGAGAATTGTATTTTATTATGTTTTATTTGTATTACTTTATTATTTCCCTTCTACGTGACTTTACCGAAAGAACCAAGAAGATGAATTCCTGCAGTCACGAAAGCTTTACATCGAAATTGACCGTCTCTTGTTGTTATGTCGGTTGCCCACCTCTGCCGTGAACGGACGGACGGGAGCGTGTTTTAGAAAAACGGATCGGAGTATCATCTTTAAGGATAATCTTTCATACCGCCGGACGGCAAGCGGTGGCTACCCTGCTTCACGTGGCTAGCCTGCCATCCAGCGAGTGTGGAGGCAGCAGCGAAGGGGTTGGTGGATTACCACGCACCAATGTTCTGCAACGCCCTCCCACCTGAGTGGGCGTCGACACGGAGCCGTATGGCCGTGACAGGAGGAGGCGGAAAGGGCAAAACAAATGGGGACTCCCGCATCTTTGCCGTCTGTACGGGGATCGAGCGTTGCCCCGTCGCACGCGTGCTCCGGGTTGCATCCCGCACGCTAACACCACACTGCGAGCCGCGGCTCTCCGGCCCAACGACCTGGAACACGGCGACCCACATCGCCATCGCATCGGGATCCGTCGCCCCGAGTCTAAGCCCGTTTTGCAACAGACCATAAAACGGCGATGTTTCAGAGAGCCTCCTTTCAACGTGTGATCAACGCGCACTCTTTCGATTTAAAGCTTTCGTGACTGCAGGGATTCATCTTCTTGGTTCTTTCGGTAAAGTCACGTCGAAGGGAAATGCTAAAATAATAAAAATAAAATAAAATGAAATAAAATTCTGGGAATTCTGAGAATTTTAGTTTATTATGTTTTATTTTTATCATCATATTTTTATGTTATTATGTTAAATTTTTATCATTTTATTATTTCCCTTCTACGTGACTTTACCGAAAGGACCAAGAAGAAGAACAATGCGCACTCGTGATGGACTGGACTCATCATAGTGCGCAAGAACAATTGTTCTTACTTACTATTAGGCCGATAACACCTTCATATATAGAGGACCGCAGAGCTTGGGAGGGGTAGGGGTGGGCATTTTGCACCCGTTCACTTCGTGGCCGCTACTGCTGCTGCATTTCCTCTCGTCTGTGGTTCCTCCTCGAGGTGCCTCTGAGTCGTCATCTCTCTCTCTCTCTGTCGGTCTCTGCGCGCTTGCGGCGTGTTATGAGCTGCAACGAGTATTATAATTATATTGATATCAATTATAATTATTATAATTATAATAATTACGAGTTGTACTAACCCGGCTTCGCCCGGGTCTTGGATTCACCACACCCGACCGCTCTTGTTTCCCCACACCACGCCAGTTACTAGTTTGACGCTGAGTCGACCTAGCGGAGGCCCAGGACCGGTTCAAATAATCGTCACCGGTGGTGGCCTTGAGCGGGAATCGAATTCGGGTCGCCGGGTTCGTAGCGCAGCGTAGCGCAGCGCACTACAATACACTGCGTTACACGTCCACATGCGCGGGTCACGTGACAGATGTGACGTCACAGCTCATTTGCCGTGCTAAAACTAAATGCATTATTGAGCTCCTCCCCCCCCCCCCCCAAAAAAAGTGAATTTTTATATTTTCTGCATGGTGTACAGTCTGGAAAGTACCCACATGGCAAATGTCAAGTTTGTTGCATGTCGAGAAGTACGCTAAACATTTTGAACAGGCACACATTCACAACGTTGCCTTGTATAGATATGGAGATGTAGATTATCGAGTCGTGTACGTCTCTGTCGGGTTTCTCGCCCTGGCAGCCACCAGAGGCGCTACTGAGGTCGCGCTCACACACAGTGCCACAAACGAACCACACACAAGTTCAAGTTCATTTATTAGGTATAGCCCTGTGAGCCATTCGGCTCTTGAATCGGGTGCAACCGCAACAAACAAAAAACAACAACATGAACAAAAAACATCTTAAAGTGAATATGTGACTAAGTGCAAACAGAAAATCCAAGAAAAGACAGCAAAATATTGCAGAAAAAACACCGTACACCAACGCCGTGTGCAAAAATCCCAGCGGGATGCAAGTCAAACAACAACAACAACAACAACCACAAGACAACTTAGATTAAGGCCATCAGTCTAACTCTGTACTACAACAAACAAACATGGCTCAACCAACACACAGCGCATTCCTGGCGGCACGGGAACAGGCGTCACGATGTCCAAACACCGGATAGAAACATTTCGCAAGGAACCCGGCTCTGCAGGGACGCACGCGCACTTGTGGTGAAACATCCAAACAAAACAAAAGACACGTGCTCTGGTAATGTGGAACCACAATGCGCCGCTGATGCGGTCAAGGGGCGTAAAACCATCGTCAAGCCAACTCTGGTCATACTCGCAGCAGCAGCAGCAGCAGCCGGCCTTTGGCTCAAACATCGAACAGATGCGCTTCTGAGGCCGTCTGGAACGCTCTTCCCGTCCGCTATTAGGAAGCAACTGGGCGCTGTGGCACTTTGAAATCGTTTCTTCAGAACCGCCTTTTTGTGTGTTGAGTCTGTTGTCCTTCCCCCGCGCCTCCAATTGGCGCGGTTGGCTGCGTACGGCGCGAAAGAAGTTCAACACGCGCGCATAGTGTACCGCTCGCACGCACGTTCAAGAATCCTGTTGCTGCGACGGGCATCTTCGCGGAGGAGAGAGAGAGAGAGAGACACGTGGGAGCCGTTTGCCATAATTAAGGAGGCTGTTGCCTCTCAAATGAGATTAAAATTACGAAACAATTAGAGGCGGCGTTGAAGCACCTGCTGGATGGAGGCCTCCTCCCCACGCGGCCCCAGCAAACGTGCCGGCAACGTAGCGCCAACGTTGCTGGCACGTCAGTTGTAAACGTTGGGCCCAACGTTTGTCCGACGTTCCGTGGGGTGCCGTCGGTCGTGAGATTTTTATTTTCATTTTTTTGGGACCATACCTCACCACGCCGGTCAGTGCGGGTTAGTGAATTGGGGGGTAGATAGGCGGATGAAGGGGGGCGAGGGGGAGACGCGAGATTTTTGATTCGCCACGGATCTATGGGGCCGTGTTCAGGGGAATCGAACTTAGGTTGGCGCGGGTCTAGAGCGCAGCGCGCTAACCACTGCGCCACCGCTCCCGAGGTTGATGCACGCGCAGTCGATCGCCATCGAGGGTCAGAATCTCCGCCGTTGCCTCTGACCGCCAATTCACTTCAGAGTCGCGATTCTTTGCAACGGAGTTGCGGTCGCCTGGATACTCAGCGTTCAGAGGTTCGACGGTTCGATTCCATTCCCAGGTGCGTGAATAGAGACAATATGGGGCAAAGTGTCATAAATCACAACTCAATTCCTCTCCCCCCCCCCCCCACCTGTGTCCACCGAGCAGTAAGTGTGTGAATGAGTTGATCGCAGATGGAAGTTCGGCAGGTTGCGAGTGGTGGGTTCAAGTGTGGGTCCTCCTGCCTCTTCTAAGACCTCTGGCCCGCTTGGAGGAGTAGGCCAAAAATTACCCTCCAGCCTCGCGGGATAATCTCTCTAGAGCTCCCCATAGCGGTGGCGTGAGCAGGCAATTGCAAACCGGTTGCGAGCAAATGCACGGCCTGGTTGCGTGCGATTAAACCGCTCACGCGTGGACCGGTTGCATGCAATGAGTTGCGCACTTTTTGGTCGCTTGCAACTGGATCCCTTATAGAGAGAGTACTGTTCGCGGGACGCATCTGCAATCGGTTGCTGCTCACGGTCGAGGTGGACTCGACTCGCAGGCGACGCCGCTCGTCAACACTTTGTGCGGCCGCTGCGATTGGCCGCTTCCATCCCCTAAATACCCTTGTGCTGATCGACTTACCCGCTCGGGCGATGACCACCAAAAAGCCGTCGTTTTTAAATCCTTTATATTAAGTTCGCATGCTTGCTTGCGTGCGTGCTTGCTTGCTTACGACCGTGCAAATATTTCGGTCGTTTTTTAACCCACTTCCCGTGATCCAATCGAGCTGACATTTTCCACACAGACTCGTTGTGCCAGACAATTAATGTTCGTGAAAAAAAAATTCCCAAAATTTTACACTTTTTAGGCAAAAAAAAATTATTTTACATATATTTAAATAGAACTCATTCATCGCTTTGGCTGAACGTCACAGTATAAGAGCCCAGAGCGTAATCCCTCTACAGGCCGTGGCGGAGTAGCGCAGTTGGTAGCGCCCTCGCTTCCCATGCCAAAGGTCGCGGGATCGATCCCCGCGTCCTCCACAGGCGAATATATTTTAAATCGTTCATATTAAGTTCGCTTGCTTGCTTAGGACCGTGCAAATATTTCGCTCGTTTTTTAACCCACTTCCCGTGATCCAATCGAGCTGACATTTTCCACACAGACTCGCTGTGCGTGACAATTTATTTTCGTAAATTTTTTTCCCAAAATTTTACACTGTCTAGGGAATTTTTTAAAAATATTTAATTACCAATTGTTTAATGGTGGCATGCAATCATCTGACCCATAGGTGGCAGCCATCTCAAGCCAGAGGACGAGAGGACTCTAGCCGCCACGCATATAAAGGATTTATAGTGAAAAACTTTGTTTTTACGGGTTAATTTTTTTTGGTTTTGTTTTGCAGGCGGCGATAGAGTTGCGCGATTTGTGTGTGAGTGTTTCGTGAGTGTGTGTGTGCGACTGATTCGCTCTGGGCGTGGACCCGGCTAATAGCAGATGGGCACAATGGCACGTTGCTAGACGAATTTTCCGGTGGAGTTATTTTGTAATAGTCTTAATTTGGCCTTCACGGCTATTGGACGTAATTAGTGGTGAGCAAGCACGTTTAAACAAAATTAAAAAAAACACACTCAACACATTTGTCACGACAAATTATGTGGGTGGCCTTTAAAAGAATAGAAAAAACCAACCCGTATATCATAGAGTCTTTGTTTCTTTCGGTAAAGTCACGTAGGTAGAAAAAAAAATAATAGATCACGACGTTTCGATCGTAACACAAGCAATCGTCATCAGGTGGTTAGCGCACTGCACTACGAACCGTGCGACCCGAGATCGAGTCCCACTCACGAGGAGCAACATCAGTGGCGAATATTTGAACCGGTTCTGGGCCTCTCCGAGGTCGACTCAGCCTTAATGGGGAGACAAAGGCGGCCGGGCGTGGCGTAGACTCACCCACCGCTTCGTGTGCTGTGCCGTCCTTCATAGGCGCCACGCTAAGCAGCACTTACCCCAACGTTCTATGAAAGGCTATAGGGGGATCTTTGTATTTGTGGCTACGAGTGTGCGCGTGTGTTTAAACAGCACGCACTCAATTGATTATGCACGTTCGTGTAATTTCTCTCTTTCTTTAAATATTTATGAATCAACACGCGTTTGCATTGAGTGGATTAATCTCGGCAAGGAATGCACGGGCACCCGCAATCATCCGCAATCCCTAAGTCCAGGACACGGACAACGTCTGTGACGTTCCTTGTAAAGTTGAAATCTGCGCGTTCGTTTTCATTGGCTGAGCACTGCACCCAATTACCCACCAAAGCGGCCAGCAACAATTAGCACTCCTTAAGGTTGCAACGGATCGGAGTTGATGCGTTTGTTGACTTGAGCAAGGTTGTTGTTATTGTTAGATCAGCAGAAAAGATGACTGGGATGGAATTCAAACGTGGAGAGAGAGAGAGAGAAAAGTGTTGTGCCCTGCAGTGTGGTGCGTGGGTGGGTGACTGTGTGAGTAGGTGGGTGAGCGAGTGAGTTTATGTGCGAGTGAGTGCGTGAATGTATTATTGTGTTGGGGAGCGGTAGTGTAGCGGTTAGCGCGCTGCGCTATAAACCCCGGCATCCCAACACCTGTGACGATTATCTGAATCGGTCCTGGGCCTCCCCCAGGTCGACTCAGCCTCAAATGAGTACCTGGTGCAGTGGGTAAAATCGTCGCCACTAGGGAGACAAAGGCGGTCGGGCGTGGTGCTGACCACCCACCCCCTCGTGTGCCGTGCCGGCTTGCATAGGTGCTCGCTAACAGCACTTGCCCCAACCGTCTGTTAAGGCTATACGGGGATCTTTGTCTTTGTTTCAGTGTGTTGTTGTGACCTGCAGTGTGGCGAGTGAGTGATGTGTGAGTAGGTGGGTGGTTGAGTTAATGTGTAAGTAGGTGAGTGAGTGAATATGCGTGTGTGAGTGAATGTGTGAGTAGGTGGGTGAGTGAATGTGCGTGTGTGAGTGAGTGTGTGAGTGTGCTGCTGTGACCTGCAGTATCGAGGTTGGACACAGTAATAGATGAGATGGAAGAATCCTTATCCCGACGAACACACCTTGGGTCGAGCAATCAAGGAGTGAAGTTCACGGGCAGATTAGCCGTGGTAGTAGCAGCAGCAGCAGCGATAGAAGAGTGACACAAAGTTGAATGGCTGTGGGTGAGCGAGTGACTGGAGCGAGTGACTGGAGCGAGTGACTGGAGCGAGTGACTGGAGCGAGTGACTGGAGCGAGTGACTGGAGCGAGTGACTGGAGCGAGTCGGTGCGCGCTGGATCATCAATCAACGGGCGATGGCTTTACATTATTAACGGCGCACAGGATCAGAATTAACGTATCACATTTGGCATTTTCAAAGTTGGATAATCCGAGTATGAGATTACTTTAATTTAATTAAGTTTAATCATTTACTCCCCCCCTCCCCCCACGGGGTGCTGAAGCGTACTTCTCCCATCCTGGTGAGTTCGGCTTGGTGAAGGCGATCGGTGTGGGGGAGGGGGGTGGTGGGGGTGGGGGTTAGGACCGATTTAGTTTAACACGTGCAGGCTTTCGCGACCAATATTATTCATAATAAACGTTTTTGGGTTAGATCGCGTTATTTATAAATGTGTCGTAACCCTCCACCACCCGACACGGCCAATCAGTAAAAAAAAGTGTCAAGTTGACAAAAGGCAAAAAGTTCACGACTTTAGCCTACCGGTGGAGGGTTACGACACATTTGTAAACAACGCGATCTAACCCAAAAACGTTTATTATGAATTATTATGAGGACCGATTTAGTTGTCACCCTTCAGCCACTCACGATGGCCATGGTCAGGGATCGAACTCAACTGGGTGGGTTTGGAGCGCGATGTGCTCACTCGCTCCAGCCGCAGATTTGCCTGGACATCTTGGTCACAGAGAGGCCACGTGCAGCCCTGCAAGTGCTCGATTGCAACACTGCTGGCAGAAGGACCTCCTCGAAAAACACTCTCTCTCTCTCTCAGGCACAACAACAGTTGACACAACAATAGACACAACAATGGACACAACAACAGTTGACACAACAATAGACACAACAATGGACACAACAATTGACACAACAGTGGACACAACAACAGTTGACACAACAACAGTTGGCACAACAATAGACACAACTACAGTTGACACAACAATAGACAACAATGGACACAACAACAGTTGACAATAGACACAACAACAATAGACACAACAACAGTGGAAACAACAACAGTGGACACAACAATGGACACAACAACAGTTGACACAACAATAGACACAACAACAGTTGACACAACACCTGAGCTACCCATTGTGCCCCCCCCACCCACCGCCCCCCTCGCTCCAACACCCCCCCCCCCCATATTTCACCTCCCTGCCCCCCAATCCCCACTCAAGCTGTCTCCATGTTCTATCCGCAGCTACATGAGGCCCCGTCACAAAGCCTGACGGGAGGGAGACCCCGAGGTCGGGACGCTTTGCATGGAGCCGCGGCCATGGAGACCCCTCATCGTCTGCCACCGACTTCTCCCTCGCGACCATCGCCAGCAGCGCCTCCATCATCGCCATCGTCGTCACCGTCTTCATCATCTTCTTCTTCTCCATCATCGTCGTCATCAACGACAACAACAAGAACAACAACAACAAAAGCACCTCCATCATCATCAACATCATCATCATCGTCTCCATCAAAATCATCGTCTCCATCAAAATCATCGTCGTCATCATCACCATCGGTGCCGCCGTCGACATCATGGCAGTACACCTGCTCATCGTCAACAACAACAACATCAACATCATCAACAACATCGTCGTCATCACCCTTCCCGTCCACACCACCCCCGTCGGCCCTGCTGCTGCTGCTCGCCCTGCTCGCCGTGTGGGCTTTGCTGTCGTCCGCCGCCGACGAGGTCCAACCCAGGACCACGACGAGCCCCAAACGGCGGCACCACCACCCCGGCTTCGCCAACAGCCGTGGCCGTGCGCTGGCCACCACGTTTCCATCTCCTCCTCCTCGTCGTCACCCCCCAGGACCTCCTACTCCTCCTGCTCGCAACAACAACAACAACAACAACGACAACAAGAACAACCCAACCACTGGCCGACCCTCCCGCACATCGTCCTCCAGCCAGGAGGCGAACACCTGCCGCGGTTACTACGACGCGATGGATCAGTGGGACCCCCCATTCAGCTGCAACAACAGCGGCAGCTACAGATACTGCTGCGGCACTTGCAACGTGCGCTTCTGCTGCACGGACCCACAGCAGCGGCTCCATCAGGACGCGTGCGCCAACCACGTGACCCCCTCGCGGAGCCCCACGCCGATCGCGGAGGAGCCCACGGAGAGCAACGTGGACGTCTCCACGGGGGTCGTCGTCCCGGCCGTGTGCGGAGTCATCGCCGTGCTGCTGCTGAGCGGCGTGCTCGCCAAGATGGGGCTCGACAAGGCTGCGGACGCGGCCAGGAACATCAACTTGCCCATGTGAGTCAATGTGGGTAGAGGTTGGTTGGTCGGATGGTGTGTGTGTGTGTGTGTAAAAACACATTGTCCTGCGGAGGGAGCTGGTAGGAACGTTGGGTTGCTCGGTCAATGGCCAGGGTCAACGGCGGCGTGGTGTATTCCGCAAATGTGCCCGACTGTGAGGGCGAGCACAAGCCGGCGTGAGTAGGTTAAACGTTGAGTTTTATAAGGCCAGCACGCGGTGACCAGCCCCTCCCTCCCCACCCAGCCCCACCCCTCCCACCCCCCACCCAGCCCCACCCAGCCCCTCCCCACCCTCCCCACCCAGCCCCTCCCCACCCAGCCCCTCCCTGCACGACGGACACAATAATTCCCTGTGAGCTGGTGTAACTAGGATGTTCCTACCAGTATAAATGAATACTGCCACTACGGGTGAAGCAATGTAGAACTTGCAAGCTGCCAGGCCTGTCGGTTAAGTGAGCCTGCCACTGCGTCGGCCAGGAACATCAACTCGCCCGTGTGAATCAAGCAGAGAGGTCGTGGGGGGAGGGGGTGGGAGAGGAGAGTGCGGACTATAAGGGAGGTGGTATATGTGTATGTGTTAATTTCGCCGCCTGCTATAGATTACTGAGGGGTTGCGTGTTGCTTACCAGTTACTCGTAGTGTGGCTATTAATACGCTAACTAAAAAACTGGGTCAGATTTTTATTTTATTTTTAAACGCAATTCTCATCAGGCCCTGTGGTGTCAAAAAATGCATTCTCCAACTCTTCTTGTTATTACAATCACTCTCTCTGCCTCCGTAGCCTCTCTATACGCTGTGAAGAAAGAGCATTTTGCCGAGATGTCGTCTGTTGTATATTATTTATTTTTTTATAAAGTCCACAGTGCTATTGACGAATGTGTCAGATATTAGGCGAAGCGTTCTTTTTCGGTGACGGGGTAGGGAGAGACCACCTGCTCAATCAATGGCAGCTGTCTGGATTCTATCTCAGAATCTCGGCTGCGGAAGCTCTCGGCTCTGACCCCTGACCTCTGCGCCATCCGGGCCGCGCCGTCACAGCCTCCACTTTTCGTTGATACCAAGTATCAAGGAACACGTGCCGAAGATAGGAAATATAGACGTAAATAAGGAAAAAAATATATACTGGTAGGAACCTCCTGGTTACACCAGCCCACGGGAGATTATTGTGTCCGTCGTGCAGGGAGGGGCTGGGTGGGGAGGGTGGGGAGGGGCTGGGTGGGGAGGGTGGGGGCTGGGTGGGGGGGGGGAGGGTGGGGAGGGGCTGGGTGGGGAGGGTGGGGGGCTGGGTGGGGAGGGGCTGGGTGGGGAGGGTGGGGAGGGGCTGGGTGGGGAGGGTGGGGCTGGTTGGGGGGGGGGAGGGTGGGGAGGGGCTGGGTGGGGAGGGTGGGGGCTGGGTGGGGAGGGGCTGGGTGGGGAGGGTGGGGCTGGATGGGGGGTGGGAGGGGTGGGGCTGGGTGGGGAGGGGCTGGTCACCCCGTGGTGCCCTTATAAAACTCAACGTTTAACCTACTCACGCCGGCTTGTGCCTGCCCTCACAGTCGGCCATATTTGCGGAATACACCACGCCACCGTTGACCCTGGCCATTGACCGAGCAACCCAACGTTTCTACCAGCTCCCTCAGCAGGAATGTGTTACCCAATACAATTGTTACTTTATTTTTATTTTATTTTAAAGTTATTTGGCCTGGGCTCACGGACTATTTTGTAGACGATGATGTGGTGGTGGCCAGGAGATGTCAGTACAGCGTTGGGTTCAGCGCACAAGTTAAGTCAAAGGATTAAATCTCTCTCGTGGATCGCATCAATTTGTGCGGAGCGCTGAGTGGTACGCGTGGTGGGAGCTCTGAGTGGTACGCGTGGTGGGAGTTTTCTCTCCCTGTTTTCTCCACTTTCCTCCTCTCGCACGGGAAGCCAAACTCTGCCCATTCGTGGCTTCAATCAACACCCCCAACGTGGCAGGACAGTCTTGAGAGCCTGCGAAGATTACCCGGATAAATACTCTTAGTTCTTTCGGTAAAGTCACGTAGGTAAAAAAATGAAATTAAAATTAATAAAAAAATAAAACAATAAAATCACGACGTTTCGGAGGCAACACAAGTCTCCGTCATCAGGTGGGACCGTCACAGCCAGATTTGCTGCATCAAAGCTTAAAATCTAGAATTACCCGGATAAACCCATGGCCTTACTTCCACCGCTCACATTCTTATTACCTGAAGAGTCCTCGGATGGACACGATATTTTCTGGGCACAGCAAAAAGTAGTCGATGCAATGGGTGTCTATTTTTTGCATTTTTTTTTTTACATCTTAACACCTCCCGTGCCATTGCCAGAAAGGCTGACGCCTATTTTTCTTCTTCTTCTTTCATCATTTTGATACCGGAAAAAAAGGTCCCAGAGAAATAAGTTTTCGTCTTCCACTCTTCCTTAACGACTCACCGCGCCGCTCGTCACTAACGCCGAATGAAGGTGTCACGGCTACATTGGGACTGCAGTGGAGTGTGATCCGTCACTCACATCCACGGCGTGTTGTATCGAGGGGGGCTCTGTGTGTGTCTATGGGTCTCTGTGAGTCTGTGGGTCTTTGTGTGAGTCTGTGGGTCTCTGTGTGAGTCTATGGGCATCTGTATGAGTCTGTGGGTCTCTGTGGGAGTATGTGGGTCTATGTGTGAGTCTGTGGGTTTCTGTGCGGGTGTGTGGGTCGTTGTGTGAGTCTGTGGGTCTCTGTGTGAGTATGTGGGTCTCTGTGTGAGTCTGTGGGTCTCTGTGTGAGTATGTGGGCATCTGTATGAGTCTGTGGGTCTCTGTGTGAGTATGTGGGTCTATGTGTGAGTCTGTGGGTTTCTGTGCGGGTGTGTGGGTCGTTGTGTGAGTCTGTGGGTCTCTGGGTGAGTATGTGGGTCTCTGTGTGAGTCTGTGGGTCTCTGTGTGAGTATGTGGGCATCTGTATGAGTCTGTGGGTCTCTGTGTGAGTATGTGGGTCTATGTGTGAGTCTGTGGGTTTCTGTGCGGGTGTGTGGGTCGTTGTGTGAGTCTGGGGTCTCTGTGTGAGTCTGTGGGTCTCTGTGTGAGTATGTGGGCATCTGTATGAGTCTGTGGGTCTCTGTGTGAGTATGTGGGTCTGTGTGTGAGTCTATGGGTTTCTGTGCGGGTGTGTGGGTCACTGTGTGAGTATGGGGTCTCTGTGTGAGTCTGTGGGTCTCTGTGTGAGTATGTGGGTCTGTGGGTCTCTGTGCGAGTCTGTGGGTCGCTGTGTGAGTCTGTGGGTTTCTGTGCGAGTCTATGGACCTTTGTTTGAGTTTATGCGTTTGTGAGTCTATGGCACTCTGTATGAGGCTGTGGGTCTCTGTGGGTCTAATTGGCTGTGTCAGGTGGAGGTGAGTTTATGACACAATTACATTTACGTGATCTAACTCAAAAAAACTTCATCATGAGCAAGTCTGCCTCTTGCTAATGCCATCTTGGCGAAGTCGGTGATCAATGTTTGATGAGGCATTACTAGCGAAGCTCTAAAGAGCTGTGAAACCCGGGCGTCTAGGAGGCCAGTTAATTAAGCCAGCATTCATAATTAATGTGGGTGGCATTGCATTAATCATCACCACCACAACCGCGGCCGCTGTCATCATCATCATTATGAAAAAAATTCCACAAAGCAAATATGAGTCTGTGTCATCGTAGTGTCATCGCAGGTCATCAAGAAAAGAAGTGTCACCAAACGGCATTTAATTTCAAAACCCCGGCCGAGTTCGTTAAACTAAATTTTGGCTGCTGTAATTTTCGCAAGCGATGAGCCACTTCATTTGTCGATCATCTGTGATCGCCTTACCTGCTAAAATATTTGTAAAAAGTAAAAAAAAAATAAAGCATTTAAATGCGCAGACAGATTAGGTCGCGTAAAATGTGTGTCGTACAACCCTCCACCACACCCCACAGTCAATCACGTGAACGCAATTAGCCAAATAAATCTCCGTAACCCCCTGGGCCACCGTCCCCCCCACCCTACTGCCTACCCAACCCCACCCGTTTCGGTTGTGGTAAATGTTGGAAGAATTATTAGAAACTCGCCTTTTGCCCGTCCAAGGACGGGTTTATTGCAGCACATCTGAAACTTGCAAGCGAAAAGCAGACCGCCACGTGATATATTCATTGCATTAATTTGTGTGTAATTAGTAAGGCCGCGGTGACACAGACTTATTACATTTAAAGGTTATATAATCCCTTGTTCATCACGACGTCCTTTTTACTTCGATGTCTCAACAGCGTGACGGAGATCGCGTGACGTGAGGGTTCTGCCTTTGTAGTGAGGGTTGTGAGTTGACGCCGAGGAGGGGGGAGGAGGCGCCTCGCCCCCCCCCATGTGGATTGACGTCACCCGCTAATTATTATTCATGGAGGGGGGGTGTCCATTTGGAGGACGTCACCTGTTCATGATTATTAATGAGGGGGGGGGGCTGTTCGATGTGGAGTGACGTCACCCGCTCATGATTATTAATGAGGGGGGCTGGTCGACGTGGAGTGACGTCACGCGCGGGACACACAGACATTCTTGGCTCATTATCGTGGTAAATAAAACCTCGGCACATTTGTCAATAACTGCGTGCGGCATTGCAAAAATAGAATAGGGCACGTGTCAGGTTTGGGCCTTTTCTTAATAGGAATTAAATAGAATGGCCAGAGAGACAGTGTGGATAGTAACACTCATTAATAATGAGTTGGAGACGACACGTGTTCATACCACGGAGCGTCATGAGAATTACATTTTTAAAATATGAAAATTTATCTTGACCGATTTTTTAATCGGTATGACAATAGTTGCCTAACGGTGGCTATCGAAGGGGTTGTTTGTTGTCTGTTACTCAATAGTCTATAACACTGGTCAACACACTTTTTCTAACATAAGGTATTCCAACGGTTTCAATGTAATTTTGGGGTGCTGATTCCAAATCTGGCATCAGTTTTTGTCTATCACATGTTTTTGAGATGTCAAATATTGCATTTTCAATAAAAAACTGCAGAAGAAAAGTATTAAATAAATGTGGATATCTACATACAATGATATTATAAACACACTATTCAAAAAATACAGCACCATATTTTAACACTAAAGCAGTCACTGACTCGCAACAACTTGCAATCATAAGTGACAGAGTTAATTTCGGGTAAAATCAATGAAAATGAGGTATGCCGATAGCATAAAAATGAGATGTGATAGAGCAAATCTGAGATCAGTTTTGGAATCAACACCCTGAAATTAGTCTAGAACAGCTGCAAAAGTCCAGGCCAGAATTTTGTTGTTGTTGTTGACCAGTGTAATTTTTGATGGCCCAGCTAACAATTACATAACTACACACGTGGCGTTTAAAAAACAACAACAACAACAACAACAACAGTTTATCAGGCCCCCATTGTGTATACGCCGGATGGATTGTTTGCATGGACCACGCTTGCCAAATGTGAACAACAGCAAACATCTACCAACAATTTGTCCAGGGCCTTTCCTGGGCAATGAGTCGCGAGACTCAACGAGGCTCTCCTGGGTTAGACGAACACAATCGTTATATTGATGATAATGATAATATAATAATGTTAATAATATAATAATAGTGATAACAGTGATATCATACTCTTACTTTTTTCGGTAAAGTCACGTAGGTAAAAAAAGAAATTAAAATTAATAAAAAATAATAATAATAATGACATCATGGGATATCATGGGATAAAAAAACGCGGGGGGCAGCATGGTGAGGCCTTCATCATCCAGCAGTGGAGCCATGAAAGCTGACGACGACGATGACGGTGATCGCGATCGCACACAAACAAAAAAAATCACGACCGCGTTTGTCGCGAAAATCATTCGCCACCCCACCCTATCCCCCCCCCGCCTACGGGAACCTGAAATCGACATCTCGTGGTCGCAAAGCGCCGGCGAGACCGGCCGACCGCAGAGACACGCGCCCGATGACTTTGACAGGGCGCTCCAAGGCCACTCACGGCGTCGTCCACTTTGGCTTAGAAAAAATAGACCCAACACGATGTCACCGCGTTGAGTGCGGCGGCGGCGGTATTAAAAGGTATCGATCGGCCATGTCGGCGGTATTGAGACGGATCAGGGGGCAGTGCGTCTGCTGCTCTGCTGTGGTGCGGGTGACATCGGCGGCGGAGGTTTTGGCGCGCCGCGCTGCGAACCCGGCGACGCGACGGGTTCGATTCCCGCTCACGGCCAACACCGGTGACGATTTTCTGAACCCGTCCTGGGCCGCCCCTAGGTCGACTCGGCCTCAAATGAGTACCTGTTGCGGTGGGTAAACATCGCCGCTGGGGAGACAAAGGCGGCCGGGCGTGGTGCTGGACCACCCACCCCCTCGTGTGCCGTGCCGGCCTTCATAGGTGCTGCTTGCTAACAGCACTTGCCCCTACGGTCTGTTAAGGCTACACGGGGGATCTTTGTCTTTGGGGGAGGTGGTGGTAGGGATGGAGGGGAGTGCGGTGGTGGTGAAGTTCCATTCCTGTGATAATCCACAGATCGGCTGGCGCAACGCCTCCTACCCCCAACCCATTGCCAAAGTAACGTGGAATTTCCATCAATTTTTTTTAGGGTCAGAAGCTGAGATGAAGTATGGATGTCCTCATTGCTCCATGAGCAGAGAGAAATATAAAATATATATATATCTACTTTCCTTGTTTTGTCTACAAAAAGTAATGACGATTGTGTTGTCTGGCTCTACTGAGCCTTAGGCATTAACACTGAACCCGAACAATCGTACACGGGTGATTGAGTCTGTCTCTCTGAGTCTTGGGCGTTAACGGTGATGGCAAAGGGTGGACGGCCATTAACCACCCCTGGACCGCCTTTGTCTTCCTTTGTCTCACCGATAATTATCAGGGACGCCCTTTTTTGTTTGTGTTTCCGGGATTGTCCAACAAACTCATTCGGTGTTAATGTGTCCAAGCGTCCCAGTGTGGCAGAAGCGTCTTGAAAAAGCGTCTTCGAGACGGGGGGGGGGGGGGGTTAGGTGACCTTCTGACCACGTGCCCATACTGGGCATCTGTGAAAAAGCGCTTTACAGCTCATCGGATTCCTCCACTGTATGAATAAATATTCTCGTTCTGGAGCGAATGGCTTGCGAGCAGTGGCAGAGCTGTGATGTAATCTCGCTCCATTAACACGACATGCGCGTCAAAGGTAGAAGATGGAATCCAATTGTCCCGTTGCTAAGACAATTGTTGTGTTGGTAAAACAAGGAAACGAAACAAATCGATGCCGTCCTTAACCCCCCGGGGAACATGCCGCTGTGGACTGACGTGATGTGGACTGACGAGGGGGTTGACTGACGAGGCGAGTTGAGAACCCGAACAACTCGAAGGTTTGTTTCGGTAAAGTCACGTAGGAAAAAAAAGAAATAATAAATTATTGAGATAATCATAATAGAAATAAAATAATAAATCACGACGTTTCGGAGGCAACACAAGTCTCCGTTATCAGGTGGGACCGTCACAGCTAAATTTACCGTATCAAGTGCTAAATTTACTGTTATCAATTTACTGTGACGGTCCCACCTGATGACGGAGACGTGTGTTGCCTCCGAAACGTCGTGATTTATTATTTAATTTCTATTATTATTTAAATTATTTATGATTTTTTTATTTCTTACCTACGTGACTTTACCGAAAAAAAACCTACGCGTATGAATCCTTGCAGTCACGAAAGCTTCAAATCTACAACCCTAACAACAACAACAAACGACAACAACAACAACACAAAGACAAAGGCGCGGCCCTGGAAGTTCCCTGCCGATGGCGCTGCAGGTGGTGCCCGCGAGGCAATGACCTCGTGCGACCCGGCCCCGGATCTCCGGCAGGCAGAGTTGGACCCCAGCTACCCGGCGGCTGATGTTGGGCAGCGGCGACGATTGTCCGACGCCGCGGTGCTGGGGCCTCCCTTCCCCTAGGTCGACTCGGCCTCGAACGAGCGGTGAAGGCCAAGGCGTTCGTGGCGTGGCGCAATCGCAGAGCTTCGCGGCTCGCGGGATTTCTTCCCGGCTGAATGTTCTGATGCTTAATCGGATCGGGGCCATTTCCATATTCTCATGGCATCATGGCATGGATCGTTCTCTATGGAATCAAACGAATCTTTTGCTCCCACACCGCGTGGGCAGTGAGAGGGAGGGGGGGTGCTAGAGGGAGGCAGTGGGGGGTGCTTGGGACTAACCCGATAAAAATGATTTTGTTATCTTAACTCCGTAATGTGTCCAAGTCGCAGCGAACGCGGGCTTTAAGAATATCACGAGTGCATCTTTGCATGCCTCGTTTTCTATAGCTCACAGGGAGGGGGACAAGACAGACAGAGAGAGAGAGAGGAGATTGCAAATCTCATCTCAAGCACTCCCGTCTCTCGCCTATTATCAAATAATAATAATAATGATGATAGAGTAATCCGAGGAAGTTCACACCTCCACCCGTCACCTATCACCATCGGTCGACGCCCATTAAACAAATTATGCGGCGATGCTGCTGCTGCTGCTGCGTTTGCAGTGGTTCACAAGCAACAATCAATAACAACAACAACAACAACACACTCAGCACGTTCGTCAACAAACAAAACAATCAACAACGGTCGACGACGTTTCGGGCAATGGCCCTTCTTACTCGGCACGCGCAATGATCGTCTTGTCACGGTCAATCCACCGCTGGACGAAGGATCTTCCGTTGTCGTGGGCCATCCCTCGCGGGTGATGGGACGTCGTGAGAGCGATGATGACGATCCGCACGTCATCACCGCACGGGGCTGATCCCGACGCTCCATCTCCGTGCCGTCGGTGCTATTCACGAACCGGAAATTGAAACGTGACGCGGAAAGTTCTCGGCCTCGTTGGGCAAAACAGAAAACAAAGATCCGTCCAAGTGTCGGGGTCTTTATTGGTGTATTTACGGGCAGAGCTGTGTTAATCTGCTGCTAGATGAAGGTTTACCCACGCCGTGATAGTCATTGTGTGTGTGGGGATGGGGGGGGGTGGCCATACTTCACCACGCTGGTCCGTGCGGGCTGATGAAAGGGTAGGAAGGCCCAGGACCGGTTCAGATGTTTAACCCAACAGCAGCAGCAATAACAGAGTCACAACAACAATATCTCTCTTATCACAGTTATTATGCTCATCATCAGCAGCAGCATCATCAGCAGCAGCATCATCAGCATCATCATCAGCAGCAGCATTATCAACAGCAGCGCCATCATCAGTAGCAACGGAAGCAAGAAGAGCATTAGTGTCATCACAATTATCATCACCATCAACGGCATTATCTTCAGCGGCATTAATATGATCATCAACTCAGCAGCAGCAGCACGTTGTGTGGGAGCTGATGGCCTGTGTGTGGTGATGGTGAGTGGGAGCTGATGGCATCTGTGTGGTGATGGTGAGTGGGAGCTGATGGCGTGTGTTTCGTGATGGTGAGTGGGAGCTGATGGCATGTGTGTGGTGATGGTGAGTGGGAGCTGATGGCGTGTGTTTCGTGATGGTGAGTGGGAGCTGATGGCCTGTGTGTGGTGATGGTGAGTGGGAGCTGATGGCATGTGTGTGGTGATGGTGAGTGGGAGCTGATGGCGTGTGTTTGGTGATGGTGAGTGGGAGCTGATGGCATGTGTGTGGTGATGGTGTGTGGGAGCTGATGGCCTGTGTGTGGTGATGGTGAGTGGGAGCTGATGGCATCTGTGTGGTGATGGTGAGTGGGAGCTGATGGCGTGTGTTTCGTGATGGTGAGTGGGAGCTGATGGCCTGTGTGTGGTGATGGTGAGTGGGAGCTGATGGCATGTGTGTGGTGATGGTGAGTGGGAGCTGATGGCGTGTGTTTGGTGATGGTGAGTGGGAGCTGATGGCATGTGTGTGGTGATGGTGTGTGGGAGCTGATGGCATGTGTGTGGTGATGGTGTGTGGGAGCTGATGGCCTGTGTGGTGATGGTGAGTGGGAGGTGATGGCGTGTGTTTTTGGATATGGCGCGTGGAAGGTGGTGGTGGTGGTGGTGAGTTGAAGGTGGTGGTGGTGGTGGTGATGTGTGGGTGGTGATGGTGATGGCGTGGGGGGGTGGTGTTCGAGGCAATGTGTCTGTGTGGGTCAGAAGGTTATGGTGTGTGTGCGTGTGTGTGCATGTGTGTGTGCGCGCGTGTGTGTGTACGTGTGTGTGCGTGTGTGTGTGTGCGTGGTGATGCTGTGCGTGTGTATTCGAAGCTGGCGTGTATGAGACCTGGTAGGTGATAATGATGTGCGTGTGTGTGCGTAGGGAGCTGATGGTGCGTGTGTGTGTGTGTCTGAGAGAAGGCACGTGTGGGGAGCGGTAGCGTAGGGGTTACGACCCCAACACCGGTGACGATTTTCTGCGTCGGTCTTGGTCCTCTCCCTAGGTCGACTCAGCCTCAAATAAGTACCTTGTGCGATGTGTATACATCGTCACTGGGGGAGACAAAGGCGGCCGGGCGTGGTGCTGGCCACCCACCCCCTCGTGTGCCGTGCCGGCCTTCATAGGCGCACACTAACAGCACTTGCCCCAACAGTCTGTTACAGGCTACACGGGTGATCTTTGTCTTTGCGTATTAGAAGAGGCGTGCGTGTGTGTGTGTGTGTCGAAGCGAGGCCATTGGGTAACCCCGTTGCCCAAGTGCGATATGATTACGGGCGCTTGCGTGAGAGAGTGATTGTAAGGCCATGGGCCGGATGAGGCTGAGCGGCAACGGACGTGGGAAGGAGTCTGCGCTATTCCTCGTGCGGCTTGCCATCAGGCGCAGCTGTCCCCGTCACGACGTCTCACGCAGCATACCCGCGAGCACGCGAGCTCCGTAGGTAAATCAGGTGCGCGGATATTGCGAGTTTGCTGCGACGTCTTGAGTGACGGAGGGCGCCTTGGTGGAAACGACATCATGGGGGGCGAGATGGGAGCTCACAAGGCTGTCACTTAGCGGTGAAATGTTGTTGTTGCGCGCGCGTGCGTGTGTGTGCGTGCGTGTGTGCGCGTGCGTGTGTGTGTGCGTGTGTGTGTGTGCGTGTGTGTGTGTGCGTGTGTGTGTGTGTGCGTGTGTGTGCGCGTGCGTGCGCCTGCGTGCGTGTGTGTGTGTGAATGTGGGGAGCGGTGGCAAAGCGGTTAGCGCGCTGCGCTATGAACCTGGCGACCCGGGTTCGATTCCCGCTCACGGCCAACACCAGTGACGATTATCTGAACAGGTCCTGGGCCTCCCCTAGGTCGACTCAGCCTTAAATTAGTACCTGGTGCGGTGTGTAAACATCGCCACTGGGGAGACAAAGGCGGTAGGGCGCGGTGCTGGCCACCCACCCCCTCGTGTACCGTTCCGGCCTTCATAGGTGCTCGCTAGCAGCACTTGCCCCCTACAGTCTGTTAAGGCTATACGGGGGGATCTTTGTGAATGTATGGGGAGCGGTGGCGCAGTGGTTAGCACATTACGCTACGAACCCGGCGACCCGAGTTCGATTTCCCGCTCACGATAAATAGCAGTGACGAATTTTTGAACCCCTCCTGGGCCTCCCCCCTAGGTCGACTCGGCCTCAAATGAGTACCTGGTGCGGTGTGTAAACATCGCCACTGGGGAAACAAAGGCGGCCGGGCGTGGATTTCGAATCCCACGCTCACGGCCACCAACACGAGTCAGAATTATCTGAACCGGTCCTGGTGCCTCCCCCTAGGTCGACTCGGCCTCAAACGAGACAAAGGCGTCCGGGCGTTGTGTTCTGTTGCCGACCTTCATAGGTTTCTGCTCGATACACTTGCCCCCAAAAGGCTGCGAAGGCTACACGGGGGACCTTTGTCTTTGTGTGCGAATTCATAACCTGCCAGCACTTGGCCCTCGACCGTCTGTTCAAGGCGTGAGATTATTTATTGTTGTCGATATGCGTCTCTCTCAGCTCTCCGTCATGCTATACATACACATATACAAAGTGCTGCTGTGGAAATACGTATATTTTATTGGACGTACACGCAGCTCCTTAGCAGCAGCAGCAGCAGCAGCCTGCAACGTGCATCTTGATTCTTCTGCCAGATTCACGCTCCTCGATCAATCAGCCACTCAATTGAGCTGCCCAATGGTGACTCCCCCCCCCCCTATCTCCCCCCCCCACCCACCACACCTCCCCACAGACTCAAGTCCCTCGTTTGAGCATAAATCCTCAATTGGAGGGGGTGATAGATGGACACGCGACAAAAATCCCCCGCGATGTCTTTATTTATTTAAAATAGCTTATGTATATTTAAACACACACACGCGCGTGAGCGTGCGTGTGTGTGTGCACTTGTGTGGGTGTGTGCGTGTGTGTGCGCATGCGTGTGTGTGTGTGCACGTGTGTGTGTGCGCGCGTGTGTGTGCATGTGCGTGCACGTGTGTGTGCACGTGTGTGTGCGAGTGTGTGTGCGTGTGTGTACGTGTGTGCACGCGTGTGTGCGCGTATGTGCGTGTGTGTGCACGTGTGTGCACGTGTGTGTGCACGTGTGTGTGTGCACGTGTGTGTGCGTGTGTGTGCACGTGTGTGTGCACGTGTGTGTGTGCGTGTGTGTGTGCGTGTGTGTGTGCGTGCGCGTGTGTGTGTGCACGTGTGTGTGTGTGTACACGTGTGTGTGTGTGTACGTGTGTGTGTGCATGTGTATGTGTGTGTGCACGTGTGTGTGTGTGTGTACGTGCCCATTTAATCTGTCCCCGGCTGCCACTGACGAGGTTAGCTTGCTCGCTCGCCGCTGCTGCTGCGTCAGCTCGCGTTCTGAATGTCGCCCGAGACGGGGACGAGATTAAGTGGAGATGTATTTATATATATAATGATGTACACACACGTAATGCGGTGATGTGACACGCAAAGACAGATCCCCCCCCCCCCCACACAGCCCCTCCACCCCACCCCACGTGTCGTCTCTCACAGACTGTTGGGGCAGGTGCTGTTACCTATGTGGCACACGAGGGGGGTGGGTGGCCAGCGCCACGCCCGGCCGCCTTTGTCTCCCCAGTGGCGATGTTTACACACCGCATCAGGTACTCATTTGAGGCTGAGTTGACCTAGGGGAGGCCCAGGACCGGTTCAGATAGTCGTCACTGGTGTTGACCGCGAGCGGGAATCGAAACCGAATCGAACCCGGCTTGCCAGGTTAATAGCGCAGCGCGCTAACCGCTACACTAACGCTCCCACACACACTGACACACACACCTGACACACACACCTGACACACTGACACAAACACACTGACACACACACACTGACACACACACCGTCATTCACACACTCATTCACACACACGCACCCACGTATTCACTCACTCATACTCCACTCACACACTCATTCACTCACACTCATGCACACACTCATTCACACACACACACTCACCCACTTATTCACTCACTCATGCTCCACTCACACACTCATTCACGCACACTCATGCACACACTCATTCACACTCACACACTCACCCACGTATTCACTCACTCATGCTCCACTCACACACTCATTCACGCACACTCATGCACACACTCATTCACACTCACACACTCACCCACGTATTCACTCACTCATGCTCCACTCACACACTCATTCACGCACACTCATGCACACACTCATTCACACACACACACTCACCCACTTATTCACTCACTCATGCTCCACTCACACACTCATTCACTCACACTCATGCACACACTCATTCACACACACACACTCACCCACTTATTCACTCACTCATACTCCACTCACACACTCATTCACTCACACTCATGCACACACTCATTCACACACACACACTCACCCACGTATTCACTCACTCATGCTCCACTCACACACTCATTCACTCACACTCATGCACACACTCATTCACACACACACACTCACCCACTTATTCACTCACTCATGCTCCACTCACACACTCATTCACTCACACTCATGCACACACTCATTCACACACACACACTCACCCACTTATTCACTCACTCATACTCCACTCACACACTCATTCACTCACACTCATGCACACACTCATTCACACACACACACTCACCCACGTATTCACTCACTCATACTCCACTCACACACTCATTCACTCACACTCATGCACACACTCATTCACACACACACACTCACCCACGTATTCACTCACTCATGCTCCACTCACACACTCATTCACTCACACTCATGCACACACTCATTCACACACACACACTCACCCACGTATTCACTCACTCATGCTCCACTCACACACTCATTGACGCACTCTCGCACACACACAGTCATGCACAGAATTATTCAGCGTCTCTTTACGTATTGATAACCTCCTCCTCCCCCCCCCCCCCACCTCGTTTATATTTTATGTAAATGTACTTTTCATCTCATGATTGTGTGAATTAATAAACCTTTGAATTAATGAATGATTGTACTGACGAGTAAGCAAGTTGGTGAATGAACGCGGATCCGTCATAGTGAAGACTGCTGTGCGTGTGTCTCTGTATGAGGTGTGCTCGCTAACAGCACTTGCCCCAAGAGTGTGCAGAGGCTATACGGGGGGGGAGGGGCCTTTGCCTTTGCTTTGTATGCACGTGGAGGCTTTAATGGTGACACGTGTTCGCCGCTCTGCACTCGGGGTTTCGTGAATGTTTAAGATGATACCCAGCTTTAAAGCTTTCGTGACTGCAGGGATTCACATTCTTGGTTCTTTCGGTAACGTCACGTAGAAGGGAAATAATACAATATTTTTTTTAAATCATTTAAAAAAAAAAATATTTTATTTTATTATTTCCCTTCTACGTGACTTCACCGAAAGAACAAAGAATATGATACCCAGCGTCGAGAAGGATGAGGGGAGGGGAGGGAGATGGGAGGGGAGGCAGACTCGAGAATGAGACAATTGCAGAATGCGTTTAACCAATAAGTTGATTCCTCAGAGCCCATGAGCGAGAGGCTATACTGGATGTGGTGTCGTGGGTGTGGACATTCATTTAGCGGCTCGTTGTCCCAGACAGGAGCGGTTGATTTGTTTCCACGGTTCGTTGCGATGAAAGTGTATGCGTGTGTGCATGTGCCTCAAATGATTACCTGGTAACGGTGTGTAAAACATCGCCGCCGGGGAGACAAAGGTGGCCGGGCGTGGTGCTGGCCACCCACCACCTCGTGTGCCGTGCCGGTCTTCATAGCGGTTCGCTAACAGCACTTGCCCCGACAGTCTGTTCGTGGCGACACGGGGAAATCTTTGTTTCGTGTGCTCTGCTTATGGGTGAGACCGGTCACGGTGCTAAGGGTCATTGAGTGAAGGGTCACGAAGCCAGGGTCTCTCAGTATCTGTCTGTGGGACGAAGTGTCTAAACGCGTGTCTGTCTCCCTGTATATCTCACTGTCTCAGTGCTTGCAGTCTGTGTGTGTGTGTGTCTACCTGTCAACCCGATTAGCGCGCTGCACTTCTAACCCGGGAGACCCGAGTTCGGTTCCCGCTCACGGCAAACATCAGTGACGATTATCTGAACGGGCCCTGGGCCTCCCCTAGGTCGACTCAGCCTCAAATTGAGTACCTGGTGCGGTGCGTAAAAACATCGCCACTAAGGAGACAATGTTGGCTGGGCGTGGTGCTGGCCACCCACCCCCTCGTGTGACGTTCCAACCTTCATAGGTGCTCCTAACAGCACTTGCCCTAACAGTCTGTTCGAGGCTACACGGGGGATCTTCGTCTTTACACTATGAGATCTCTTTTACCAGTGGCAAAATATAATGGTAGGTTTTTACCCTTTTAACTGGTACAAAACTGACACCTTTATTCATTGCAAACATGATGCCTTGAATAAAGGTGTCAGTTTTGTACCAGTTAAAAGGGTAAAAACCTACCATTATCTTCGTCTTTGTTTCGTCTCCCTGCCCGTGTATCTCATTGTCTGTACATGCGCCTATCTATTTAATGTGTGCAGTCTGTCTCTGTGTGTCTGCACGCACGTGTACGTGTGGTCTTGGTTCGATAGATATGGGGCATCTGTCGTGTCGCGCAGGGCAGGAATCGGCCTCCCAAACGATCTCCTCTTCAACGACCCAAGCACGTCGTTGTTGACCCCCCCCCCATCCTCCTCTTCCCCACCCTTGGCCACGGCTAACAGCAGTGGCGAGTGATGTCCAAGCTAGACCCGTGCTCCACATTGGTTCAATGCAAGCGAACGCTGGTCCGGTTTCGACATGCAGCGTCTCATCAGCAGAGTCATCGGACTTGCTGGAAGCAATGCGGATGAATTGCCAGATGTTTCTAGGACCCCTGGTTCAGACTCAGATTCACCCTGCCTCCATCTCTCTCTCTCTTCATCCATCTCTTCCCCTCTCTCCATCCCTCTACACCCTTTTCTTCCCCCTCTCTCAATCTATCTCCATTCCTCTCCATCTCTCTCCATCTCTTCACCTCTCTCCATCCCTCTCTTTCCCTTCTCTCAATCTATCTCAATCCCTCTCCCCCCCCCCCTCCTTCCTCCCCACACACACAAGGAGGACCGCTCTCGTGGCCGCGTTGCCGAGGAGGGGAGGTACCCGAGAGGAGGAGGCGGAGAGCCACTCTCTGCGTGGAATCTCCCAGAGGGGCGGCTCGCTCCCGCGCTCCTTCAAGAACAACATCGGTGAGCCACGCGACGACGGTGGGGCCAGAGCATCGGGGGCAACGGGGCGATCGGGCATTCGATCATTGGCACATTGACACTTTGGAAGGCTGGGGCATATAACGTTGGGGCATTGGTTTCTTGGGGCAGTGGAGCATTGGGATTTTGGGGCATTGAGACACGGGGAGATGGAACATGGGGATTTTGGGACCCTGGGGAAATGGGATATGGGGTATTGAGACCCTGGGGAAATGGGATATGGGGTATTGAGACCCTGGGGAAATGGTATATGGGGTATTGAGACCCTGGGGAAATGGTATATGGGGTATTGAGACCCTGGGGAAATGGGATATGGGATATTGAGACCCTGGGGAAATGGGATATGGGGTATTGAGACCCTGGGGAAATGGGATATGGTGTATTGAGACCCTGGGGAAATGGGATATGGGGTATTGAGACCCTGGGGAAATGGGATATGGGGTATTGAAACCCTGGGGAATTGGGATATGGGGTATTGAGACCCTGGGGAAATGGGATATGGGGTATTGAGACCCTGGGGAAAGGGTATATGGGGTATTGAGACCCTGGGGAAATGGGATATGGGGTATTAAGACCCTGGGGAATTGGGATATGGGGTATTGAGACCCTGGGGAAATGGGATATGGGGTATTGAGACCCTGGGGAATTGGGATATGGGGTATTGAGACCCTGGGGAATTGGGATATGGGGTATTGAGACCCTGGGGAAATGGGATATGGGGTATTGAGACCCTGGGGAAATGGGACACGGGGTATTGAGACCCTGGGGAAATGGGATATGGGGTATTGAGACCCTGGGGAAATGGGATATGGAGCATTGGGACCCTGGGGAAATGGGATATGGGGTATTGAGACCCTGGGGAAATTGAATATGGGGTATTGAGACCCTGGGGGAATGGGATACGGGGCATTGAGACCCTGGGGGAATGGGATATGGGGTATTGAGACCCTGGAGAAATGTGACACGGGGTATTGGGACCCTGGGGGAATGGGATATGGGGTATTGAGACCCTGGGGAAATGTGACACGGGGTATTGGGACCCTGGGGGAATGGGATATGGGGTATTGAGACGCTGGGGCACTGAGAGAGTGGGTTAGCGAGTTTGTCCATGATACAAGCCAGCGCACGCGATGTTATTTGTCGTCTTGGGAGGGTTGTTGTTGTTGCGCGAGTCTGAGTTCACGTGCTATTGTTGTCGATGTGCAGCGCTCCGTTCAGTCGCGATTCCTAGTTCTGTCGGTGCCTCGGGAATCGTTTCGTACCTTTTGTGAGCCTCAAGATAACAAGCCGACGACGATGATGGTTGGGATATCGGAGCTTCGCATCGGATAGGGGCACGATGTGCATTGAGGAATTCGGTTAATAATTATAGAGGTTTTGTTGTTGTGACAGATCGCGTAAATATATGAATGTGTCGTTAAACCCGCCACCACCCGGCACAGCCAATTAGTGAGGTTTGTCACGTTTACAATAACGTGCCAATTCGTGTTGGAGAGTAAACCCACAACATTTACAATTCGAGTCCGACGTTTCGCCAGTAATCACAAGCAGCGTCATCAGGCGAAAGCCCACGTGCTCAACAGGAATTCGGTCGTCGTGAATTTGAGCTCCCACGTTGGCTGCGTGTGCACAAGCGGGGGACGGCTGCCACCTTGCTGCTGTGATGGGCACCACGCTGGGCTTGCGATCCGGAGGGGGATCGCCGGTTCGATTCCATCTCCTGGCGCGGCAACTGAGACAATAGTGCAGGTTTCTTAGCCCCCCCCACCACCCCACCAGCTCCACTCACTGCCTTTGTCCTGTCCAGACAAGCAGTGGAAGTGCTTAACACTACGGTGAGTAGCGGAAGGCGCGTGTGGTGGGGTACGTCGGGTCTGTTTGTTGAACTTCTTTCGCGCCGTACATAGCCAGCCACGCTAATCGGAGGTGCGGCGGGGGCGGGGTGAAGGTACAGCAAACTCGACACAAGAAGCAGCTCTACACACGTGCGTTTGTCGATCGAGATGCGTTCAAAGTGAACAGCTGCAGCGGCTTCCTAATATCAGAAGGAAAGAGCGTTCCAGACGGCCAGCAGATGCGCCGTATCTGAAAACGCCGCGCGATGCGGTGACCCCCACCGTCTTGAGCCGAACGCCGTTTGGGTAGCTTCCACCCTTTAGCAAAGCGTCTCACCACCGTGGAAGAGTCGGTGAATGTAGCGTCCGTCTAGAGAGAGGGTCTGTCTCTCTCTCTCGATCAAGGTTACCGTTGTAATAGCAGCGACTCGTGGGGTTTTCAGGGCGAGCACATCAACTCCCTCCGGGTCAAACAACAACAACAATAAAGACATCAAATGTCAATCGCAAGGAAGCCTGCGGCAGGCCACTCGCGCGCGCGGGGGAGATGAGCGGGCAAAAGTCAAAAAGCGAACTGACGAACGCATCACCCAAACCACCACCGCCTCCACCATCACCACCCCCTCCATCCCCCCACCCACGAGCCCCGCCCCCTCCCCTGCCCCTCCCCCCCCCTCCCCGTTCATTCACCCACTCACTCAACCACTCATTCATTTACTCACCCGCTCACTCACGGATTCACCCACTCACTCGTCCAGTCACTCACCCACTCGCTCGCTCACTCGCTCACCCACCGGTAGCTGTATTGCGTTCGACTTTACTCCAGTACGCTGCAATGCAACACAGCTGTGACGAGAGACATTCTACCAGCGCCGACTGACACATCCCGCTGCTATTTGGTCTGCAGTGGGGGGTGGGGGGGGGAGGTTTCAGTTTAAGTTTTCATTGATTAGGAATAACCCTGTGAGCCGTGCGGCTCTTGACTCGGGTGCAACCGCCGCAACAAAAACATGAACAAGAAACATCTTAAAGTGTTCTAGATTTGAAGCTTTCGTGACTGCAAGGATTCATATACTCTTGGGTTTTTTTCGGTAAAGTCACGTAGGTATTATTTTATTTCTGTTATTATTTCTATCATTTAATTATTCATTATTTATTATTTTTTTATTTTATTTTTACCTGCGTGACGTTACCGAAACAAACCTAAGAATATCTTAAAGTGACTACACGCAACAGAAACATCCTGGAATAAACAGCAAAGTCATCCAGAAAAAACACCGAATATTTCAACTGCTGTGTGCAAAAATCCCAGTGGGATACAAGTCAAACAATAGCAACAATAAGACAATGTAGATTAAAGTTACCAGGCCAACTCTGTACTGCAACAAGGTGAGTGGCCCTGGGTCTGTGGCCAGAGCCCACGAGCGAGTTCAGCCACGGAGCGTCTCGTTCACGCGATGTGCACTGCGGGGCGCAACGGCTCGTGCCTAACCGCATCGTTACCTCGTTACCCGCTCGGAGATTTTGCTCGGCACAGATTGTGCCGTGACCTCCACCCCCCCCCCTGCCACCCCCCCCCCCCCCGGCCTTGCCACCCCCCCCAACACCCCTAGCCTGATGAGCCGAGTTAAATCGGCCCGACGATCAAATCGTCGGGCAATGAGGTTGGCAACAAGACGCAACAGCAACGCGCAGAGCAACACAGTGGGGCGTGTAGTGAAGCAACGCGGGCGTTTGTGCAGTGTGCGGGAAAAATAATTTCGTGTGTTTCGTTTGTTGTCCTTCCCCCGCGCCTCCGATTAGCGCGGTTGGTTGGCTATGTACGGTGTGAAAGAAGTTCAACAAACGTGCATAGACTCACACAGAGACACATAGACTCACACAAAGACCCATAGACTCACAGAGAGACCCATAGACACACACAGAAACCCGTAGACTCATGCAGAGACCCATAGACTCACACAGAGACATATAGACTCACACAGAGACCCATAGCCTCACACAGAGAGCCATAGATTCACACAGAGACCCATAGACTCACACAGAGACCCATAGACTCATACAGAGACCCATAGAGGCACACAGAGGCATATAGACTCACACAGAGACCCATAAATTCACACAGAGACACATAGACTCACACAGAGGTCCATAGACTCACACAGAGACCCATAGACTCACACAGAGACCCATAGACTCACACAGATACCCATAGACTCACACAGAGACCCATAGATTCAAACAGAGACCCATAGACTCACACAGAGACCCATAGACTCATACAGAGACCCATAGACTCACACAGAGACCCATAGACCCACACAGAGACCCATCGACTCACACAGAGACCCATAGACCCACACAGAGACCCATAGACTCACACAAAGACCCATAGACCCACACAGAGACCCATAGACTCACACAGAGACCCATAGACTCACTCAACTATACATACACACATCAGCAGTCGCTGAAAAACTGCAGTGTTGTTCGTCTCGTCTTAGGTCACCATCAATGACACATTCTTCTGCGAGGGGATGGAGTTTCCCCGTAATTCGCAGATTCCATGTCTGCGCCAATGTCAGCCCTCGGCGGGTATCGAACTCGGGTCCTGGGCCATCCCCCCCCCCCTTCCTCGCCCCCTCCCCCCCAGAGCGTTTCGTTGTGGCACCACAGCCTCACCCCCTCCTCCGCCAGAGATTTAAAGAAGGTCACGGGCGCCACGGGGGTGCTGCTGCCGCAAAGCCCGGGATGGGGTACACGGAGAGCGGAGTCGACGCTTCTGCTGCTGCTGCTTCTTCATCTTCGTCGCCGTTGTCGCAGTCACCAATAGACTCAGTAATGAGGAGGAGTGGGGGGGGAGGGATAGGGATGGAAGAGAGGCGGGGGAGATGAGAAGTGTCAGGGGAGGTGGAGGCATCAGTGGTTGCACGTGGTTTCTAGATTTGAAGCTTTCGTCACTGCAAGGATTCATACTCTTCGTTTTGTCGGTAAAGCCACGTAGGTAAAAAATGAAATTAAAATTAATTAAAATAAAAGAATAAAATTATTTTTATTAATTTTAATTTAATCTTAATAATAAATTCATTTTATTTTTATTAATTTTAATTTTATCTTTTTACCTACGTGACTTTACCGAAAAAAAATAAGAGTATGGACGTGGTTTGTCGGGATTTAGGCTGGGTGAGTGGCAGTGGTGTAGTAACTACATTATCAGTGACGTAGTGACTACATTATCAGTGGTGTAGTAACTACATTATCAGTGGTGTAGTAACTACATTATCAGTAGTGTAGTAACTACATTATCAGTGGTGTAGTAACTACATTATCAGTGGTGTAGTAACTACATTATCAGTGGTGCAGTAACTACATTATCAGTGGTGTAGTAACTACATTATCAGTGGTGTAGTAACTACATTATCAGTGGCGTAGTAACTACATTATCAGTGGTGTAGTAACTACATTATCAGTGACGTAGTGACTACATTATCAGTGACGTAGTAACTACATTATCAGTGACTTAGTAACTACATTATCAGTGGTGTAGTAACTACATTATCAGTGGTGTAGTAACTACATTATCAGTGGTGTAGTAACTACATTATCAGTGGTGTAGTAACTACATTATCAGTGGTGTAGTAACTACATTATCAGTGGTGTAGTGACTACATTATCAGTGGCGTAGTAACTACATTATCAGTGGTGTAGTAACTACATTATCAGTGGTGTAGTAACTACATTATCAGTGGCGTAGTAACTACATTATCAGTGGTGTAGTAACTACATTATCAGTGGTGTAGTAACTACATTATCAGTGGCGTAGTAACCACATTATCAGTGACGTAGTAACTACATTATCAGTGGTGTAGTGACTACATTATCAGTGGTGTAGTAACTACATTATCAGTGGCGTAGTAACCACATTATCAGTGACGTAGTAACTACATTATCAGTGGTGTAGTAACTACATTATCAGTGGTGTAGTAACTACATTATCAGTGGTGTAGTAACTACATTATCAGTGGTGTAGTGACTACATTATCAGTGGCGTAGTAACTACATTATCAGTGGTGTAGTAACTACATTATCAGTGGTGTAGTAACTACATTATCAGTGGCGTAGTAACCACATTATCAGTGACGTAGTAACTACATTATCAGTGGTGTAGTGACTACATTATCAGTGGTGTAGTAACTACATTATCAGTGGCGTAGTAACTACATTATCAGTGGTGTAGTGACTACATTATCAGTGGCGTAGTAACTACATTATCAGTGGTGTAGTAACTACATTATCAGTGGTGTAGTAACTACATTATCAGTGGTGTAGTAACTACATTATCAGTGGTGTAGTGACTACATTATCAGTGGTGTAGTAACTACATTATCAGTGGCGTAGTAACCACATTATCAGTGACGTAGTAACTACATTATCAGTGGTGTAGTGACTACATTATCAGTGGTGTAGTAACTACATTATCAGTGGCGTAGTAACTACATTATCAGTGGTGTAGTGACTACATTATCAGTGGCGTAGTAACTACATTATCAGTGGTGTAGTAACTACATTATCAGTGGTGTAGTAACTACATTATCAGTGGTGTAGTAACTACATTATCAGTGGTGTAGTGACTACATTATCAGTGGCGTAGTAACTACATTATCAGTGGCGTAGTAACTACATTATCAGTGGTGTAGTAACTACATTATCAGTGGTGTAGTGACTACATTATCAGTGGTGTAGTAACTACATTATCAGTGGTGTAGTAACTACATTATCAGTGGCGTAGTAACTACATTATCAGTGGCGTAGTAACTACATTATCAGTGGTGTAGTAACTACATTATCAGTGGTGTAGTGACTACATTATCAGTGGCGTAGTAACTACATTATCAGTGGTGTAGTAACTACATTATCAGTGGTGTAGTGACTACATTATCAGTGGTGTAGTAACTACATTATCAGTGGTGGTGTAACTACATTATCAGTGGCGTAGTAACTACATTACCAGTGGTGTAGTGACTACATTATCAGTGATGTAGTAACTACATTATCAGTGGCGTAGTAACTACATTATCAGTGGCGTAGTAACTACATTATCAGTGGCGTAGTAACTACATTATCAGTGGTGTAGTGACTACATTATCAGTGGTGTAGTAACTACATTATCAGTGGTGTAGTGACTACATTATCAGTGGTGTAGTGACTACATTATCAGTGGTGTAGTAACTACATTATCAGTGATGTAGTAACTACATTATCAGTGGCGTAGTAACTACATTATCAGTGGTGTAGTGACTACATTATCAGTGGTGTAGTAACTACATTATCAATGGTGTAGTAACTACATTATCAGTGGCGTAGTAAATACATTACCAGTGGTGTAGTGACTACATTATCAGTGGTGTAGTAACTACATTATCAGTGGTGTAGTAACTACATTATCAGTGGCGTAGTAACTACATTACCAGTGGTGTAGTGACTACATTATCAGTGGCGTAGTAACTACATTATCAGTGGTGTAGTGACTACATTATCAGTGGCGTAGTAAATACATTATCAGTGGTGTAGTAACTACATTATCAGTGGCGTAGTAACTACATTACCAGTGGCGTAGTAACTACATTACCAGTGGTGTAGTGACTATATTGAGTGGTCTAGTAACACCATTATGAGTGCTTCCTTCTACACACAATGCAGCCACTCCAGCTCTGTAGTGGTACCCTCTCTGCAATATAATTGACGCGTATCTAGTGAATTAAATATCCCAGAAACATATTTCTATGTCCAATGTTATTTCACTCAAGTCACTGTCATTCAAAGCAAATAACGCTTCGTTACGTTACATTGCGTAAAAAAACCCGATATTACTTCAAATACCAAACTGCTGATGGGTGTCAAAGGGGCCCAAACTCGATTTAAAGCTTTCGTGACTGCAGGGTTTTTTTCTTGGTTCTTTCGGTAAAGTCACGTAGAAGGGAAGTAATAAAATAATAAAAATAAAACATAATAAAATAATTCTCACGACGTTTCGGCTACAACGCAAGCAGCCGTCTTCAGGTGAAGAATGAGGCACTGCCAAGCTCGGAGCTTATATATAAGCTGAGTTGGGGGTGTAAGAAGAGCGCCTTAAAAAACCAAGAAGATGGGCCCCAACTCGTTGCTTTTGCCACTGGGGGGGGGGGGGTGTAGGTGGGGGGGGGGGGTGCAAGACCCCCACGCTCGTTACGCTGCTGGGCGAGCGGTGATTGGAGGAGCGTAGCGGGTGGCAAGATCAAGCAGGGCCGTCAGTCCGCCACCCCCCTCCTCGTTTGTGGACGATGTCGGTGACGCCCCCACCCCAGCACCTTTGGGAGTCGCGTGACGGGGACGTCAAGGCACAGGTGCTGGGGCCTCAGAAGAAAGACGCACGGACGGGAGGAGGAGGGGGGGGGGAGAAGGGGGGTGGGGGGGAGGAGGGGGAGAAGGGGGTGGGGGGGTAGGAGGAGGGGGGGGAGAAGGGGGTGGGGGGGTAGGAGGGGGGGGGGAGAGGAGGAGGGGGGGGGGGGAAAGGGGGGGGGAGGAGAAGGGGGAGGGGGGGGGAGAGGAGGAGGGGGTGACCAAGAGGAGGAGGTTCGGTACATCGGCTGCGTGGAATTCGTAACCTTTTCAGCCCCCCCAACCCTCACCCCCCCCCCCCCCCAAAAAAAAAAAAAACGACAGCAAACTCCTCGCTCCACGCGGCGTGTGGAGGTGACACGGCGACTGAAGAAGCCCTCTCGGGGAGTCCAGGGGTGGACTTCCACCGTCGTCATCAGCCGTGACCAATCAGCAGCTGGATGAAGGCCGCGGAGGATGAGGGCCGACTCCTCCTCGGGTCCCAGCTGTGGAGCGATCTACTGATCGCCCGCGCCGCGAGCCGATTGGGACGCTCCGTCTCTCCGCGGGCCGTCTATGTTATTCGTTTTTGTTTTGCCCGTTCCATTTTTTGGCTGCCACTCTATGAGAGGTGGGGGGGGGCGGAGGGGGCTGAATTCAGCAGTGGATAGATCAAGGCTGCCGATGAAGGGATGCACCGGTCAATTGTCGCCATCATGAGACTCGGGGTGTTCTTCCAATACATGCAAATAACATACTAATGCACATCATATGTATGTGGTCACTGGTGTGTGTGTGTATGGTGGGGAGCGGTAGTGTAGAGGTTAGCTGACTGCGCTACGAACCTGGCGACCCGGGTTCGGTTCCCGCTCACGGTCAGCACCAGTGACGATTATCTGAACCAGTCCTGTGGCTGCCCTAGGTCGACTCAGCCTCAAATGAGTACCCGGTGTGATGTGTAAACATCGCTACTGGGGGAGACAAAGGCGGCCGGGCGTGGTGTTGGCCACCCATCACCTCGTGTGCCGTGCCGGCCTTTATAGGTGCTACTCACTAACAGCACTTGCCCCTACAGCCTGTTAAGGCTATACGGGGGATCTTTGCCTTTGTGTGTGTCTATTAAAATTGGTAATTTCGTGGGGTTGTCCTCTAAATGTCCCATCATCCTTTCCTCTGCGGGTTCCGTGGGCAATTCATAAGCGTTCGATAAGAGGCTTACGGGGTTTGTAATTCTCAAAATCGGTGTCCATCACCCGTTTGGGAAGAGATAAACGCGTGACTAATGTGCGCTGTGGCCGGCTTTTGTGGACGATGAAGAGGAATCGGTGTCGGTCACATAAAAAAGATTAACAATTACACGGACAAAACGTACCAAACGTTTATTTATTTATTTTCGTCCCAGGGTGCGGCAGAGCTACAACTGAGATTTTTCGTAGAAAGTTTAGAAAATGCCAATGAGAATAAGAGACGATAAATGCGCTTCTCCCACCCAATCACTCCACCACCCACCCAACCACCAACCTACAAAACCGCCTGCCAAACATCAAACTATTCACCCACCCAATCAACGACCTGCTCACTCACATACCCATCCACCCTTCCAAATTACCGCTCACCCGCTCAATCAATTACCCACTCACTCACTCACCCACCTATCCACCCCTCTAACTAACCGATCACCAACCGACCCAATAAATCAATTACCTACTCACTCACCCATATACCCATCCACCCCTCCATCTCACCGCACTCCAACCCACCCACCCAATCAATTACCTACTCACTCACATACCCATCCATCCCTCCAAATAACCGCTCACCCACTCAATCAATTACCCGCTCACTCACCCACCTATCCACCCCTCCATCTAACCGCTCACCAACCCACCCACCCAATCAATTACCTGCTCACTCACCCATCTACCCATCCACCCCTCCATCTCACCGCTCACCAACCCACCCACCCAATCAATTACCTACTCACTCACTCACTCACCCATCCACCCCTCCATCTCACCGCTCACCAACCCACCCACCCAATCAATTACCTACTCACTCACTCACTCACCCATCCACCCCTCCATCTCACCGCTCACCAACCCACCCACCCAATCAATTACCTACTCACTCACTCACTCACCCATCCACCCCTCCATCTCACCGCTCACCAACCCACCCACCAAATCAATTACCTACTCACTCATTCACTCACCCACCTATCCACCCCTCCATCTAACCGCTCACCAACCCACCCACCCAATCAATTACCTGCTCACTCACCCATCTACCCATCCACCCTTCCATCTCACCGCTCACCAACCCACCCACCCAATCAATTACCTACTCACTCACCCATCTACCCATCCACCCCTCCATCTCACCGCTCACCAACCCACCCACCCAATCAATTACCTACTCACTCACTCACTCACCCACCCATCCACCCCTTCGACCAACTGCTCATCCAATCATTTACCTCCTCAAGTATTCTTCATTGCAAAGCCCGCGGGTCACTGGCAGCCCTTGATGGCCTTCAAAGCGGCCCTCATGTGCGGTCCCCCAACAATTCACAAATGTGAAAACACCCCATCATTATCGTGCTGTCAAACCCCAATGGTTTCAAACGTGTGGCAGCCCTCACACTGATGCTGTCGTTTCGGTGAAAGTGCCAGCTCCCCCCCCCCCTCCCCACCACTCCCTCTGAATGTGAGTGAAGAACGTTGACCTATTCACTCACTCACCCATCCACCCCTCCAACTAAGCGCTCACTCACCCACCCAATCAATTAACTACCCACTCACCTATCCACCCCTCCGACCAAACGCTCACCAACCCACCCAACCAGCAACCTCACCATTTACTGTCTCACTCCCCTTCGATTTTACTGCATCAATGACCCATGGCGATCCCACATTAAGTGGATTTGACTGCCGGGGAATGCAGTGGCTATATCAGCACTAGCCACACATCACGCGAGACTTAGGGGCCGGTAGCTGTGGGATTAGTGGTGGGTGTAGCAAGAGCTAGGGTCAAGTTAGGGCCGGTGTTAAGACAGGGACATCGTGTGGCTTTTTTGTTAGGGCTGGTGTTAGGGGTGTAGTGTTAGGGTTGTGGTGTTAGGGGTATAAGGTTAGGTCTTGTGTTCCGGTGAGGGCTACAGTTGGGGTTAATAGTTGCGTTTTTGCTTAGAATTGTGGCGAGCGAAGGATAGGGCTCTACTGACGGCTAGTGTTAGGGTTCAGGCTGTGTATACGGGTAGGGTTAGCAATAGGGATATCATTAGTGTCAATATATATCAATAGGGATATCATTAGTGTGAAGGGCTGCTGTAGTTGGAGTTGAAAGCACAAGTACGAGACCGCAAAGAGACAGAACACGTACCGATTTTTTTTGGAAGCTATCTTTGAACAGACCTCGACAATATGTATTCCTCCGATCCATTTCCCAGTGAACGTCTCCCGTTCGAAGGAAAACACGCGCGTTTGGAAACAGATAATTGAGAGAGAGGAGACGAGGCAGACAGCGAGAGAGAGAGCGAGAGCGAGACAGAGAGAGTTAAAGTGTGAGAGGAGAGATGGCGATATGCTGAAGAGGAGGAAGGGGGAGGGAGGAGGGGGGGTGGTGGGGGGGGGATGGGGGAAGTGGAGGTGGGAGGAGAAGGGACCTTTATGGGGCGAGAGCGAGAGCTGGAGAGAGATCGGAAAGCGACTTGCATCACCTGGGTAATGGCGCGTCGTTGTTTGCGAATGCCTCATTAGGCCGCCCTAAATATGGGAGATGTATCAACTCGGGAAAAAGCCGCGTAAACCCTCGGGGGGTACGAACGCCTATTAGGGCCTGCAGCCACGGCACCTGGAGGCCGCCTTTGTCTCCCCACCCAGCGCAGAAGTTGGTGGAGAGATCTTCTTGGTTCTTTCGGTAAAGTCACGTAGAATGGAAATAATAAAATATTAAAAATAAAACATAATAAAATAATTATAACGACGTTTCGGCCACAACGCAAGCAGCCGTCCTCAGGTGAAGACTCTGTCTTCTCGACAAACCTGTTCTTCACCTGAGGACGGCTGCTTGCGTTGTGGCCGAAACGTCGTGAGAATTATTTTAATGTTTTATTTTTATATTTTATTATTTCCATTCTACGTGACTTTACCGAAAGAACCAAGAAGATGAATCCCTGCAGTCACGAAAGCTTTAAAACAGTGGAGAGATGTTAACTCCCTCGCCTGGTGTACAGGAGGTCGGGGATTCGATCCCGACCCTGACGCCTGCTGTGTATTTGGATTCGAAGCTTTCGTGACTGCAGGAATCCATACTCTTTGGTTCACAGTGATTTATTTTATTTCTAACTTGTACGTGACTTTACCGAAAGAACCAAAGAGTATGCATATTTGTTCTCCCCGTGGTCGCGTGGATGTTTTTCTTTTATACCCAGGTCCTCCGGGTTTTTCTCTCACACATTTAGAATCGTGCATTGAGATTATTTAGATGATTTTGCTGCTATAAATGTCCAAATGGTAAGCCACTTTTGTTGAGCTATCATTTGTGGCCTATAACGCGTTTGAAAAAAGAAAGTGAATACCTCAGTGGGCTTTGCCTGGTAGGAAACCGAATATAATTTATGATCTGAATCGTCGATCGGGCCCTGAATTCAGCACCACGGACAGCGCCTATCCGTGAGGGAAATCCTCAAGCGAGTGGTGGTGAGTGATTGGGTGGGTTAGTGAGCGGTGAGATGGTGGTGGTGATGATGATGTTTCGATTTAAAGCTTTCGTGACTGCAGGGATTGATCTTCTTGGTTATTTCGGTAAAGTCACGTAGAAGGGAAATAATAAAATAAAATAAACATAATAAAATAAAAATAAAATAATTTTTTAAAAATATTTTATTATGTTTTATTTTCATTATTTCTCTTCTACGTGACTTTACCGAAAGAACCAAGAAGAAGATGATGATGTTGTTAGCGATGGTCGTTACACTGACACAAACATTCCCAGGATCCATCACTTGTTATAGACATATACGTATATGTTTGCTGGCCTGGGCCTCCCATAGGTTCACTCAGCCTAAAACGTAAGAACGTTACGGCATTGAGAGTGTGCGAGATGTCGTGGTGGGAGCAGTGGGGGGGGGGGGGGGATGGAACTAAGGGGTTTGAAGGTTGACGGGAGACACGGGGAGAGGGGGGGGTTGACGAGGGGGGAGGGGGAGTCATGCTGAACACAATAGGTGCTCGGTTATTGCTTTTGACAACTGTCTAACCAGCCTAACGGGATCATCCTCCTCTCTCAGTTCCCCCCACGAGAATGACGGGAAATTGAATTGAACTCTCTTCATGGCGCCAGCAGGCAAGTGCTGTGGGCTGCCTGTCGTCAGATTCAAGTCTCCGTCTCTCTCCCTGTGTCTGCGCGCGATGTCAACTTGACATTCAGAGCCACGCCGAGACACCCTTTCTTGGGCGTGAATCGTTGATTCCTCATCGCGTAGTTACACGCTGGCACGCGCCTCGGGCTATCCCGGCACGAGTCGGCAGCTTCGTTAACGAGACGAGGATGAGTTCATGACGAGTTCCGCACGTGCCTCCGAAGCGCTTTAGGGGTCGGCGACCTCTGGGTGTCACTCCGATGTCGGTGACCCGGCCTCCAACTCGTCCTCGACCCTGCGCCCACACCACGTGTCCCCCCCATCACTGCCTCCTCCCTCCTCCCTCCTTCTGCTCTTAGCCTCCACGTTGCTTGCCCTATCCCCATCATCCACACAGGGTCGGATTACAATTTTGTGGGCCCCTAGGCTATAGGTACTGTGAGACCCCCGTGTAATATTTTCAAAAGGAAAACAAATTTAAAGAAAAAAAAATGTATTTTCTTACAAGGCTAACAACAAATAAAATTCAGCATTCACAAAGTGAAACAACTTTTCACTTCAATCTCTGGAGGCCTTCCAGCTGGCGAAGGCCCCCTAAAGCCCCCACGCCTTAATCCGGCCCTGCCTCCACCCTGCGCCCACACCACGTGTCCCACCCATCACTGCCTCCTCCTCCTCCCTCCTCCCCCCCTCCTCCTCCTGCCCCCTCCTCCTCCTCCCTCCTCCTCCCTCCTGCTCCCATTCTTAACCTCCAAGTCGCTTGCCCTATCAATGCCGTGCAATTCAGAGCCGCTTCCTCATACAGGGAAACCTCCTTAAAGATGCAAAGGTTGAGGTTGAGGGGAGGAGGGGGAGGGAAGGAAGGGGGGGGGGAGAAGGAGGTGGGGTGGTGGGGGGGAGTAGGGGGAGGAAGGATGAGGGGGGAGGGGGGTGAGGGGGGGTTGGTGAGGGGAGGGGTAGAAATAGGAGGATATTGGGAGGAGGGGGGGAGAGGGAGTTGTGCGTGGGAGTGAAACTACGGTGTGAGGGGTGCTGTAGGGAGCGCCCACAGGGGACGAGGGTGGGGGTAGATGGAGTTGAGGGAGGAGGGGTCATCAAAGGCGGCGGCGAGGGAGGAGGAGGGGGGCGTTGAGTGGGGTAATTGGACGGTGCGCAGTGCGCATGCGTGGAAGGCCGCGCGCGCGCGCTCGCTTCGCGGTGAAGGGTTCGTTGCCGCGACTGGGATCGCCGTGCGATCTCTGTGCAATCTCCGTGCAATCTCCGTGCAATCTCCGTGCAATCTCCGTGCGATCTCCGTGCAATCTCTGTGCAATCTCCGTGCAATCTCTGTGCAATCTCCGTGCAATCTCCGTGCAATCTGCGTGCAATCGCCGTGCGATCTCCGTGCAATCTCGAGATGCGCACCGCAGAGTCCGCAAACGCCGATCGCTTTAACGCGTCGTCGTCGTCGTCGTTGCGGTCGTGTTTGGAGTTCGTCAGGATATTCGGAGGGACCGCCTCGTCGCGTTGTTATTGTTGTTGTTTACGTTTTTATAATGCGCAGCAGACCCAACGAGGGCCTCCAGATCGCCACGGTGGCTACGAGATGTTAACTACCTCGCCTGATACGCAGGAGATCGTGGGTTCGACCCCGACCCTGACGCCTGCTGCTGCTGTATATTTGGAGTTTGCGTGTCTCTCTCATCATCATCATCACGGTGGCTAGGAGATGTTAACTACCTCGCCTGGTATACAGGAATTCGTGGGTTCGACCCCGACCCTGACGCCTGCTGCTGCTGTATTTTTGGAGTTTGCGTGTCTCTCTCTCTCTCTGCTCGTGGTCGCGTGGATTTTCCCCCCGGGTCCTCCGATTTTTCCCTCCGCATTGAGAATCAACGTCAGGCGTTTAGACTATTTGGCTGCTAGCAATGTCCACGTGACCAGCCACTAACGTTAGACTATCATTTGTTGCCAGGTCCCTTCTGAAAAAGAGTCAAATAGCTCAGTGGTGCTATGAGACCTCCTTTACCAGTGGCAAAATATAGTAGTAGGTTTTTACCCTTTAAACTGGTACAAAACTGACACCTTTATACAATGCATCATGTTTGCAATAACCGCAACACAAGCAGTCAAAATGCAAACAAAAAGAAACAACTCTGATAATGGTAATGATATACACTGTCCTTTTGTACCAGTTTAAAGGGTAAACACTTACTCTAATAGCTCAGTGGTGCTTTACCTGATTTTTTTTCACATCTTATAACATGAAATAAAACATATCTCTAGTTTATCTAACATGTCACGGGAAATAAGTAATTTTTCGTATTGTTTTTTTCCCCCCTTCTAAATGCGAGAATATCAGTGGCCAGGTGGGGTTGTCAGTCAAAGAGCGCTCTAAATTTGAGGGCCAAAATTTACGAAAATGCCCGAGATCTGAAACGTCTTTTGCCCAAAGTGTGGTTGACAGAGCGGCATGGTCGCGGTGTGAGCACATCAAACTCTTAGAACTATTAAACATGATGCCAGTACCGTACCTATCGATGTATGTCCGTTATAAAGTATTATTACATGGCAGCCAGCCATGTTATTGGTCGTGAGCGGGAATCGAACCTGGGTCGCCGGGTTCGTAGCGTAATGTGCTAACCGCTGAGCCACCGCTCCACCCCCACCCCACACACACACAAAGACAAAAATACAAAGATCCCCCGTGTAGCCTTAACATACTGTTGGGGCAAGTGCTGTTAGCGAGCACCTATGAAGGCCGGCACGGCACACGAGGGGGTGAGTGGCCAGCACCACGCCCGGCCGCCTTTGTATCCCTAGTGGCGATGTTTACATATCGCATCAGGTACTCATTTGAGGCCGAGTCGACCTAGGGGAGGCCCAGGAGGGGTTCAAAATTTAGTCACTGCTATTTATCGTGAGCGGGAATCGAACTCGGGTCGCCGGGTTCGTGGCGTAATGTGCTAACCGCTGCGCCACCGCTCCCCACATACACACACATCCACACACACACGCACCCATACGCAAACGCACGCACTTTTAGGCTACACAAAGCAGACAGACCTTTGAATCACTTGGTTATACAGCCATTACATTTTCGTGTTCCGGCTGAAGGCGTCTGTTATTTTTACACACATTTAAAAAATTCCGACCACGTTGATCGGAAAGTTGAAAATGAAATGATAGTAATTTAAGTGACAAAAAGAGAGCTTGTTACGCGAGGGCATTCCAACTTAAAAGCTGCTGCACAAAGCTAATGTGAAACGAGCTGACAAGACCCCCCCCAAAAAAAGAGTAATTTAAAATCATAATGGAGGTGGCTAAGTGGCACAGAGGGTTCATAATGGGCATGTCAGAGGCACTGAACCAACACTGCTGAGAACCTGGGTTCAAGCCCTGGGTCTGGGTGTCTCTTAAGGGGGGTTCATGATGGCCGTGTCATTGACAATGAGTCAGCACTGCTGAGAATCTGGGTTCAAGTCCTGGGTCTGGGTGTCTCTTAAGGGGGTTCATGATGGCCGTGTCAGTGACAATGAACCAACAATGCTGAGATCCTAAGTTCAAGTCCTGAGTCTGGGTGTCTCTTTAGGGGGTTCATGATGGCCGTATCAGTGACAATGAACCAACAATGGTGAGACGCTGGGTTCAAGCCCTGGGTCTGGGTGTCTCTTTAGGGGGTTCATGATGGCCTTGTCATTGACAATGAGTCAGCACTGCTCAGTTGCAGGGCTTGAAGCGGTGGGTTGAGCTAATTTGCATACGATTTCCATAACAGTGCATACATCTATTTTTACACGTACGAGTTGATTACATATATTACCAAATTTAATCAATATTAATGCACGAATTGATGTATCCTGACACCCCGGAAGCGCGCTCAATACACACTCATACAAGCAGCTGACACAAAGGTGAAGACTTAAGGAAGCCAAATATTGAACAACATAAATCATCAATTTGCTGCGTTCGCACTAACCGCTACACTATCGTTTCCCGCTGCGGACACACGCACTGACATATACTCACACTCACACACACACATACGCCTACACACTCACACACACACACAACAACAACAACCGCCATTGGCCACTAAGTGGCGGTGACGTCACCACCGCGACTGTGCCAGGCCAGGTGCACGCTGAGGCCACGTGAAGTGTCTAAACCTCGCTGCTGACAGGAGGTCACGGGACAGACCCATCAGGTGCCACGGGTTGGCTGACTGAGACGACTGGCAGATGCACCAGCTGTGCCCCTTACATTACAAAGACAAAGATCCCCCGTATAGCCTTAACATACTGTTGGCGATATTTACGCATCGCACCAGATACTCATTTGAATCGGAGTCGAGCGCTGTTATTGTTCGTGAGCGGAAATCGAACTCGGGTCGCCGGGTTCGTAGCGTGATGTGCTAATTACTGTGCCACCGCTCTTCTTGCATACGCACTCACACGCACACAGACCGCTCGACACACGCTCCCGCAGAGACCGTTAGACGCTGACACACACACACACACACGCAAATGCATCATTCCGACAAACATTTCGCTGTCAACGTTTGAATCTTATAAAAAAAAACGGCGCATAGTTGATACCCTAACCTTTACAAAGAGACGCTAATAAGCCCTTTAAAAAGCAACGGAATTTAATAACATTAACAATCATTTCACAAAAATTCTGACCGACTGCGATGCTCTGTGCGGCATCATCAATTGGCGCTGTCATTCGCTCTCCTCCCCTGACCGATTTACCCCTCTGTGAAGAATGCCCCTTCCCCCTCCCCGCCCCCGCATTCGTGTTGTTTAAGCCGGGCGGGGGTCGGCGAATTGATTAGCCACGAAAGAGAATCCTTACCGAGTCTCAAGACTGCTTCTCGGGAGGATCCTTCCACGGCGAGAGGCGATGTTCCTCCGCGGGGTTCCATTCCTAAGTTCGATTCGGACTTTCGTGTGAGCCGGAAGAGTCCGGAGAATTCACGGCTCGCATTCGAGGTGGGGGCGGGCGGGCAGGGGAGGGGCACTAGGGAGTTATGGGAACGTTTCAGTTTCATTTATTAGGTGTAACCCTGTGAGCCATGCGGCTCTTGACTCGAGTGCAACAAAAACAAAAACATGAACAAGAAAACATCTTAAAGTGGCAACACGCAACAGAAGAAATCCTGGAAAAAACAGCAAAGTTTTCAGAAAAAACACCGCATTTCAACTGCTGTGTGCAAAAATCCCAGTGGCATGCAAGTCAAACAATAACAAAATTCAGACAATGTAGATTAAAGTTATCAGGCCAACTCTGTACTACAACAAACAAACATTGCCAGATGAAACCGTCCTCAAAATCACCAAAATAAAGCCACAAAAGCAATGTGACAGTCATCATAGGAACATCATACAAACAAAAAGGACAAAGATTCCCCGTATAGCCTTCAACAGACTTTGTTGGGGCAAGTGCTGTTAGCGAGAACGAAGGCCGTCACGACAGACGGACGGTGCTGAGTGGACAGCATCACGCCCGACCTTAGGCTGAGTCGACCTAGGGGAGGCCCGGAACCGGTTTCGGACATTGAACGCACGTACTGAAATGTTGTCTTTTCATTTCGCTTAGCAAATTCCCACTCTGAGATGTTGCTGAGATGTTGTTTAATTAACATGCGTGCAAGAGTGTGCACAGGGGAGTTATTATAATTCTTCTTCTAGCGCTTGCGTACCCAGGAAGGGTTGAATGAGCGAAAATGTTTTGGAATGAATGAATGAATGAGTTGACGAATGAGTGTACACGTTGATGAATACGTGGATCGAATGACGATTACAGCACCACTGGTGATTTCGCGACCCCGAAAAAGTGGTTCCACGTTTCACCCCGCACTCACCCAGCCACCCTCCAACCCCTCCCCTCCCCACCCCCCTGCATCTTCGCCACCATCAGCAGCGATTTCGGCTTGGTTTGAAGCGTCCCGAAGTGATGAAAATCAATGGATTTTTGCCTCTCGCTATTCAACAACCGCGGATTCTATTCGAGAACTTTCCTCTTCTCTGCGGGCTCGTGCACTCTGTGTGTGTACTCTGTGTGTACACTCTGTGTACACTGTGTGTGCACCCTTTGTGTGTACTCTGTGTGTGCACTGTGTGTACACTCTGTGTGTACACTCTGTGTGTACACTGTGTGCACCCTGTGTGTACTCTGTGTGTACACTCTGTGTACACTCTGTGTGTACTCTGTGTGTACACGCTGTGTGTACTCTGTGTGTACACGCTGTGTGTACTCTGTGTGTAGACTCTGTGTACACTTTGTGTGTGCACTGTGTGTACACTCTGTGTGTACTCTGTGTGTGCACTGTGTGTGCACTGTGTGTACACTCTGTGTGTACTCTGTGTGTACACTCTGTGTACACTTTGTGTGTGCACTGTGTGTACACTCTGTGTGTACTCTGTGTGTACACTCTGTGTACACTCTGTGTGTACTCTGTGTGTACTCTGTGTGTACACTCTGTGTGTACACTCTGTGTACACTCTGTGTGTACTCTGTGTGTACACTCTGTGTGTACACTCTGTGTACACTCTGTGTGTACTCTGTGTGTACACTCTGTGTGTACTCTGTGTGTACACTCTGTGTACCCTTTGTGTGTGCACTGTGTGTACACTCTGTGTGTACTCTGTGTGTACACTCTGTGTACACTCTGTGTACACTCTGTGTGTGCACTGTGTGTGCACTCTGTGTGTACACTCTGTGTACACTCTGTGTGTACTCTGTGTGTACACTCTGTGTGTACTCTGTGTGTACACTCTGTGTACCCTTTGTGTGTGCACTGTGTGTACACTCTGTGTGTACTCTGTGTGTACACTCTGTGTGTGCACTGTGTGTACACTCTGTGTGTACTCTGTGTGTACACTCTGTGTACACTCTGTGTGTACTCTGTGTGTGCACTGTGTGTGCACTGTGTGTACACTCTGTGTGTACTCTGTGTGTACACTCTGTGTACACTCTGTGTACACTTTGTGTGTACTCTGTGTGTGCACTGTGTGTGCACTCTGTGTACACTTTGTGTGTACTCTGTGTGTACACTCTGTGTACACTCTGTGTGTACTCTGTGTGTACTCTGTGTGTACACTCTGTGTACACTTTGTGTGTACTCTGTGTGTGCACTGTGTGTGCACTCTGTGTACACTTTGTGTGTACTCTGTGTGTACACTCTGTGTGTGCACTGTGTGTGCACTCTGTGTGTGGTCTCCTTCATATTTGCCCCCCACCCCGTCTTCCTTCTCCTTGGATACAGACGCGTACTTCCTGGTGGCGTAGTAAACTACGTTGTACTGTTAGGAACCTCCTGGTTACACCAGCCCACAGGGGATTATTGTATCCATCCGTTCGTCTGTCCTGCATCCAAAAATGGGGGGTGGGGCTGGGTGTAGAGGGGAGGGGAGGGAGGGGCTGGGTAGGGAGGGTGGGGAGGGGCTGGGTGGGGAGGGGCTGGGTGGGGAGGGTCGGGCTGGGTGGGGGTGGGAGGGGTATTGCTGGGTGGGGAGGGGTTGGTCACCCCGTGGTGCCCTTATAAAACTCAACGTTTAACCTACTCACGCCGGCTTGTGCCCGCCCTCACTGTCGGGCATATTTGCGGAATACACCACGCCGCCGTTGACCCTGGCCATTGACCGAGCAACCCAACGTTCCTACCAGCTCCCTCCGCAGGAATGTGTTCAGTGGCGTAGTAACTACATTATCAGTGGTGTAGTAACTACATTATCAGTGGCGTAGTAACTACACTATCAGTGGCGTAGTAACTATGATATCAGTTCAGGTGGGGTCCCCAATATTTGATTTGTCTCGCACGGTCGCACCTAGAGGCCATTGTAGATCGCGTCTCCTCTTGCCTAACCACATCGTCGTTACGCTCACGGTCTCAGACATTTAACGCTGCAGGGGCGCGCTCCGTCTACGCATAACGCAGCCACTCCAGCTCTGTAGTGGTGCCCTCTCTGCAATACAATTGACGCGTGTCTAGTGGATCAAACGGAGTTCTATGCCCATTGCTATTTTACTCAAAGTCACTGCCATTCAAAGCAAATTACGTTTCGTTTCGTAACATTGCATTGAAACAAAACGGTGTTAAATTTCGATTTAAAGCTTTCGTGACTGCAGGGATTCGCCCCTCCATCCCAGCTTAAATAGTCGCTCCAAGCCTGGGGCTTGTCATTCAGACTCTGTCTCCTCGACAGACCTGTTCTCCACCTGAGTACGGCTACTTGCGTTGTGGCCGAAACGTCGTGAGAATTATTTTATTATGTTTTATTTTTATTATTTTATTATTTCCATTCTACGTGACTTTACCGAAATAACCAAGAAGAAAAAAACGGTGTTACTTCCAATATTAAACTGCTGAAAACACATCTCGTGATCGGTGTCAAGTGGGGCCCCAAGCTCGTCGCTTTGGCCACCGTGGGGGAGGGAAGGTGGCAAGGCACCCCCTGCCTGCCTGCCCCCCACTCCAGACTCACCCTCTGCCTGCCCCCCGCGCCAGCCTCACCCAATGCCTGCCCCCCACTCCAGGCACGCGACTGCGAGTCCCAACCCAACGCTGCTTGCCGGCAGAAGGGCCACGCAGCTCGGGCGAGCGCGCGATTCCGTTTCACCGTGGAACGTGGTGGGAACGTGGTGGGAACGTGGTGGGGACGTGGTGGGAACGTGGTGGGAACGTGGTGGGGGCGTGGTGGGAACGTGGTGGGAACGTGATGGGGACGTGGTGGGGACGTGGTGGGAACGTGATGGGGACGTGATGGGGACGTGGTGGGGACGTGGTGGGAACGTGGTGGGGGCGTGGTGGGAACGTGATGGGGACGTGGTGGGGACGTGGTGGGAACGTGGTGGGAACGTGGTGGGGACGTGATGGGAACGTGATGGGGACGTGGTGGGAACGTGGTGGGGACGTGGTGGGGACGTGATGGGGACGTGATGGGGACGTGATGGGAACGTGATGGGGACGTGGTGGGAACGTGGTGGGAACGTGGTGGGAACGTGATGGGGACGTGGTGGGAACGTGGTGGGAACGTGGTGGGGACGTGGTGGGGACGTGATGGGGACGTGGTGGGGACGTGGTGGGAACGTGGTGGGAACGTGGTGGGGGCGTGGTGGGAACGTGATGGGGACGTGGTGGGAACGTGGTGGGAACGTGGTGGGGGCGTGGTGGGAACGTGGTGGGGGCGTGGTGGGGACGTGATGGGAACGTGATGGGGACGTGATGGGGACGTGGTGGGAACGTGGTGGGAACGTGGTGGGAACGTGGTGGGAACGTGATGGGGACGTGGTGGGGACGTGGTGGGAACGTGGTGGGGACGTGGTGGGGACGTGATGGGGACGTGGTGGGGACGTGATGGGAACATGGTGGGAACGTGGTGGGAACGTGATGGGAACGTGGTGGGAACGTGGTGGGAACGTGGTGGGGACGTGGTGTGAACGTGGTGGGGACGTGATGGGAACGTGGTGGGAACGTGGTGGGGACGTGATGGGAACGTGATGGGGACGTGGTGGGAACGTGGTGGGAACGTGGTGGGGGCGTGGTGGGAACGTGGTGGGAACGTGGTGGGGGCGTGGTGGGGACGTGATGGGAACGTGATGGGGACGTGATGGGGACGTGGTGGGAACGTGGTGGGAACGTGGTGGGAACGTGATGGGGACGTGGTGGGGACGTGGTGGGAACGTGGTGGGGACGTGGTGGGGACGTGATGGGGACGTGGTGGGGACGTGATGGGAACATGGTGGGAACGTGGTGGGAACGTGATGGGAACGTGGTGGGAACGTGGTGGGAACGTGGTGGGGACGTGGTGTGAACGTGGTGGGGACGTGATGGGAACGTGGTGGGAACGTGGTGGGGACGTGATGGGAACGTGATGGGGACGTGGTGGGAACGTGGTGGGAACGTGGTGGGGGCGTGGTGGGAACGTGGTGGGAACGTGGTGGGGACGTGGTGGGGACGTGGTGGGAACGTGGTGGGAACGTGATGGGGACGTGATGGGAACGTGGTGGGGACGTGGTGGGAACGTGATGGGAACGTGGTGGGAACGTGGTGGGGACGTGGTGGGGACGTGATGGGAACGTGGTGGGAACGTGGTGGGAACGTGATGGGAACGTGGTGGGGACGTGGTGGGGACGTGGTGGGAACGTGGTGGGGACGTGGTGGGGACGTGATGGGGACGTGGTGGGGACGTGGTGGGAACGTGGTGGGAACGTGGTGGGAACGTGGTGGGAACGTGGTGGGGACGTGGTGGGGACGTGGTGGGGGCGTGATGGGAACGTGATGGGGACGTGGTGGGAACGTGATGGGAACGTGGTGGGAACGTGGTGGGGACGTGATGGGAACGTGATGGGGACGTGGTGGGAACGTGGTGGGAACGTGGTGGGGGCGTGGTGGGAACGTGGTGGGGACGTGGTGGGGACGTGGTGGGGACGTGGTGGGGACGTAGTGGGAACGTGGTGGGAACGTGATGGGGACGTGATGGGAACGTGGTGGGAACGTGGTGGGAACGTGGTGGGAACGTGGTGGGGACGTGGTGGGGACGTGGTGGGAACGTGGTGGGGACGTGGTGGGGACGTGGTGGGAACGTGGTGGGGACGTGGTGGGAACGTGGTGGGAACGTGGTGGGGACGTGGTGGGAACGTGGTGGGAACGTGGTGGGAACGTGGTGGGAACGTGGTGGGGACGTGGTGGGAACGTGGTGGGAACGTGGTGGGGACGTGGTGGGGACGTGGTGGGAACGTGGTGGGGGCGTGATGGGGACGTGATGGGGACGTGGTGGGAACGTGGTGGGAACGTGATGGGAACGTGATGGGGACGTGATGGGGGCGTGGTGGGGACGTGGTGGGGACGTGGTGGGAACGTGGTGGGGGCGTGGTGGGAACGTGGTGGGAACGTGGTGGGGACGTGGTGGGAACGTGATGGGGACGTGATGGGGACGTGATGGGGGCGTGGTGGGAACGTGGTGGGGACGTGGTGGGAACGTGGTGGGGACGTGATGGGGACGTGGTGGGAACGTGGTGGGGACGTGGTGGGAACGTGGTGGGGGCGTGGTGGGAACGTGGTGGGGACGTGGTGGGAGCGTGGTGGGGACGTGGTGGGAGCGTGGTGGGAACGTGGTGGGGACGTGGTGGGAACGTGGTGGGGACGTGGTGGGAGCGTGGTGGGAACGTGGTGGGGGCGTGGTGGGAACGTGGTGGGGGCGTGGTGGGAACGTGGTGGGAACGTGGTGGGAACGTGGTGGGGACGTGGTGGGAACGTGGTGGGAACGTGGTGGGGACGTGGTGGGAACGTGGTGGGGACGTGGTGGGAACGTGGTGGGAACGTGGTGGGAACGTGATGGGAACGTGGTGGGAACGTGGTGGGAACGTGGTGGGGACGTGGTGGGGACGTGGTGGGAACTTGGTGGGGACGTGGTGGGGACTTGGTGGGAACGTGATGGGGACTTGGTGGGAACGTGGTGGGGACGTGGTGGGGACGTGGTGGGGACGTGGTGGGAACGTGGTGGTGACGTGGTGGGAACGTGGTGGGGACGTGGTGGGGACGTGGTGGGAACGTGGTGGGAACGTGGTGGGGACGTGGTGGGAACGTGGTGGGGACGTGGTGGGGACGTGGTGGGGGCGTGGTGGGAACGTGGTGGGGACTTGGTGGGAACGTGGTGGTGACGTGGTGGGGACGTGGTGGGAACGTGGTGGGGACGTGGTGGGGACGTGGTGGGAACGTGGTGGGGACGTGGTGGGGGCGTGGTGGGAACGTGGTGGGGACGTGGTGGGGGCGTGGTGGGGGCGTGGTGGGAACGTGGTGGGGACGTGGTGGGAACGTGGTGGGAACGTGGTGGGGACGTGGTGGGAACGTGGTGGGGACGTGGTGGGGACGTGGTGGGAACGTGGTGGGGACGTGGTGGGAACGTGATGGGGACGTGGTGGGGACGTGGTGGGAACGTGGTGGGAACGTGGTGGGAACGTGGTGGGGACTTGGTGGGGACGTGGTGGGAACGTGATGGGGACGTGGTGGGAACGTGGTGGGAACGTGGTGGGGACGTGGTGGGGACTTGGTGGGGACGTGGTGGGAACGTGATGGGGACGTGGTGGGAACGTGGTGGGGACGTGGTGGGAACGTGATGGGGACGTGGTGGGGACGTGGTGGGGACGTGGTGGGAACGTGGTGGGAACGTGGTGGGAACGTGGTGGGGACGTGGTGGGAACGTGATGGGGACGTGGTGGGGACGTGGTGGGGACGTGGTGGGAACGTGGTGGGAACGTGATGGGGACGTGGTGGGAACGTGATGGGGACGTCGTGGGGACGTGGTAGGGACGTGGTGGGAACGTGGTGGGAACGTGGTGGGGACGTGGTGGGGACGTGGTGGGAACGTGGTGGGGACGTGGTGGGAACGTGGTGGGAACGTGGTGGGGACGTGGTGGGAACGTGGTGGGGAAGTGGTGGGAACGTGGTGGGAACGTGGTGGGAACGTGGTGGGGACGTGGTGGGAACGTGATGGGGACGTGGTGGGGACGTGGTGGGAACGTGGTGGGAACGTGGTGGGGACGTGGTGGGGACGTGGTGGGAACGTGGTGGGAACGTGGTGGGAACGTGGTGGGGACGTGGTGGGAACGTGATGGGGACGTGGTGGGGACGTGGTGGGAACGTGGTGGGGACGTGGTGGGGACGTGGTGGGAACGTGGTGGGAACGTGGTGGGGACGTGGTGGGAACGTGGTGGGGAAGTGGTGGGAACGTGGTGGGAACGTGGTGGGAACGTGGTGGGGACGTGGTGGGAACGTGATGGGGACGTGGTGGGGACGTGGTGGGGACGTGGTGGGGACGTGGTGGGAACGTGGTGGGAACGTGATGGGGACGTGGTGGGGACGTGGTAGGGACGTGGTGGGAACGTGGTGGGAACGTGGTGGGGACGTGGTGGGGACGTGGTGGGAACGTGGTGGGGACGTGGTGGGGGCGTGGTGGGAACGTGGTGGGGACGTGGTGGGGGCGTGGTGGGGACGTGGTGGGGACGTGGTGGGAACGTGGTGGGGACGTGGTGGGAACGTGGTGGGAACGTGGTGGGGACGTGGTGGGGGCGTGGTGGGGACGTGGTGGGGACGTGGTGGGGGCGTGGTGGGAACGTGGTGGGGACGTGGTGGGAACGTGGTGGGAACGTGGTGGGGACGTGGTGGGAACGTGGTGGGGACGTGGTGGGGGCGTGGTGGGGACGTGGTGGGGACGTGGTGGGGACGTGGTGGGGGCGTGGTGGGAACGTGGTGGGGACGTGGTGGGGACGTGGTGGGAACGTGGTGGGGACGTGGTGGGGACGTGGTGGGAACGTGGTGGGGACGTGGTGGGGACGTGGTGTGGGCGTGGTGGGGGCGTGGTGGGGACGTGGTGGGGACGTGGTGGGGACGTGGTGGGAACGTGGTGGGGACGTGGTGGGGACGTGGTGGGGGCGTGGTGGGAACGTGGTGGGGACGTGGTGGGGGCGTGGTGGGGACTTGGTGGGAACGTTGTGGGAACGTTGTGGGAACGTTGGGGGAACGTGCAAAGACAAAGATGCCCCGTGTAGCCTTAAACAAGTGCTGTTAGCGAGCGGCACCTATGAAGGCCGACACGGCACACGAGGGGGTGGGTGGCCAGCACCACGCCCCACCGCCTTTGTCTCCCCTCCAGCGGCGATGTTTACACACCGCATCAGATATTCATTTGAGGCTGAGTCCACCTCGGGGAGGCCCAGAACCGGTTCAGACAATCGCCACCGTTGTTAGTCCGTGAGCGGGAATCGAACTCGGGTCACCGCTTCACCACGGCTCCCCAGGCCATACGGGTGGGGGGGGGGGTCTTCGTCTCTTGTGCACCCACGCACACCCCACACACCACACACACACACCACACACACCACACACACACCACACACACACACCACACACACCACACACACACACCACACACACCACACACACCCCACACACACCACACACACCACACACACCACACACATCCCACACACACCACACACACCACACACACACCACACACACCACACACACACACACACCCCACACACACCACACACACACACCACACACACACCACACACACCACACACACACCACACGCACCACACACACACACCACACACACCACAAACACACCACACACACCACACACACACCACACACCACACACACACCACACACACACCCCACACGCTAACACACCATGCATTTACATGCCACGAGCACACACCTACACGCACTTCGATGGGGGTGAGAGCAGGCTGGAGGGGCAATGTAATTCTACTCGGGGTTAGACCCACCAAGGAGTCCTGATCGGCGGTCATCCACAAATAGCTCGCGCTCCCACACAGCGCAATCCCGACGGTTTATTTACAACACACCCACGCACGAGGAGCGGTGGTGCAACGGTTAGCGCAGCGCTAACCGTTTGATTCCCGCTCACGGCCAACACCGGTGACGATTACCTGAAGCGGTCCTGGGCCTCGCCTAGGTCGACTCAGCCTCAAATGAGCACCTGGTGCGATCTGCAGTAAACATCGTCGCGGGAGAGACAAAGGCGGCCGGGCGTGGTGGTGGCCACCCACCCCCTCGTGTGCCGTGCCGGCCTTCATAGGTGCTCGCTAACAGCACTTGCCCCTACAGTCTGTTACAGGCTATACGGGGGATCTTTGTGTACGTTTGTTTAAGGCGACATGGAGATGTCTGGGTCTTGTATTTATTCGTCATCGTCGTCGTCAGAATTGTGAGTGATGATGATGATGATCACAACAAAAGCCAAGGCTCTATGTTGCGAGAGAGAGGAAAATAAAAGGCAGAACGCGGGATGTTGATTCGTTTAATTTATGCGGCATGAGGCTCCGGCGGTTACGGCGTGAAATTCGTTTTCACGAAATCTTGCCGTGTTCTTTAATTCATTTCGCGCCGTGACGGGGGCCCTGCCATGTAACGAGTGGTGGAGAATGGGGGGGGGGTGGGGGGGGGGAAGGAGGGGGCTGGGTTCTGTCACCGTTAACATCTGGCGTTTGCTGCTTACAGTAAGCCTGACACTACTGATGACACCCAGAAGATGAAATCCGTTTCGGGAAAACGCGCGCCTTGATTAGGCGACGAATCTCCAGCAGTGTCGGGCTCTGCGCTGCCACGCGCAGCAGCTAAACGAAGGCCGAAGGCCGTCACACTTCAAGAGGTGGTGGAGTGACAGCGGAAAGCAG